>NW_027288622.1:600000-900000 GCF_037038585.1 Patagioenas fasciata
GGCTTAGGTTTAGATTTTAGGTTTAGATTTAAGGTTAGGTTTCGATTTCGGGTTACGTTTAGATTTTAGGTTTAGATTTGGGGTTAGGTTTAGATTTTAGGTTTAGATTTTGGTTTAGGTTTAAATTTCAGGTTTAGATTTGGGGTTAGGTTTAGATTTTAGGTTTAGATTTGGGGTTAGGTTTAGATTTGGGGTTAGGTTTAAATTTTAGGTTTAGATTTGGGGTTAGGTTTAGATTTTAGGTTTAGATTTGGGGTTAGGTTTAGATTTGGGGTTAGGTTTAGATTTTAGGTTTAGATTTGGGGTTAGGTTTAGATTTTAGGTTTAGATTTGGGTTTAGGTTTAGATTTAGGTTTAGATTTTAGATTTAGATTTGGGGTTAGGTTTAGATTTGGGGTTAGGTTTAGATTTTAGGTTTAGATTTGGGGTTAGGTTTAGATTTTAGGTTTAGATTTGGGGTTAGGTTGAGATTTTAGGTTTAGATTTGGGGTTAGGTTTAGATTTTAGGTTTAGATTTGGGGTTAGGTTGAGATTTTAGGTTTAGATTTGGGGTTAGGTTTAGATTTGGGGTTAGGTTTAAATTTTAGGTTTAGATTTGGGGTTAGGTTTAGATTTTAGGTTTAGATTTGGGGTTAGGTTTAGATTTGGGGTTAGGTTTAGATTTTAGGTTTAGATTTGGGGTTAGGTTTAGATTTTAGGTTTAGATTTGGGGTTAGGTTGAGATTTTAGGTTTAGATTTGGGCTTAGGTTTAGATTTTAGGTTTAGATTTGGGGTTAGGTTTAGATTTGGGGTTAGGTTTAGATTTTAGGTTTAGATTTGGGGTTAGGTTTAGATTTTAGGTTTAGATTTGGGGTTAGGTTTAGATTTTAGGTTTAGATTTGGGGTTAGGTTTAGATTTTAGGTTTAGATTTGGGGTTAGGTTTAGATTTGGGGTTAGGTTTAGATTTTAGGTTTAGATTTGGGGTTAGGTTTAGATTTTAGGTTTAGATTTGGGGTTAGGTTTAGATTTGGGGTTAGGTTTAGATTTTAGGTTTGGATTTGGGGTTAGGTTTAGATTTTAGGTTTAGATTTGGGGTTAGGTTTAGATTTGGGGTTAGGTTTAGATTTTAGGTTTAGATTTGGGGTTAGGTTTAGATTTTAGGTTTAGATTTGGGGTTAGGTTTAGATTTGGGGTTAGGTTTAGATTTTAGGTTTAGATTTGGGGTTAGGTTTAGATTTTAGGTTTAGATTTGGGGTTAGGTTTAGATTTGGGGTTAGGTTTAGATTTTAGGTTTAGATTTGGGTTTAGGTTTAGATTTTAGGTTTAGATTTTAGGTTTAGATTTGGGGTTAGGTTTAGATTTTAGGTTTAGATTTAAGGTTAGGTTTCGATTTCGGGTTACGTTTAGATTTTAGGTTTAGATTTGGGGTTAGGTTTAGATTTTAGGTTTAGATTTGGGGTTAGGTTTAGATTTCAGGTTTAGATTTGGGGTTAGGTTTAGATTTTAGGTTTAGATTTGGGGTTAGGTTTAGATTTGGGGTTAGGTTTAGATTTTAGGTTTAGATTTGGGTTTAGGTTTAGATTTTAGGTTTAGATTTGGGGTTAGGTTTAGATTTTAGGTTTAGATTTGGGGTTAGGTTTAGATTTGGGGTTAGGTTTAGATTTTAGGTTTAGATTTGGGGTTAGGTTTAGATTTTAGGTTTAGATTTGGGGTTAGATTTAGATTTTAGGTTTAGATTTGGGGTTAGGTTTAGATTTTAGGTTTATATTTGGGGTTAGGTTTAGATTTTTTGGTTTAGATTTGGCGTTAGGTTTAGATTTTAGGTTTAGATTTGGGGTTAGGGTTAGATTTGGGGTTAGGTTTAGATTTTAGGTTTAGATTTGGGATTAGGTTTAGATTTGGGGTTAGGTTTAGATTTTAGGTTTAGATTTTAGGTTTAGATTTGGGGTTAGGTTTAGATTTTAGGTTTAGATTTGGGGTTAGGTTTAGATTTTCGGTTTAGATTTGGGGTTAAGTTTAGATTTGGGGTTAGGTTTAGATTTTAGGTTTAGATTTGGGGTTAGGTTTAGATTTTAGGTTTAGATTTGGGGTTAGGTTTAGATTTTAGGTTTAGATTTGGGGTTAGGTTTAGATTTTCGGTTTAGATTTGGGGTTAGGTTTAGATTTGGGGTTAGGTTTAGATTTTAGGTTTAGATTTGGGGTTAGGTTTAGATTTTAGGTTTAAATTTGGGGTTAGGTTTAGACTTGTGGTTAGGTTTAGATTTTAGGTTTAGATTTGGGGTTAGGTTTAGATTTTAGGTTTAGATTTGGGGTTAGGTTTAGATTTGGGGTTAGGTTTAGATTTTAGGTTTAGATTTGGGGTTAGGTTTAGATTTTAGGTTTAGATTTGGGGTTAGGTTTAGACTTGTGGTTAGGTTTAGATTTTAGGTTTAGATTTGGGGTTAGGTTTAGATTTGGGGTTAGGTTTAGATTTTAGGTTTAGATTTGGGGTTAGGTTTAGATTTTAGGTTTAGATTTGGGGTTAGGTTTAGATTTGGGGTTAGGTTTAGATTTTAGGTTTAGATTTGGGTTTAGGTTTAGATTTTAGATTTAGATTTGGGGTTAGGTTTAGATTTTAGGTTTAGATTTAAGGTTAGGTTTAGATTTCAGGTTTAGATTTGGGGTTAGGTTTAGATTTTAGGTTTAGATTTGGGGTTAAGTTTAGATTTGGGGTTAGGTTTAGATTTTAGGTTTAGATTTGGGGTTAGGTTTAGATTTGGGGTTAGGTTTAGATTTTAGGTTTAGATTTGGGGTTAGGTTTAGATTTTAGGTTTAGATTTGGGGTTAGGTTTAGATTTTAGGTTTAGATTTTAGATTTAGATTTGGGGTTAGGTTTAGATTTTAGGTTTAGATTTGGGGTTAGGTTTAGATTTTAGGTTTAGATTTGGGGTTAGGTTTAGATTTTAGGTTTAGATTTGGGGTTAGGTTTAGATTTGGGGTTAGGTTTAGATTTTAGGTTTAGATTTGGGGTTAGGTTTAGATTTGGGGTTAGGTTTAGATTTTAGGTTTAGATTTGGGGTTAGGTTTAGATTTGGGGTTAGGTTTAGATTTTAGGTTTAGATTTGGGGTTAGGTTTAGATTTTAGGTTTAGATTTAGGGTTAGGTTTAGATTTGGGGTTAGGTTTAGATTTTAGGTTTAGATTTGGGGTTAGGTTTAGATTTTAGGTTTAGATTTTAGGTTTAGATTTGGGCTTAGGTTTAGATTTTAGGTTTAGATTTAAGGTTAGGTTTCGATTTCGGGTTACGTTTAGATTTTAGGTTTAGATTTGGGGTTAGGTTTAGATTTTAGGTTTAGATTTGGGGTTAGGTTTAGATTTCAGGTTTAGATTTGGGGTTAGGTTTAGATTTTAGGTTTAGATTTGGGGTTAGGTTTAGATTTGGGTTTAGGTTTAGATTTTAGGTTTAGATTTGGGGTTAGGTTTAGATTTTAGGTTTAGATTTGGGGTTAGGTTTAGGTTTTAGGTTTAGATTTGGGGTTAGGTTTAGATTTGGGGTTAGGTTTAGATTTTAGGTTTAGATTTGGGGTTAGATTTAGATTTTAGGTTTAGATTTGGGGTTAGGTTTAGATTTTAGGTTTATATTTGGGGTTAGGTTTAGATTTTTTGGTTTAGATTTGGGGTTAGGTTTAGATTTTAGGTTTACATTTGGGGTTAGGTTTAGATTTGGGGTTAGGTTTAGATTTTAGGTTTAGATTTTAGGTTTAGATTTGGGGTTAGGTTTAGATTTTAGGTTTAGATTTGGGGTTAGGTTTAGATTTTAGGTTTAGATTTGGGGTTAAGTTTAGATTTGGGGTTAGGTTTAGATTTTAGGTTTAGATTTGGGGTTAGGTTTAGATTTCAGGTTTAGATTTGGGGTTAGGTTTAGATTTTAGGTTTAGATTTAAGGTTAGGTTTCGATTTCGGGTTACGTTTAGATTTTAGGTTTAGATTTGGGGTTAGGTTTAGATTTTAGGTTTAGATTTGGGGTTAGGTTTAGATTTCAGGTTTAGATTTGGGGTTAGGTTTAGATTTTAGGTTTAGATTTGGGGTTAGGTTTAGATTTGGGGTTAGGTTTAGATTTTAGGTTTAGATTTGGGTTTAGGTTTAGATTTTAGGTTTAGATTTGGGGTTAGGTTTAGATTTTAGGTTTAGATTTGGGGTTAGGTTTAGATTTGGGGTTAGGTTTAGATTTTAGGTTTAGATTTGGGGTTAGGTTTAGATTTTAGGTTTAGATTTGGGGTTAGATTTAGATTTTAGGTTTAGATTTGGGGTTAGGTTTAGATTTTAGGTTTATATTTGGGGTTAGGTTTAGATTTTTTGGTTTAGATTTGGCGTTAGGTTTAGATTTTAGGTTTAGATTTGGGGTTAGGGTTAGATTTGGGGTTAGGTTTAGATTTTAGGTTTAGATTTGGGATTAGGTTTAGATTTGGGGTTAGGTTTAGATTTTAGGTTTAGATTTTAGGTTTAGATTTGGGGTTAGGTTTAGATTTTAGGTTTAGATTTGGGGTTAGGTTTAGATTTTCGGTTTAGATTTGGGGTTAAGTTTAGATTTGGGGTTAGGTTTAGATTTTAGGTTTAGATTTGGGGTTAGGTTTAGATTTTAGGTTTAGATTTGGGGTTAGGTTTAGATTTTAGGTTTAGATTTGGGGTTAGGTTTAGATTTTCGGTTTAGATTTGGGGTTAGGTTTAGATTTGGGGTTAGGTTTAGATTTTAGGTTTAGATTTGGGGTTAGGTTTAGATTTTAGGTTTAAATTTGGGGTTAGGTTTAGACTTGTGGTTAGGTTTAGATTTTAGGTTTAGATTTGGGGTTAGGTTTAGATTTTAGGTTTAGATTTGGGGTTAGGTTTAGATTTGGGGTTAGGTTTAGATTTTAGGTTTAGATTTGGGGTTAGGTTTAGATTTTAGGTTTAGATTTGGGGTTAGGTTTAGACTTGTGGTTAGGTTTAGATTTTAGGTTTAGATTTGGGGTTAGGTTTAGATTTGGGGTTAGGTTTAGATTTTAGGTTTAGATTTGGGGTTAGGTTTAGATTTTAGGTTTAGATTTGGGGTTAGGTTTAGATTTGGGGTTAGGTTTAGATTTTAGGTTTAGATTTGGGTTTAGGTTTAGATTTTAGATTTAGATTTGGGGTTAGGTTTAGATTTTAGGTTTAGATTTAAGGTTAGGTTTAGATTTCAGGTTTAGATTTGGGGTTAGGTTTAGATTTTAGGTTTAGATTTGGGGTTAAGTTTAGATTTGGGGTTAGGTTTAGATTTTAGGTTTAGATTTGGGGTTAGGTTTAGATTTGGGGTTAGGTTTAGATTTTAGGTTTAGATTTGGGGTTAGGTTTAGATTTTAGGTTTAGATTTGGGGTTAGGTTTAGATTTTAGGTTTAGATTTTAGATTTAGATTTGGGGTTAGGTTTAGATTTTAGGTTTAGATTTGGGGTTAGGTTTAGATTTTAGGTTTAGATTTGGGGTTAGGTTTAGATTTTAGGTTTAGATTTGGGGTTAGGTTTAGATTTGGGGTTAGGTTTAGATTTTAGGTTTAGATTTGGGGTTAGGTTTAGATTTGGGGTTAGGTTTAGATTTTAGGTTTAGATTTGGGGTTAGGTTTAGATTTGGGGTTAGGTTTAGATTTTAGGTTTAGATTTGGGGTTAGGTTTAGATTTTAGGTTTAGATTTAGGGTTAGGTTTAGATTTGGGGTTAGGTTTAGATTTTAGGTTTAGATTTGGGGTTAGGTTTAGATTTTAGGTTTAGATTTTAGGTTTAGATTTGGGCTTAGGTTTAGATTTTAGGTTTAGATTTAAGGTTAGGTTTCGATTTCGGGTTACGTTTAGATTTTAGGTTTAGATTTGGGGTTAGGTTTAGATTTTAGGTTTAGATTTGGGGTTAGGTTTAGATTTCAGGTTTAGATTTGGGGTTAGGTTTAGATTTTAGGTTTAGATTTGGGGTTAGGTTTAGATTTGGGTTTAGGTTTAGATTTTAGGTTTAGATTTGGGGTTAGGTTTAGATTTTAGGTTTAGATTTGGGGTTAGGTTTAGGTTTTAGGTTTAGATTTGGGGTTAGGTTTAGATTTGGGGTTAGGTTTAGATTTTAGGTTTAGATTTGGGGTTAGATTTAGATTTTAGGTTTAGATTTGGGGTTAGGTTTAGATTTTAGGTTTATATTTGGGGTTAGGTTTAGATTTTTTGGTTTAGATTTGGGGTTAGGTTTAGATTTTAGGTTTACATTTGGGGTTAGGTTTAGATTTGGGGTTAGGTTTAGATTTTAGGTTTAGATTTTAGGTTTAGATTTGGGGTTAGGTTTAGATTTTAGGTTTAGATTTGGGGTTAGGTTTAGATTTTAGGTTTAGATTTGGGGTTAAGTTTAGATTTGGGGTTAGGTTTAGATTTTAGGTTTAGATTTGGGGTTAGGTTTAGATTTCAGGTTTAGATTTGGGGTTAGGTTTAGATTTTAGGTTTAGATTTGGGGTTAGGTTTAGATTTTAGGTTTAGATTTGGGGTTAGGTTTAGATTTGGGGTTAGGTTTAGATTTTAGGTTTAGATTTGGGGTTAAGTTTAGATTTGGGGTTAGGTTTAGATTTTAGGTTTAGATTTGGGGTTAGGTTTAGATTTTAGGTTTAGATTTGGGGTTAGGTTTAGATTTTAGGTTTAGATTTGGGGTTAGGTTTAGATTTTAGGTTTAGATTTGGGTTTAGGTTTAGATTTTAGGTTTAGATTTGGGGTTAGGTTTAGATTTTAGGTTTAGATTTGGGGTTAGGTTTAGATTTGGGGTTAGGTTTAGATTTTAGGTTTGGATTTGTGGTTAGGTTTAGATTTGGGGTTAGGTTTAGATTTTAGGTTTAGATTTGGGGTTTAGATTTGGGGTTAGGTTTAGATTTTAGGTTTAGATTTGGGGTTAGGTTTAGATTTTAGGTTTAGATTTGGGGTTAGGTTTAGATTTTAGGTTTAGATTTGGGGTTAGTTTTAGATTTTAGTTTTAGATTTGGGGTTAGGTTTAGATTTGGGGTTAGGTTTAGATTTTAGGTTTAGATTTGGGGTTAGGTTTAGATTTTAGGTTTAGATTTGGGGTTAGGTTTAGATTTGGGGTTAGGTTTAGATTTTAGGTTTAGATTTGGGGTTAGGTTTAGATTTGGGGTTAGGTTTAGATTTTAGGTTTAGATTTGGGGTTAGGTTTAGATTTTAGGTTTAGATTTGGGGTTAGTTTTAGATTTTAGTTTTAGATTTGGGGTTAGGTTTAGATTTCGGGTTACGTTTAGATTTTAGGTTTAGATTTGGGGTTAGGTTTAGATTTTAGGTTTAGATTTGGGGTTAGGTTTAGATTTCAGGTTTAGATTTGGGGTTAGGTTTAGATTTTAGGTTTAGATTTGGGGTTAGGTTTAGATTTGGGTTTAGGTTTAGATTTTAGGTTTAGATTTGGGGTTAGGTTTAGATTTTAGGTTTAGATTTGGGGTTAGGTTTAGGTTTTAGGTTTAGATTTGGGGTTAGGTTTAGATTTGGGGTTACGTTTAGATTTTAGGTTTAGATTTGGGGTTAGATTTAGATTTTAGGTTTAGATTTGGGGTTAGGTTTAGATTTTAGGTTTATATTTGGGGTTAGGTTTAGATTTTTTGGTTTAGATTTGGGGTTAGGTTTAGATTTTAGGTTTACATTTGGGGTTAGGTTTAGATTTGGGGTTAGGTTTAGATTTTAGGTTTAGATTTGGGATTAGGTTTAGATTTGGGGTTAGGTTTAGATTTTAGGTTTAGATTTTAGGTTTAGATTTGGGGTTAGGTTTAGATTTTAGGTTTAGATTTGGGGTTAGGTTTAGATTTTCGGTTTAGATTTGGGGTTATTTTAGATTTTGGGTTAGGTTTAGATTTTAGGTTTAGATTTGGGGTTAGGTTTAGATTTTAGGTTTAGATTTGTGGTTAGGTTTAGATTTTAGGTTTAGATTTGGGGTTAGGTTTAGATTTTAGGTTTAGATTTGCGTTTAGGTTTAGATTTTAGGTTTAGATTTGGGGTTAGGTTTAGATTTTAGGTTTAGATTTGGGGTTAGGTTTAGATTTTAGGTTTAGATTTGGGGTTAGGTTTAGATTTGGGGTTAGGTTTAGATTTTAGGTTTGGATTTGTGGTTAGGTTTAGATTTGGGGTTAGGTTTAGATTTTAGGTTTAGATTTGGGGTTTAGATTTGGGGTTAGGTTTAGATTTTAGGTTTAGATTTGGGGTTAGGTTTAGATTTTAGGTTTAGATTTGGGGTTAGGTTTAGATTTTAGGTTTAGATTTGGGGTTACGTTTAGATTTTAGGTTTAGATTTGGGGTTAGTTTTAGATTTTCGGTTTAGATTTGGGGTTAGGTTTAGATTTGGGGTTAGGTATAGATTTTAGGTTTAGATTTGGGGTTAGGTTTAGATTTTAGGTTTAGATTTGGGGTTAGGTTTAGATTTGGGGTTAGGTTTAGATTTTAGGTTTAGATTTGGGGTTAGGTTTAGATTTGGGGTTAGGTTTAGATTTTAGGTTTAGATTTGGGGTTAGGTTTAGATTTGGGTTTAGGTTTAGATTTTAGGTTTAGATTTGGGGTTAGGTTTAGATTTTAGGTTTAGATTTGGGGTTAGGTTTAGGTTTTAGGTTTAGATTTGGGGTTAGGTTTAGATTTGGGGTTAGGTTTAGATTTTAGGTTTAGATTTGGGGGTAGGTTTAGATTTTAGGTTTAGATTTGGGGTTAGGTTTAGATTTTAGGTTTCGATTTGGGGTTAGGTTTAGATTTTAGGTTTAGATTTGGGGTTAGGTTTAGATTTTAGGTTTACATTTGGGGTTAGGTTTAGATTTGGGGTTAGGTTTAGATTTTAGGTTTAGATTTGGGGTTAGGTTTAGATTTGGGGTTAGGTTTAGATTTTAGGTTTAGATTTTAGGTTTAGATTTGGGGTTAGGTTTAGATTTTAGGTTTAGATTTGGGGTTAGGTTTAGATTTTCGGTTTAGATTTGGGGTTAAGTTTAGATTTGGGGTTAGGTTTAGATTTTAGGTTTAGATTTGGGGTTAGGTTTAGATTTTAGGTTTAGATTTGTGGTTAGGTTTAGATTTTAGGTTTAGATTTGGGGTTAGGTTTAGATTTTAGGTTTAGATTTGGGTTTAGGTTTAGATTTTAGGTTTAGATTTGGGGTTAGGTTTAGATTTTAGGTTTAGATTTGGGGTTAGGTTTAGATTTTAGGTTTAGATTTGGGGTTAGGTTTAGATTTTAGGTTTAGATTTGGGGTTAGGTTTAGATTTTAGGTTTAGATTTGGGGTTAGTTTTAGATTTTAGTTTTAGATTTGGGGTTAGGTTTAGATTTGGGGTTAGGTTTAGATTTTAGGTTTAGATTTGGGGTTAGGTTTAGATTTTAGGTTTAGATTTGGGGTTAGGTTTAGATTTGGGGTTAGGTTTAGATTTTAGGTTTAGATTTGGGGTTAGGTTTAGATTTGGGGTTAGGTTTAGATTTTAGGTTTAGATTTGGGGTTAGGTTTAGATTTTAGGTTTAGATTTGGGGTTAGGTTTAGATTTGGGGTTAGGTTTAGATTTTAGGTTTAGATTTGGGGTTAGGTTTAGATTTTAGGTTTAGATTTGGGTTAGGTTTAGATTTGGGGTTAGGTTTAGATTTTAGGTTTAGATTTGGGTTTAGGTTTAGATTTTAGGTTTAGATTTTAGGTTTAGATTTGGGGTTAGGTTTAGATTTTAGGTTTAGATTTAAGGTTAGGTTTCGATTTCGGGTTACGTTTAGATTTTAGGTTTAGATTTGGGGTTAGGTTTAGATTTTAGGTTTAGATTTGGGGTTAGGTTTAGATTTCAGGTTTAGATTTGGGGTTAGGTTTAGATTTTAGGTTTAGATTTGGGGTTAGGTTTAGATTTGGGGTTAGGTTTAGATTTTAGGTTTAGATTTGGGTTTAGGTTTAGATTTTAGGTTTAGATTTGGGTTTAGGTTTAGATTTTAGGTTTAGATTTGGGGTTAGGTTTAGATTTTAGGTTTAGATTTGGGGTTAGGTTTAGATTTTAGGTTTAGATTTGGGGTTAGGTTTAGATTTTAGGTTTACATTTGGGGTTAGGTTTAGATTTGGGGTTAGGTTTAGATTTTAGGTTTAGATTTGGGATTAGGTTTAGATTTGGGGTTAGGTTTAGATTTTAGGTTTAGATTTTAGGTTTAGATTTGGGGTTAGGTTTAGATTTTAGGTTTAGATTTGGGGTTAGGTTTAGATTTTCGGTTTAGATTTGGGGTTAAGTTTAGATTTGGGGTTAGGTTTAGATTTTAGGTTTAGATTTGGGGTTAGGTTTAGATTTTAGGTTTAGATTTGTGGTTAGGTTTAGATTTTAGGTTTAGATTTGGGGTTAGGTTTAGATTTTAGGTTTAGATTTGGGGTTAGGTTTAGATTTGGGGTTAGGTTTAGATTTTAGGTTTAGATTTGGGGTTAAGTTTAGATTTGGGGTTAGGTTTAGATTTTAGGTTTAGATTTGGGGTTAGGTTTAGATTTTAGGTTTAGATTTGGGGTTAGGTTTAGATTTTAGGTTTAGATTTGGGTTTAGGTTTAGATTTTAGGTTTAGATTTGGGGTTAGGTTTAGATTTTAGGTTTAGATTTGGGGTTAGGTTTAGATTTTAGGTTTAGATTTGGGGTTAGGTTTAGATTTGGGGTTAGGTTTAGATTTTAGGTTTGGATTTGTGGTTAGGTTTAGATTTGGGTTTAGGTTTAGATTTTAGGTTTAGATTTGGGGTTAGGTTTAGATTTTAGGTTTAGATTTGGGGTTAGGTTTAGATTTTAGGTTTAGATTTGGGGTTAGTTTTAGATTTTAGTTTTAGTTTTGGGGTTAGGTTTAGATTTGGGGTTAGGTTTAGATTTTAGGTTTAGATTTGGGGTTAGGTTTAGATTTTAGGTTTAGATTTGGGGTTAGGTTTAGATTTGGGGTTAGGTTTAGATTTTAGGTTTAGATTTGGGGTTAGGTTTAGATTTGGGGTTAGGTTTAGATTTTAGGTTTAGATTTGGGGTTAGGTTTAGATTTGGGTTTAGGTTTAGATTTTAGGTTTAGATTTGGGGTTAGGTTTAGATTTTAGGTTTAGATTTGGGGTTAGGTTTAGGTTTTAGGTTTAGATTTGGGGTTAGGTTTAGATTTGGGGTTACGTTTAGATTTTAGGTTTAGATTTGGGGTTAGATTTAGATTTTAGGTTTAGATTTGGGGTTAGGTTTAGATTTTAGGTTTATATTTGGGGTTAGGTTTAGATTTTTTGGTTTAGATTTGGGGTTAGGTTTAGATTTTAGGTTTACATTTGGGGTTAGGTTTAGATTTGGGGTTAGGTTTAGATTTTAGGTTTAGATTTGGGATTAGGTTTAGATTTGGGGTTAGGTTTAGATTTTAGGTTTAGATTTTAGGTTTAGATTTGGGGTTAGGTTTAGATTTTCGGTTTAGATTTGGGGTTAAGTTTAGATTTTGGGTTAGGTTTAGATTTTAGGTTTAGATTTGGGGTTAGGTTTAGATTTTAGGTTTAGATTTGTGGTTAGGTTTAGATTTTAGGTTTAGATTTGGGGTTAGGTTTAGATTTTAGGTTTAGATTTGGGTTTAGGTTTAGATTTTAGGTTTAGATTTGGGGTTAGGTTTAGATTTTAGGTTTAGATTTGGGGTTAGGTTTAGATTTTAGGTTTAGATTTGGGGTTAGGTTTAGATTTGGGGTTAGGTTTAGATTTTAGGTTTGGATTTGTGGTTAGGTTTAGATTTGGGTTTAGGTTTAGATTTTAGGTTTAGATTTGGGGTTAGGTTTAGATTTTAGGTTTAGATTTGGGGTTAGGTTTAGATTTTAGGTTTAGATTTGGGGTTAGTTTTAGATTTTAGTTTTAGTTTTGGGGTTAGGTTTAGATTTGGGGTTAGGTTTAGATTTTAGGTTTAGATTTGGGGTTAGGTTTAGATTTTAGGTTTAGATTTGGGGTTAGGTTTAGATTTGGGGTTAGGTTTAGATTTTAGGTTTAGATTTGGGGTTAGGTTTAGATTTGGGGTTAGGTTTAGATTTTAGGTTTAGATTTGGGGTTAGGTTTAGATTTTAGGTTTAGATTTGGGGTTAGTTTTAGATTTTAGTTTTAGATTTGGGGTTAGGTTTAGATTTCGGGTTACGTTTAGATTTTAGGTTTAGATTTGGGGTTAGGTTTAGATTTTAGGTTTAGATTTGGGGTTAGGTTTAGATTTCAGGTTTAGATTTGGGGTTAGGTTTAGATTTTAGGTTTAGATTTGGGGTTAGGTTTAGATTTGGGTTTAGGTTTAGATTTTAGGTTTAGATTTGGGGTTAGGTTTAGATTTTAGGTTTAGATTTGGGGTTAGGTTTAGGTTTTAGGTTTAGATTTGGGGTTAGGTTTAGATTTGGGGTTACGTTTAGATTTTAGGTTTAGATTTGGGGTTAGATTTAGATTTTAGGTTTAGATTTGGGGTTAGGTTTAGATTTTAGGTTTATATTTGGGGTTAGGTTTAGATTTTTTGGTTTAGATTTGGGGTTAGGTTTAGATTTTAGGTTTACATTTGGGGTTAGGTTTAGATTTGGGGTTAGGTTTAGATTTTAGGTTTAGATTTGGGATTAGGTTTAGATTTGGGGTTAGGTTTAGATTTTAGGTTTAGATTTTAGGTTTAGATTTGGGGTTAGGTTTAGATTTTCGGTTTAGATTTGGGGTTAAGTTTAGATTTTGGGTTAGGTTTAGATTTTAGGTTTAGATTTGGGGTTAGGTTTAGATTTTAGGTTTAGATTTGTGGTTAGGTTTAGATTTTAGGTTTAGATTTGGGGTTAGGTTTAGATTTTAGGTTTAGATTTGGGTTTAGGTTTAGATTTTAGGTTTAGATTTGGGGTTAGGTTTAGATTTTAGGTTTAGATTTGGGGTTAGGTTTAGATTTTAGGTTTAGATTTGGGGTTAGGTTTAGATTTGGGGTTAGGTTTAGATTTTAGGTTTGGATTTGTGGTTAGGTTTAGATTTGGGGTTAGGTTTAGATTTTAGGTTTAGATTTGGGGTTTAGATTTGGGGTTAGGTTTAGATTTTAGGTTTAGATTTGGGGTTAGGTTTAGATTTTAGGTTTAGATTTGGGGTTAGGTTTAGATTTTAGGTTTAGATTTGGGGTTAGGTTTAGATTTTAGGTTTAGATTTGGGGTTAGGTTTAGATTTTAGGTTTAGATTTGGGGTTAGGTTTAGATTTTAGGTTTAGATTTGGGGTTAGGTTTAGATTTGGGGTTAGGTTTAGATTTTAGGTTTAGATTTGGGGTTAGGTTTAGATTTTAGGTTTAGATTTGGGGTTAGGTTTAGATTTGGGGTTAGGTTTAGATTTTAGGTTTAGATTTGGGGTTAGGTTTAGATTTGGGGTTAGGTTTAGATTTTAGGTTTAGATTTGGGGTTAGGTTTAGATTTGGGTTTAGGTTTAGATTTTAGGTTTAGATTTGGGGTTAGGTTTAGATTTTAGGTTTAGATTTGGGGTTAGGTTTAGGTTTTAGGTTTAGATTTGGGGTTAGGTTTAGATTTGGGGTTTAGGTTTAGATTTTAGGTTTAGATTTGGGGTTAGATTTAGATTTTAGGTTTAGATTTGGGGTTAGGTTTAGATTTTAGGTTTAGATTTGGGGTTAGGTTTAGATTTTAGGTTTAGATTTGGGGTTAGGTTTAGATTTTAGGTTTACATTTGGGGTTAGGTTTAGATTTGGGGTTAGGTTTAGATTTTAGGTTTAGATTTGGGATTAGGTTTAGATTTGGGGTTAGGTTTAGATTTTAGGTTTAGATTTTAGGTTTAGATTTGGGGTTAGGTTTAGATTTTAGGTTTAGATTTGGGGTTAGGTTTAGATTTTCGGTTTAGATTTGGGGTTAAGTTTAGATTTGGGGTTAGGTTTAGATTTTAGGTTTAGATTTGGGGTTAGGTTTAGATTTTAGGTTTAGATTTGTGGTTAGGTTTAGATTTTAGGTTTAGATTTGGGGTTAGGTTTAGATTTTAGGTTTAGATTTGGGTTTAGGTTTAGATTTTAGGTTTAGATTTGGGGTTAGGTTTAGATTTTAGGTTTAGATTTGGGGTTAGGTTTAGATTTTAGGTTTAGATTTGGTGTTAGGTTTAGATTTGGGGTTAGGTTTAGATTTTAGGTTTGGATTTGTGGTTAGGTTTAGATTTGGGGTTAGGTTTAGATTTTAGGTTTAGATTTGGGGTTTAGATTTGGGGTTAGGTTTAGATTTTAGGTTTAGATTTGGGGTTAGGTTTAGATTTTAGGTTTAGATTTGGGGTTAGGTTTAGATTTTAGGTTTAGATTTGGGGTTAGGTTTAGATTTTAGGTTTAGATTTGGGGTTAGGTTTAGATTTTAGGTTTAGATTTGGGGTTAGTTTTAGATTTTAGTTTTAGATTTGGGGTTAGGTTTAGATTTGGGGTTAGGTTTAGATTTTAGGTTTAGATTTGGGGTTAGGTTTAGATTTTAGGTTTAGATTTGGGGTTAGGTTTAGATTTGGGGTTAGGTTTAGATTTTAGGTTTAGATTTGGGGTTAGGTTTAGATTTGGGGTTAGGTTTAGATTTTAGGTTTAGATTTGGGGTTAGGTTTAGATTTTAGGTTTAGATTTGGGGTTAGGTTTAGATTTGGGGTTAGGTTTAGATTTTAGGTTTAGATTTGGGGTTAGGTTTAGATTTTAGGTTTAGATTTGGGGTTAGGTTTAGATTTGGGGTTAGGTTTAGATTTTAGGTTTAGATTTGGGTTTAGGTTTAGATTTTAGGTTTAGATTTTAGGTTTAGATTTGGGGTTAGGTTTAGATTTTAGGTTTAGATTTAAGGTTAGGTTTCGATTTCGGGTTACGTTTAGATTTTAGGTTTAGATTTGGGGTTAGGTTTAGATTTTAGGTTTAGATTTGGGGTTAGGTTTAGATTTCAGGTTTAGATTTGGGGTTAGGTTTAGATTTTAGGTTTAGATTTGGGGTTAGGTTTAGATTTGGGGTTAGGTTTAGATTTTAGGTTTAGATTTGGGTTTAGGTTTAGTATTTTAGGTTTAGATTTGGGGTTAGGTTTAGATTTTAGGTTTAGATTTGGGGTTAGGTTTAGATTTGGGGTTAGGTTTAGATTTTAGGTTTAGATTTGGGGTTAGGTTTAGATTTTAGGTTTAGATTTGGGGTTAGATTTAGATTTTAGGTTTAGATTTGGGGTTAGGTTTAGATTTTAGGTTTATATTTGGGGTTAGGTTTAGATTTTTTGGTTTAGATTTGGCGTTAGGTTTAGATTTTAGGTTTAGATTTGGGGTTAGGGTTAGATTTGGGGTTAGGTTTAGATTTTAGGTTTAGATTTGGGATTAGGTTTAGATTTGGGGTTAGGTTTAGATTTTAGGTTTAGATTTTAGGTTTAGATTTGGGGTTAGGTTTAGATTTTAGGTTTAGATTTGGGGTTAGGTTTAGATTTTCGGTTTAGATTTGGGGTTAAGTTTAGATTTGGGGTTAGGTTTAGATTTTAGGTTTAGATTTGGGGTTAGGTTTAGATTTTAGGTTTAGATTTGGGGTTAGGTTTAGATTTTAGGTTTAGATTTGGGGTTAGGTTTAGATTTTAGGTTTAGATTTGGGGTTAGGTTTAGATTTTAGGTTTAGATTTGGGGTTAGGTTTAGATTTGGGGTTAGGTTTAGATTTTAGGTTTAGATTTGGGGTTAGGTTTAGATTTTAGGTTTAAATTTGGGGTTAGGTTTAGACTTGTGGTTAGGTTTAGATTTTAGGTTTAGATTTGGGGTTAGGTTTAGATTTTAGATTTAGATTTGGGGTTAGGTTTAGATTTTAGGTTTAGATTTAAGGTTAGGTTTAGATTTCAGGTTTAGATTTGGGGTTAGGTTTAGATTTTAGGTTTAGATTTGGGGTTAAGTTTAGATTTGGGGTTAGGTTTAGATTTTAGGTTTAGATTTGGGGTTAGGTTTAGATTTGGGGTTAGGTTTAGATTTTAGGTTTAGATTTGGGGTTAGGTTTAGATTTTAGGTTTAGATTTGGGGTTAGGTTTAGATTTGGGGTTTAGATTTAAACTTGGGGTTAGGTTTAGATTTTAGGTTTAGATTTGGGGTTAGGTTTAGATTTTAGGTTTAGATTTGGGGTTAGGTTTAGATTTTAGGTTTAGATTTGGGGTTAGGTTTAGATTTGGGGTTAGGTTTAGATTTTAGGTTTAGATTTGGGGTTAGGTTTCGATTTGGGGTTAGGTTTAGATTTTAGGTTTAGATTTGGGGTTAGGTTTAGATTTGGGGTTAGGTTTAGATTTTAGGTTTAGATTTGGGGTTAGGTTTAGATTTTAGGTTTAGATTTAGGGTTAGGTTTAGATTTGGGGTTAGGTTTAGATTTTAGGTTTAGATTTGGGTTTAGGTTTAGATTTTAGGTTTAGATTTTAGGTTTAGATTTGGGGTTAGGTTTAGATTTTAGGTTTAGATTTAAGGTTAGGTTTCGATTTCGGGTTACGTTTAGATTTTAGGTTTAGATTTGGGGTTAGGTTTAGATTTTAGGTTTAGATTTGGGGTTAGGTTTAGATTTCAGGTTTAGATTTGGGGTTAGGTTTAGATTTTAGGTTTAGATTTGGGGTTAGGTTTAGATTTGGGTTTAGGTTTAGATTTTAGGTTTAGATTTGGGGTTAGGTTTAGATTTTAGGTTTAGATTTGGGGTTAGGTTTAGGTTTTAGGTTTAGATTTGGGGTTAGGTTTAGATTTGGGGTTAGGTTTAGATTTTAGGTTTAGATTTGGGGTTAGGTTTAGATTTTAGGTTTATATTTGGGGTTAGGTTTAGATTTTTTGGTTTAGATTTGGGGTTAGGTTTAGATTTTAGGTTTACATTTGGGGTTAGGTTTAGATTTGGGGTTAGGTTTAGATTTTAGGTTTAGATTTGGGATTAGGTTTAGATTTTAGGTTTAGATTTGGGGTTAGTTTTAGATTTTAGTTTTAGATTTGGGGTTAGGTTTAGATTTCGGGTTACGTTTAGATTTTAGGTTTAGATTTGGGGTTAGGTTTAGATTTTAGGTTTAGATTTGGGGTTAGGTTTAGATTTCAGGTTTAGATTTGGGGTTAGGTTTAGATTTTAGGTTTACATTTGGGGTTAGGTTTAGATTTGGGGTTAGGTTTAGATTTTAGGTTTAGATTTGGGATTAGGTTTAGATTTGGGGTTAGGTTTAGATTTTAGGTTTAGATTTTAGGTTTAGATTTGGGGTTAGGTTTAGATTTTAGGTTTAGATTTGGGGTTAGGTTTAGATTTTCGGTTTAGATTTGGGGTTAAGTTTAGATTTGGGGTTAGGTTTAGATTTTAGGTTTAGATTTGGGGTTAGGTTTAGATTTTAGGTTTAGATTTGTGGTTAGGTTTAGATTTTAGGTTTAGATTTGGGGTTAGGTTTAGATTTTAGGTTTAGATTTGGGTTTAGGTTTAGATTTTAGGTTTAGATTTGGGGTTAGGTTTAGATTTTAGGTTTAGATTTGGGGTTAGGTTTAGATTTTAGGTTTAGATTTGGGGTTAGGTTTAGATTTGGGGTTAGGTTTAGATTTTAGGTTTGGATTTGTGGTTAGGTTTAGATTTGGGGTTAGGTTTAGATTTTAGGTTTAGATTTGGGGTTTAGATTTGGGGTTAGGTTTAGATTTTAGGTTTAGATTTGGGGTTAGGTTTAGATTTTAGGTTTAGATTTGGGGTTAGGTTTAGATTTTAGGTTTAGATTTGGGGTTAGGTTTAGATTTTAGGTTTAGATTTGGGGTTAGGTTTAGATTTTAGGTTTAGATTTGGGGTTAGTTTTAGATTTTAGTTTTAGATTTGGGGTTAGGTTTAGATTTGGGGTTAGGTTTAGATTTTAGGTTTAGATTTGGGGTTAGGTTTAGATTTGGGGTTAGGTTTAGATTTTAGGTTTAGATTTGGGGTTAGGTTTAGATTTGGGGTTAGGTTTAGATTTTAGGTTTAGATTTGGGGTTAGGTTTAGATTTGGGTTAAGGTTTAGATTTTAGGTTTAGATTTGGGGTTAGGTTTAGATTTTAGGTTTAGATTTGGGGTTAGGTTTAGGTTTTAGGTTTAGATTTGGGGTTAGGTTTAGATTTGGGGTTAGGTTTAGATTTTAGGTTTATATTTGGGGTTAGGTTTAGATTTTTTCGTTTAGATTTGGGGTTAGGTTTAGATTTTAGGTTTAGATTTGGGGTTAGGTTTAGATTTGGGGTTAGGTTTAGATTTTAGGTTTAGATTTGGGATTAGGCTTAGATTTGGGGTTAGGTTTAGATTTTAGGTTTAGATTTTAGGTTTAGATTTGGGGTTAGGTTTAGATTTTAGGTTTAGATTTGGGGTTAGGTTTAGATTTTCGGTTTAGATTTGGGGTTAAGTTTAGATTTGGGGTTAGGTTTAGATTTTAGGTTTAGATTTGGGGTTAGGTTTAGATTTTAGGTTTAGATTTGGGGTTAGGTTTCGATTTTAGGTTTAGATTTGGGTTTAGGTTTAGATTTTAGGTTCAGATTTGGGGTTAGGTTTAGATTTTAGGTTTAGATTTGGGGTTAGGTTTAGATTTGGGGTTAGGTTTAGATTTTAGGTTTGGATTTGTGGTTAGGTTTAGATTTGGGGTTAGGTTTAGATTTTAGGTTTAGATTTGGGGTTTAGATTTGGGGTTAGGTTTAGATTTTAGGTTTAGATTTGGGGTTAGGTTTAGATTTTAGGTTTAGATTTGGGGTTAGGTTTAGATTTTAGGTTTAGATTTGGGGTTAGGTTTAGATTTTAGGTTTAGATTTGGGGTTAGGTTTAGATTTTAGGTTTAGATTTGGGGTTAGTTTTAGATTTTAGTTTTAGATTTGGGGTTAGGTTTAGATTTGGGGTTAGGTTTAGATTTTAGGTTTAGATTTGGGGTTAGGTTTAGATTTTAGGTTTAGATTTGGGGTTAGGTTTAGATTTGGGGTTAGGTTTAGATTTTAGGTTTAGATTTGGGGTTAGGTTTAGATTTGGGGTTAGGTTTAGATTTTAGGTTTAGATTTGGGGTTAGGTTTAGATTTTAGGTTTAGATTTGGGGTTAGGTTTAGATTTGGGGTTAGGTTTAGATTTTAGGTTTAGATTTGGGGTTAGGTTTAGATTTTAGGTTTAGATTTTAGATTTAGATTTGGGGTTAGGTTTAGATTTTAGGTTTAGATTTAAGGTTAGGTTTCGATTTCGGGTTACTTTTAGATTTTAGGTTTAGATTTGGGATTAGGTTTAGATTTTAGGTTTAGATTTGGGGTTAGGTTTAGATTTCAGGTTTAGATTTGGGGTTAGGTTTAGATTTTAGGTTTAGATTTGGGGTTAGGTTTAGATTTCAGGTTTAGATTTGGGGTTAGGTTTAGATTTTAGGTTTAGATTTGGGGTTAGGTTTAGATTTTAGGTTTAGATTTGGGGTTAGGTTTAGATTTGGGGTTAGGTTTAGATTTTAGGTTTGGATTTGGGGTTAGGTTTAGATTTTAGGTTTATATTTGGGGTTAGGTTTAGATTTGTGGTTAGGTTTAGATTTTAAGTTTAGATTTGGGGTTAGGTTTAGATTTTAGGTTTAGATTTGGGGTTAGGTTTAGATTTTAGGTTTAGATTTGGGATTAGGTTTAGATTTGGGGTTAGGTTTAGATTTTAGGTTTAGATTTTAGGTTTAGATTTGGGGTTAGGCTTAGATTTTAGGTTTAGATTTGGGGTTAGGTTTAGATTTGGGGTTAGGTTTAGATTTGGGGTTAGGTTTAGATTTTAGGTTTAGATTTGGGGTTAGGTTTAGATTTGGGGTTAGGTTTAGATTTTAGGTTTAGATTTGGGGTTAGGTTTAGATTTGGGGTTAGGTTTAGATTTTAGGTTTAGATTTGGGGTTAGGTTTAGATTTTAGGTTTAGATTTAGGGTTAGGTTTAGATTTGGGGTTAGGTTTAGATTTTAGGTTTAGATTTGGGTTTAGGTTTAGATTTTAGGTTTAGATTTTAGGTTTAGATTTGGGGTTAGGTTTAGATTTTAGGTTTAGATTTAAGGTTAGGTTTCGATTTCGGGTTACGTTTAGATTTTAGGTTTAGATTTGGGGTTAGGTTTAGATTTTAGGTTTAGATTTGGGGTTAGGTTTAGATTTCAGGTTTAGATTTGGGGTTAGGTTTAGATTTTAGGTTTAGATTTGGGGTTAGGTTTAGATTTGGGTTTAGGTTTAGATTTTAGGTTTAGATTTGGGGTTAGGTTTAGATTTTAGGTTTAGATTTGGGGTTAGGTTTAGATTTTAGGTTTAGATTTGGGGTTAGGTTTAGATTTGGGGTTAGGTTTAGATTTTAGGTTTAGATTTGGGGTTAGATTTAGATTTTAGGTTTAGATTTGGGGTTAGGTTTAGATTTTAGGTTTATATTTGGGGTTAGGTTTAGATTTTTTGGTTTAGATTTGGGGTTAGGTTTAGGTTTTAGGTTTACATTTGGGGTTAGGTTTAGATTTGGGGTTAGGTTTAGATTTTAGGTTTAGATTTGGGATTAGGTTTAGATTTTAGGTTTAGATTTGGGGTTAGTTTTAGATTTTAGTTTTAGATTTGTGGTTAGGTTTAGATTTCGGGTTACGTTTAGATTTTAGGTTTAGATTTGGGGTTAGGTTTAGATTTTAGGTTTAGATTTGGGGTTAGGTTTAGATTTCAGGTTTAGATTTGGGGTTAGGTTTAGATTTTAGGTTTAGATTTGGGGTTAGGTTTAGATTTGGGTTTAGGTTTAGATTTTAGGTTTAGATTTGGGGTTAGGTTTAGATTTTAGGTTTAGATTTGGGGTTAGGTTTAGGTTTTAGGTTTAGATTTGGGGTTAGGTTTAGATTTGGGGTTAGGTTTAGATTTTAGGTTTAGATTTGGGGTTAGATTTAGATTTTAGGTTTAGATTTGGGGTTAGGTTTAGATTTTAGGTTTATATTTGGGGTTAGGTTTAGATTTTTTGGTTTAGATTTGGGGTTACGTTTAGATTTTAGGTTTACATTTCGGGTTAGGTTTAGATTTGGGGTTAGGTTTAGATTTTAGGTTTAGATTTGGGATTAGGTTTAGATTTGGGGTTAGGTTTAGATTTTAGGTTTAGATTTTAGGTTTAGATTTGGGGTTAGGTTTAGATTTTAGGTTTAGATTTGGGGTTAGGTTTAGATTTTCGGTTTAGATTTGGGGTTAAGTTTAGATTTGGGGTTAGGTTTAGATTTTAGGTTTAGATTTGGGGTTAGGTTTAGATTTTAGGTTTAGATTTGTGGTTAGGTTTAGATTTTAGGTTTAGATTTGGGGTTAGGTTTAGATTTTAGGTTTAGATTTGGGTTTAGGTTTAGATTTTAGGTTTAGATTTGGGGTTAGGTTTAGATTTTAGGTTTAGATTTGGGGTTAGGTTTAGATTTGGGGTTAGGTTTAGATTTTAGGTTTGGATTTGTGGTTAGGTTTAGATTTGGGGTTAGGTTTAGATTTTAGGTTTAGATTTGGGGTTTAGATTTGGGGTTAGGTTTAGATTTTAGGTTTAGATTTGGGGTTAGGTTTAGATTTTAGGTTTAGATTTGGGGTTAGGTTTAGATTTTAGGTTTAGATTTGGGGTTAGGTTTAGATTTTAGGTTTAGATTTGGGGTTAGGTTTAGATTTTAGGTTTAGATTTGGGGTTAGTTTTAGATTTTAGTTTTAGATTTGGGGTTAGGTTTAGATTTGGGGTTAGGTTTAGATTTTAGGTTTAGATTTGGGGTTAGGTTTAGATTTTAGGTTTAGATTTGGGGTTAGGTTTAGATTTTAGGTTTAGATTTGGGGTTAGGTTTAGATTTGGGGTTAGGTTTAGATTTTAGGTTTAGATTTGGGGTTAGGTTTAGATTTGGGTTAAGGTTTAGATTTTAGGTTTAGATTTGGGGTTAGGTTTAGATTTTAGGTTTAGATTTGGGGTTAGGTTTAGGTTTTAGGTTTAGATTTGGGGTTAGGTTTAGATTTGGGGTTAGGTTTAGATTTTAGGTTTAGATTTGGGGTTAGGTTTAGATTTTAGGTTTAGATTTGGGGTTAGGTTTAGATTTTAGGTTTAGATTTGGGGTTAGGTTTAGATTTTAGGTTTAGATTTGGGGTTAGTTTTAGATTTTAGTTTTAGATTTGGGGTTAGGTTTAGATTTGGGGTTAGGTTTAGATTTTAGGTTTAGATTTGGGGTTAGGTTTAGATTTTAGGTTTAGATTTGGGGTTAGGTTTAGATTTTAGGTTTAGATTTGGGGTTAGGTTTAGATTTGGGGTTAGGTTTAGATTTTAGGTTTAGATTTGGGGTTAGGTTTAGATTTGGGTTAAGGTTTAGATTTTAGGTTTAGATTTGGGGTTAGGTTTAGATTTTAGGTTTAGATTTGGGGTTAGGTTTAGGTTTTAGGTTTAGATTTGGGGTTAGGTTTAGATTTGGGGTTAGGTTTAGATTTTAGGTTTAGATTTGGGGTTAGATTTAGATTTTAGGTTTAGATTAGGGGTTAGGTTTAGATTTTAGGTTTATATTTGGGGTTAGGTTTAGATTTTTTCGTTTAGATTTGGGGTTAGGTTTAGATTTTAGGTTTACATTTGGGGTTAGGTTTAGATTTGGGGTTAGGTTTAGATTTTAGGTTTAGATTTGGGATTAGGCTTAGATTTGGGGTTAGGTTTAGATTTTAGGTTTAGATTTTAGGTTTAGATTTGGGGTTAGGTTTAGATTTTAGGTTTAGATTTGGGGTTAGGTTTAGATTTTCGGTTTAGATTTGGGGTTAAGTTTAGATTTGGGGTTAGGTTTAGATTTTAGGTTTAGATTTGGGGTTAGGTTTAGATTTTAGGTTTAGATTTGGGGTTAGGTTTAGATTTGGGGTTAGGTTTAGATTTTAGGTTTAGATTTGGGGTTAGGTTTAGATTTTAGGTTTAGATTTGGGGTTAGGTTTAGATTTGGGGTTAGGTTTAGATTTTAGGTTTAGATTTGGGGTTAGGTTTAGATTTTAGGTTTAGATTTGGGGTTAGGTTTAGATTTGGGGTTAGGTTTAGATTTTAGGTTTAGATTTGGGGTTAGGTTTAGATTTTAGGTTTAGATTTTAGATTTAGATTTGGGGTTAGGTTTAGATTTTAGGTTTAGATTTAAGGTTAGGTTTCGATTTCGGGTTACTTTTAGATTTTAGGTTTAGATTTGGGGTTAGGTTTAGATTTTAGGTTTAGATTTGGGGTTAGGTTTAGATTTCAGGTTTAGATTTGGGGTTAGGTTTAGATTTTAGGTTTAGATTTGGGGTTAGGTTTAGATTTTAGGTTTAGATTTGGGGTTAGGTTTAGATTTCAGGTTTAGATTTGGGGTTAGGTTTAGATTTTAGGTTTAGATTTGGGGTTAGGTTTAGATTTTAGGTTTAGATTTGGGGTTAGGTTTAGATTTTAGGTTTAGATTTGGGGTTAGGTTTAGATTTGGGGTTAGGTTTAGATTTTAGGTTTGGATTTGGGGTTAGGTTTAGATTTTAGGTTTATATTTGGGGTTAGGTTTAGATTTGTGGTTAGGTTTAGATTTTAAGTTTAGATTTGGGGTTAGGTTTAGATTTTAGGTTTAGATTTGGGGTTAGGTTTAGATTTTAGGTTTATATTTAATGTTAGGTTTAGATTTCAGGTTTAGATTTGGGGTTAGGTTTAGATTTTAGGTTTAGATTTGGGGTTAGGTTTAGATTTTAGGTTTAGATTTGGGGTTAGGTTTAGATTTGGGGTTAGGTTTAGATTTGGGGTTAGGTTTAGATTTTAGGTTTAGATTTGGGGTTAGGTTTAGATTTGGGGTTAGGTTTAGATTTTAGGTTTAGATTTGGGGTAAGGTTTAGATTTGGGGTTAGGTTTAGATTTTAGGTTTAGATTTGGGGTTAGGTTTAGATTTTAGGTTTAGATTTAGGGTTAGGTTTAGATTTGGGGTTAGGTTTAGATTTTAGGTTTAGATTTGGGTTTAGGTTTAGATTTTAGGTTTAGATTTTAGGTTTAGATTTGGGGTTAGGTTTAGATTTTAGGTTTAGATTTAAGGTTAGGTTTCGATTTCGGGTTACGTTTAGATTTTAGGTTTAGATTTGGGGTTAGGTTTAGATTTTAGGTTTAGATTTGGGGTTAGGTTTAGATTTCAGGTTTAGATTTGGGGTTAGGTTTAGATTTTAGGTTTAGATTTGGGGTTAGGTTTAGATTTGGGTTTAGGTTTAGATTTTAGGTTTAGATTTGGGGTTAGGTTTAGATTTTAGGTTTAGATTTGGGGTTAGGTTTAGATATTAGGTTTAGATTTGGGGTTAGGTTTAGATTTGGGGTTAGGTTTAGATTTTAGGTTTAGATTTGGGGTTAGATTTAGATTTTAGGTTTAGATTTGGGGTTAGGTTTAGATTTTAGGTTTATATTTGGGGTTAGGTTTAGATTTTTTGGTTTAGATTTGGGGTTAGGTTTAGATTTTAGGTTTACATTTGGGGTTAGGTTTAGATTTGGGGTTAGGTTTAGATTTTAGGTTTAGATTTGGGATTAGGTTTAGATTTTAGGTTTAGATTTGGGGTTAGTTTTAGATTTTAGTTTTAGATTTGGGGTTAGGTTTAGATTTCGGGTTACGTTTAGATTTTAGGTTTAGATTTGGGGTTAGGTTTAGATTTTAGGTTTAGATTTGGGGTTAGGTTTAGATTTCAGGTTTAGATTTGGGGTTAGGTTTAGATTTTAGGTTTAGATTTGGGGTTAGGTTTAGATTTGGGTTTAGGTTTAGATTTTAGGTTTAGATTTGGGGTTAGGTTTAGATTTTAGGTTTAGATTTGGGGTTAGGTTTAGGTTTTAGGTTTAGATTTGGGGTTAGGTTTAGATTTTAGGTTTAGATTTGGGGTTAGGTTTAGATTTTAGGTTTATATTTGGGGTTAGGTTTAGATTTTTTGGTTTAGATTTGGGGTTAGGTTTAGATTTTAGGTTTGGATTTGGGGTTAGGTTTAGATTTTAGGTTTATATTTGGGGTTAGGTTTAGATTTGTGGTTAGGTTTAGATTTTAAGTTTAGATTTGGGGTTAGGTTTAGATTTGAGGTTTAGATTTGGGGTTAGGTTTAGATTTTAGGTTTATATTTAATGTTAGGTTTAGATTTCAGGTTTAGATTTGGGGTTAGGTTTAGATTTTAGGTTTAGATTTGGGGTTAGGTTTAGATTTTAGGTTTAGATTTGGGGTTAGGTTTAGATTTGGGGTTAGGTTTAGATTTGGGGTTAGGTTTAGATTTTAGGTTTAGATTTGGGGTTAGGTTTAGATTTGGGGTTAGGTTTAGATTTTAGGTTTAGATTTGGGGTAAGGTTTAGATTTGGGGTTAGGTTTAGATTTTAGGTTTAGATTTGGGGTTAGGTTTAGATTTTAGGTTTAGATTTAGGGTTAGGTTTAGATTTGGGGTTAGGTTTAGATTTTAGGTTTAGATTTGGGTTTAGGTTTAGATTTTAGGTTTAGATTTTAGGTTTAGATTTGGGGTTAGGTTTAGATTTTAGGTTTAGATTTAAGGTTAGGTTTCGATTTCGGGTTACGTTTAGATTTTAGGTTTAGATTTGGGGTTAGGTTTAGATTTTAGGTTTAGATTTGGGGTTAGGTTTAGATTTCAGGTTTAGATTTGGGGTTAGGTTTAGATTTTAGGTTTAGATTTGGGGTTAGGTTTAGATTTGGGTTTAGGTTTAGATTTTAGGTTTAGATTTGGGGTTAGGTTTAGATTTTAGGTTTAGATTTGGGGTTAGGTTTAGATATTAGGTTTAGATTTGGGGTTAGGTTTAGATTTGGGGTTAGGTTTAGATTTTAGGTTTAGATTTGGGGTTAGATTTAGATTTTAGGTTTAGATTTGGGGTTAGGTTTAGATTTTAGGTTTATATTTGGGGTTAGGTTTAGATTTTTTGGTTTAGATTTGGGGTTAGGTTTAGATTTTAGGTTTACATTTGGGGTTAGGTTTAGATTTGGGGTTAGGTTTAGATTTTAGGTTTAGATTTGGGATTAGGTTTAGATTTTAGGTTTAGATTTGGGGTTAGTTTTAGATTTTAGTTTTAGATTTGGGGTTAGGTTTAGATTTCGGGTTACGTTTAGATTTTAGGTTTAGATTTGGGGTTAGGTTTAGATTTTAGGTTTAGATTTGGGGTTAGGTTTAGATTTCAGGTTTAGATTTGGGGTTAGGTTTAGATTTTAGGTTTAGATTTGGGGTTAGGTTTAGATTTGGGTTTAGGTTTAGATTTTAGGTTTAGATTTGGGGTTAGGTTTAGATTTTAGGTTTAGATTTGGGGTTAGGTTTAGGTTTTAGGTTTAGATTTGGGGTTAGGTTTAGATTTGGGGTTACGTTTAGATTTTAGGTTTAGATTTGGGGTTAGATTTAGATTTTAGGTTTAGATTTGGGGTTAGGTTTAGATTTTAGGTTTATATTTGGGGTTAGGTTTAGATTTTTTGGTTTAGATTTGGGGTTAGGTTTAGATTTTAGGTTTACATTTGGGGTTAGGTTTAGATTTGGGGTTAGGTTTAGATTTTAGGTTTAGATTTGGGATTAGGTTTAGATTTGGGGTTAGGTTTAGATTTTAGGTTTAGATTTTAGGTTTAGATTTGGGGTTAGGTTTAGATTTTAGGTTTAGATTTGGGGTTAGGTTTAGATTTTCGGTTTAGATTTGGGGTTAAGTTTAGATTTGGGGTTAGGTTTAGATTTTAGGTTTAGATTTGGGGTTAGGTTTAGATTTTAGGTTTAGATTTGTGGTTAGGTTTAGATTTTAGGTTTAGATTTGGGGTTAGGTTTAGATTTTAGGTTTAGATTTGGGTTTAGGTTTAGATTTTAGGTTTAGATTTGGGGTTAGGTTTAGATTTTAGGTTTAGATTTGGGGTTAGGTTTAGATTTTAGGTTTAGATTTGGGGTTAGGTTTAGATTTGGGGTTAGGTTTAGATTTTAGGTTTGGATTTGTGGTTAGGTTTAGATTTGGGGTTAGGTTTAGATTTTAGGTTTAGATTTGGGGTTTAGATTTGGGGTTAGGTTTAGATTTTAGGTTTAGATTTGGGGTTAGGTTTAGATTTTAGGTTTAGATTTGGGGTTAGGTTTAGATTTTAGGTTTAGATTTGGGGTTAGTTTTAGATTTTAGTTTTAGATTTGGGGTTAGGTTTAGATTTGGGGTTAGGTTTAGATTTTAGGTTTAGATTTGGGGTTAGGTTTAGATTTTAGGTTTAGATTTGGGGTTAGGTTTAGATTTGGGGTTAGGTTTAGATTTTAGGTTTAGATTTGGGGTTAGGTTTAGATTTGGGGTTAGGTTTAGATTTTAGGTTTAGATTTGGGGTTAGGTTTAGATTTGGGTTAAGGTTTAGATTTTAGGTTTAGATTTGGGGTTAGGTTTAGATTTTAGGTTTAGATTTGGGGTTAGGTTTAGGTTTTAGGTTTAGATTTGGGTTTAGGTTTAGATTTTAGGTTTAGATTTGGGGTTAGGTTTAGATTTTAGGTTTAGATTTGGGGTTAGGTTTAGATATTAGGTTTAGATTTGGGGTTAGGTTTAGATTTGGGGTTAGGTTTAGATTTTAGGTTTAGATTTGGGGTTAGATTTAGATTTTAGGTTTAGATTTGGGGTTAGGTTTAGATTTTAGGTTTATATTTGGGGTTAGGTTTAGATTTTTTGGTTTAGATTTGGGGTTAGGTTTAGATTTTAGGTTTACATTTGGGGTTAGGTTTAGATTTGGGGTTAGGTTTAGATTTTAGGTTTAGATTTGGGATTAGCTTTAGATTTTAGGTTTAGATTTGGGGTTAGTTTTAGATTTTAGTTTTAGATTTGGGGTTAGGTTTAGATTTCGGGTTACGTTTAGATTTTAGGTTTAGATTTGGGGTTAGGTTTAGATTTTAGGTTTAGATTTGGGGTTAGGTTTAGATTTCAGGTTTAGATTTGGGGTTAGGTTTAGATTTTAGGTTTAGATTTGGGGTTAGGTTTAGATTTGGGTTTAGGTTTAGATTTTAGGTTTAGATTTGGGGTTAGGTTTAGATTTTAGGTTTAGATTTGGGGTTAGGTTTAGGTTTTAGGTTTAGATTTGGGGTTAGGTTTAGATTTGGGGTTACGTTTAGATTTTAGGTTTAGATTTGGGGTTAGATTTAGATTTTAGGTTTAGATTTGGGGTTAGGTTTAGATTTTAGGTTTATATTTGGGGTTAGGTTTAGATTTTTTGGTTTAGATTTGGGGTTAGGTTTAGATTTTAGGTTTACATTTGGGGTTAGGTTTAGATTTGGGGTTAGGTTTAGATTTTAGGTTTAGATTTGGGATTAGGTTTAGATTTGGGGTTAGGTTTAGATTTTAGGTTTAGATTTTAGGTTTAGATTTGGGGTTAGGTTTAGATTTTAGGTTTAGATTTGGGGTTAGGTTTAGATTTTCGGTTTAGATTTGGGGTTAAGTTTAGATTTGGGGTTAGGTTTAGATTTTAGGTTTAGATTTGGGGTTAGGTTTAGATTTTAGGTTTAGATTTGTGGTTAGGTTTAGATTTTAGGTTTAGATTTGGGGTTAGGTTTAGATTTTAGGTTTAGATTTGGGTTTAGGTTTAGATTTTAGGTTTAGATTTGGGGTTAGGTTTAGATTTTAGGTTTAGATTTGGGGTTAGGTTTAGATTTTAGGTTTAGATTTGGGGTTAGGTTTAGATTTGGGGTTAGGTTTAGATTTTAGGTTTGGATTTGTGGTTAGGTTTAGATTTGGGGTTAGGTTTAGATTTTAGGTTTAGATTTGGGGTTTAGATTTGGGGTTAGGTTTAGATTTTAGGTTTAGATTTGGGGTTAGGTTTAGATTTTAGGTTTAGATTTGGGGTTAGGTTTAGATTTTAGGTTTAGATTTGGGGTTAGGTTTAGATTTTAGGTTTAGATTTGGGGTTAGGTTTAGATTTTAGGTTTAGATTTGGGGTTAGGTTTAGATTTGGGGTTAGGTTTAGATTTTAGGTTTAGATTTGGGGTTAGGTTTAGATTTTAGGTTTAGATTTGGGGTTAGGTTTAGATTTGGGGTTAGGTTTAGATTTTAGGTTTAGATTTGGGGTTAGGTTTAGATTTGGGGTTAGGTTTAGATTTTAGGTTTAGATTTGGGGTTAGGTTTAGATTTGGGTTAAGGTTTAGATTTTAGGTTTAGATTTGGGGTTAGGTTTAGATTTTAGGTTTAGATTTGGGGTTAGGTTTAGGTTTTAGGTTTAGATTTGGGGTTAGGTTTAGATTTTAGGTTTAGATTTGGGGTTAGATTTAGATTTTAGGTTTAGATTTGGGGTTAGGTTTAGATTTTAGGTTTATATTTGGGGTTAGGTTTAGATTTTTTCGTTTAGATTTGGGGTTAGGTTTAGATTTTAGGTTTACATTTGGGGTTAGGTTTAGATTTGGGGTTAGGTTTAGATTTTAGGTTTAGATTTGGGATTAGGCTTAGATTTGGGGTTAGGTTTAGATTTTAGGTTTAGATTTTAGGTTTAGATTTGGGGTTAGGTTTAGATTTTAGGTTTAGATTTGGGGTTAGGTTTAGATTTTCGGTTTAGATTTGGGGTTAAGTTTAGATTTGGGGTTAGGTTTAGATTTTAGGTTTAGATTTGGGGTTAGGTTTAGATTTGGGTTTAGGTTTAGATTTTAGGTTTAGATTTGGGGTTAGGTTTAGATTTTAGGTTTAGATTTGGGGTTAGGTTTAGTTTTGGGGTTAGGTTTAGATTTTAGGTTTAGATTTGGGGTTAGGTTTAGATTTTAGGTTTAGATTTGGGGTTAGGTTTAGATTTTAGGTTTAGATTTGGGGTTAGGTTTAGATTTGGGGTTAGGTTTAGATTTTAGGTTTAGATTTGGGGTTAGGTTTAGATTTTAGGTTTAGATTTGGGGTTAGGTTTAGATTTGGGGTTAGGTTTAGATTTTAGGTTTAGATTTGGGGTTAGGTTTAGATTTGGGGTTAAGTTTAGATTTTAGGTTTAGATTTGGGGTTAGGTTTAGATTTTAGGTTTAGATTTGGGGTTAGGTTTAGATTTGGGGTTAGGTTTAGATTTTAGGTTTAGATTTGGGTTTAGGTTTAGATTTTAGGTTTAGATTTTAGATTTAGATTTGGGGTTAGGTTTAGATTTTAGGTTTAGATTTAAGGTTAGGTTTCGATTTCGGGTTACGTTTAGATTTTAGGTTTAGATTTGGGGTTAGGTTTAGATTTTAGGTTTAGATTTGGGGTTAGGTTTAGATTTCAGGTTTAGATTTGGGGTTAGGTTTAGATTTTAGGTTTAGATTTGGGGTTAGGTTTAGATTTTAGGTTTAGATTTGGGGTTAGGTTTAGATTTGGGGTTAGGTTTAGATTTTAGGTTTGGATTTGGGGTTAGGTTTAGATTTTAGGTTTAGATTTGGGGTTAGGTTTAGATTTGGGGTTAGGTTTAGATTTTAGGTTTAGATTTGGGGTTAGGTTTAGATTTTAGGTTTAGATTTGGGGTTAGGTTTAGATTTTAGGTTTATATTTAAGGTTAGGTTTCGATTTCGGGTTACGTTTAGATTTTATGTTTAGATTTGGGTTTAGGTTTAGATTTTAGGTTTAGATTTGGGGTTAGGTTTAGATTTTAGGTTTAGATTTGGGGTTAGGTTTAGATTTTAGGTTTAGATTTGGGGTAAGGTTTAGATTTGGGGTTAGGTTTAGATTTGGGGTAAGGTTTAGATTTGGGGTTAGGTTTAGATTTGGGGTTAGGTTTAGATTTTAGGTTTAGATTTGGGGTTAGGTTTAGATTTGGGGTTAGGTTTAGATTTTAGGTTTAGATTTGGGGTTAGGTTTAGATTTGGGGTTAGGTTTAGATTTTAGGTTTAGATTTGGGGTTAGGTTTAGATTTGGGGTTAGGTTTAGATTTTAGGTTTAGATTTGGGGTTAGGTTTAGATTTTAGGTTTAGATTTGGGGTTAGGTTTAGATTTTAGGTTTAGATTTGGGGTTAAGTTTAGATTTGGGGTTAGGTTTAGATTTTAGGTTTAGATTTGGGGTTAGATTTAGATTTTAGGTTTAGATTTGTGGTTAGGTTTAGATTTTAGGTTTAGATTTGGGGTTAGGTTTAGATTTTAGGTTTAGATTTGGGGTTAGGTTTAGATTTTAGGTTTAGATTTGGGGTTAGGTTTAGATGTTAGGTTTAGATTTGGGGTTAGGTTTAGATTTGGGGTTAGGTTAGATTTTAGGTTTAGATTTGGGGTTAGGTTTAGATTTTAGGTTTAGATTTGGGGTTAGGTTTAGATTTGGGGTTAGGTTTAGATTTGGGGTTAGGTTTAGATTTTAGGTTTAGATTAGGGGTTAGGTTTAGATTTGGGGTTAGGTTTAGATTTTAGGTTTAGATTTGGGGTTAGGTTTAGATTTTAGGTTTAGATTTGGGGTTAGGTTTAGATTTGGGGTTAGGTTTAGATTTGGAGTTAGGTTTAGATTTGGGGTTAGGTTTAGATTTTAGGTTTAGATTTGGGGTTAGGTTTAGATTTGGCGTTAGGTTTAGATTTTAGGTTTAGATTTGGGGTTAGGTTTAGATTTTAGGTTTAGATTTGGGGTTAGGTTTAGATTTGGGGTTAGGTTTAGATTTTAGGTTTGGATTTGGGGTTAGGTTTAGATTTTAGGTTTATATTTGGGGTTAGGTTTAGATTTGTGGTTAGGTTTAGATTTTAAGTTTAGATTTGGGGTTAGGTTTAGATTTTAGGTTTAGATTTGGGGTTAGGTTTAGATTTTAGGTTTATATTTAATGTTAGGTTTAGATTTCAGGTTTAGATTTGGGGTTAGGTTTAGATTTTTTCGTTTAGATTTGGGGTTAGGTTTAGATTTTAGGTTTACATTTGGGGTTAGGTTTAGATTTGGGGTTAGGTTTAGATTTTAGGTTTAGATTTGGGATTAGGCTTAGATTTGGGGTTAGGTTTAGATTTTAGGTTTAGATTTTAGGTTTAGATTTGGGGTTAGGTTTAGATTTTAGGTTTAGATTTGGGGTTAGGTTTAGATTTTCGGTTTAGATTTGGGGTTAAGTTTAGATTTGGGGTTAGGTTTAGATTTTAGGTTTAGATTTGGGGTTAGGTTTAGATTTGGGGTTAGGTTTAGATTTTAGGTTTAGATTTGGGGTTAGGTTTAGATTTTAGGTTTAGATTTGGGGTTAGGTTTAGTTTTGGGGTTAGGTTTAGATTTTAGGTTTAGATTTGGGGTTAGGTTTAGATTTTAGGTTTAGATTTGGGGTTAGGTTTAGATTTTAGGTTTAGATTTGGGGTTAGGTTTAGATTTGGGGTTAGGTTTAGATTTTAGGTTTAGATTTGGGGTTAGGTTTAGATTTTAGGTTTAGATTTGGGGTTAGGTTTAGATTTGGGGTTAGGTTTAGATTTTAGGTTTAGATTTGGGGTTAGGTTTAGATTTGGGGTTAAGTTTAGATTTTAGGTTTAGATTTGGGGTTAGGTTTAGATTTTAGGTTTAGATTTGGGGTTAGGTTTAGATTTGGGGTTAGGTTTAGATTTTAGGTTTAGATTTGGGTTTAGGTTTAGATTTTAGGTTTAGATTTTAGATTTAGATTTGGGGTTAGGTTTAGATTTTAGGTTTAGATTTAAGGTTAGGTTTCGATTTCGGGTTACGTTTAGATTTTAGGTTTAGATTTGGGGTTAGGTTTAGATTTTAGGTTTAGATTTGGGGTTAGGTTTAGATTTCAGGTTTAGATTTGGGGTTAGGTTTAGATTTTAGGTTTAGATTTGGGGTTAGGTTTAGATTTTAGGTTTAGATTTGGGGTTAGGTTTAGATTTGGGGTTAGGTTTAGATTTTAGGTTTGGATTTGGGGTTAGGTTTAGATTTTAGGTTTAGATTTGGGGTTAGGTTTAGATTTGGGGTTAGGTTTAGATTTTAGGTTTAGATTTGGGGTTAGGTTTAGATTTTAGGTTTAGATTTGGGGTTAGGTTTAGATTTTAGGTTTATATTTAAGGTTAGGTTTCGATTTCGGGTTACGTTTAGATTTTATGTTTAGATTTGGGTTTAGGTTTAGATTTTAGGTTTAGATTTGGGGTTAGGTTTAGATTTTAGGTTTAGATTTGGGGTTAGGTTTAGATTTTAGGTTTAGATTTGGGGTAAGGTTTAGATTTGGGGTTAGGTTTAGATTTGGGGTAAGGTTTAGATTTGGGGTTAGGTTTAGATTTGGGGTTAGGTTTAGATTTGGGGTTAGGTTTAGATTTGGGGTTAGGTTTAGATTTTAGGTTTAGATTTGGGGTTAGGTTTAGATTTGGGGTTAGGTTTAGATTTTAGGTTTAGATTTGGGGTTAGGTTTAGATTTTAGGTTTAGATTTGGGGTTAGGTTTAGATTTGGGGTTAGGTTTAGATTTGGGGTTAGGTTTAGATTTGGGGTTAGGTTTAGATTTTAGGTTTAGATTTGGGGTTAGGTTTAGATTTTAGGTTTAGATTTGGGGTTAAGTTTAGATTTGGGGTTAGGTTTAGATTTTAGGTTTAGATTTGGGGTTAGATTTAGATTTTAGGTTTAGATTTGTGGTTAGGTTTAGATTTTAGGTTTAGATTTGGGGTTAGGTTTAGATTTTAGGTTTAGATTTGGGGTTAGGTTTAGATTTTAGGTTTAGATTTGGGGTTAGGTTTAGATGTTAGGTTTAGATTTGGGGTTAGGTTTAGATTTGGGGTTAGGTTAGATTTTAGGTTTAGATTTGGGGTTAGGTTTAGATTTTAGGTTTAGATTTGGGGTTAGGTTTAGATTTGGGGTTAGGTTTAGATTTGGGGTTAGGTTTAGATTTTAGGTTTAGATTAGGGGTTAGGTTTAGATTTGGGGTTAGGTTTAGATTTTAGGTTTAGATTTGGGGTTAGGTTTAGATTTTAGGTTTAGATTTGGGGTTAGGTTTAGATTTGGGGTTAGGTTTAGATTTGGAGTTAGGTTTAGATTTGGGGTTAGGTTTAGATTTTAGGTTTAGATTTGGGGTTAGGTTTAGATTTGGCGTTAGGTTTAGATTTTAGGTTTAGATTTGGGGTTAGGTTTAGATTTTAGGTTTAGATTTGGGGTTAGGTTTAGATTTGGGGTTAGGTTTAGATTTTAGGTTTGGATTTGGGGTTAGGTTTAGATTTTAGGTTTATATTTGGGGTTAGGTTTAGATTTGTGGTTAGGTTTAGATTTTAAGTTTAGATTTGGGGTTAGGTTTAGATTTTAGGTTTAGATTTGGGGTTAGGTTTAGATTTTAGGTTTATATTTAATGTTAGGTTTAGATTTCAGGTTTAGATTTGGGGTTAGGTTTAGATTTTAGGTTTAGATTTGGGGTTAGGTTTAGATTTTAGGTTTAGATTTGGGGTTAGGTTTAGATTTGGGGTTAGGTTTAGATTTGGGGTTAGGTTTAGATTTTAGGTTTAGATTTGGGGTTAGGTTTAGATTTGGGGTTAGGTTTAGATTTTAGGTTTAGATTTGGGGTTAGGTTTAGATTTGGGGTTAGGTTTAGATTTTAGGTTTAGATTTAGGGTTAGGTTTAGATTTGGGGTTAGGTTTAGATTTTAGGTTTAGATTTGGGGTTAGGTTTAGATTTGGGGTTAGGTTTAGATTTTAGGTTTAGATTTGGGGTTAGGTTTAGATTTCGGGTTACGTTTAGATTTTAGGTTTAGATTTGGGGTTAGGTTTAGATTTTAGGTTTAGATTTAGGGTTAGGTTTAGATTTGGGGTTAGGTTTAGATTTTAGGTTTAGATTTGGGATTAGGTTTAGATTTTAGGTTTAGATTTGGGGTTAGTTTTAGATTTTAGTTTTAGATTTGGGGTTAGGTTTAGATTTCGGGTTACGTTTAGATTTTAGGTTTAGATTTGGGGTTAGGTTTAGATTTTAGGTTTAGATTTGGGGTTAGGTTTAGATTTCAGGTTTAGATTTGGGGTTAGGTTTAGATTTTAGGTTTAGATTTGGGGTTAGGTTTAGATTTGGGTTTAGGTTTAGATTTTAGGTTTAGATTTGGGGTTAGGTTTAGATTTTAGGTTTAGATTTGGGGTTAGGTTTAGGTTTTAGGTTTAGATTTGGGGTTAGGTTTAGATTTGGGGTTAGGTTTAGATTTTAGGTTTAGATTTGGGGTTAGATTTAGATTTTAGGTTTAGATTTGGGGTTAGGTTTAGATTTTAGGTTTATATTTGGGGTTAGGTTTAGATTTTTTGGTTTAGATTTGGGGTTAGGTTTAGATTTTAGGTTTACATTTGGGGTTAGGTTTAGATTTGGGGTTAGGTTTAGATTTTAGGTTTAGATTTGGGATTAGGTTTAGATTTGGGGTTAGGTTTAGATTTTAGGTTTAGATTTTAGGTTTAGATTTGGGGTTAGGTTTAGATTTTAGGTTTAGATTTGGGGTTAGGTTTAGATTTTCGGTTTAGATTTGGGGTTAAGTTTAGATTTGGGGTTAGGTTTAGATTTTAGGTTTAGATTTGGGGTTAGGTTTAGATTTTAGGTTTAGATTTGTGGTTAGGTTTAGATTTTAGGTTTAGATTTGGGGTTAGGTTTAGATTTTAGGTTTAGATTTGGGTTTAGGTTTAGATTTTAGGTTTAGATTTGGGGTTAGGTTTAGATTTTAGGTTTAGATTTGGGGTTAGGTTTAGATTTTAGGTTTAGATTTGGGGTTAGGTTTAGATTTGGGGTTAGGTTTAGATTTTAGGTTTGGATTTGTGGTTAGGTTTAGATTTGGGGTTAGGTTTAGATTTTAGGTTTAGATTTGGGGTTTAGATTTGGGGTTAGGTTTAGATTTTAGGTTTAGATTTGGGGTTAGGTTTAGATTTTAGGTTTAGATTTGGGGTTAGGTTTAGATTTTAGGTTTAGATTTGGGGTTAGGTTTAGATTTTAGGTTTAGATTTGGGGTTAGTTTTAGATTTTAGTTTTAGATTTGGGGTTAGGTTTAGATTTGGGGTTAGGTTTAGATTTTAGGTGTAGATTTGGGGTTAGGTTTAGATTTTAGGTTTAGATTTGGGGTTAGGTTTAGATTTGGGGTTAGGTTTAGATTTTAGGTTTAGATTTGGGGTTAGGTTTAGATTTGGGTTAAGGTTTAGATTTTAGGTTTAGATTTGGGGTTAGGTTTAGATTTTAGGTTTAGATTTGGGGTTAGGTTTAGGTTTTAGGTTTAGATTTGGGGTTAGGTTTAGATTTGGCGTTAGGTTTAGATTTTAGGTTTAGATTTGGGGTTAGATTTAGATTTTAGGTTTAGATTTGGGGTTAGGTTTAGATTTTAGGTTTATATTTGGGGTTAGGTTTAGATTTTTTCGTTTAGATTTGGGGTTAGGTTTAGATTTTAGGTTTAGATTTGGGGTTAGGTTTAGATTTGGGGTTAGGTTTAGATTTTAGGTTTAGATTTGGGATTAGGCTTAGATTTGGGGTTAGGTTTAGATTTTAGGTTTAGATTTTAGGTTTAGATTTGGGGTTAGGTTTAGATTTTAGGTTTAGATTTGGGGTTAGGTTTAGATTTTCGGTTTAGATTTGGGGTTAAGTTTAGATTTGGGGTTAGGTTTAGATTTTAGGTTTAGATTTGGGGTTAGGTTTAGATTTTAGGTTTAGATTTGGGGTTAGGTTTCGATTTTAGGTTTAGATTTGGGTTTAGGTTTAGATTTTAGGTTCAGATTTGGGGTTAGGTTTAGATTTTAGGTTTAGATTTGGGGTTAGGTTTAGATTTGGGGTTAGGTTTAGATTTTAGGTTTGGATTTGTGGTTAGGTTTAGATTTGGGGTTAGGTTTAGATTTTAGGTTTAGATTTGGGGTTTAGATTTGGGGTTAGGTTTAGATTTTAGGTTTAGATTTGGGGTTAGGTTTAGATTTTAGGTTTAGATTTGGGGTTAGGTTTAGATTTTAGGTTTAGATTTGGGGTTAGGTTTAGATTTTAGGTTTAGATTTGGGGTTAGGTTTAGATTTTAGGTTTAGATTTGGGGTTAGTTTTAGATTTTAGTTTTAGATTTGGGGTTAGGTTTAGATTTGGGGTTAGGTTTAGATTTTAGGTTTAGATTTGGGGTTAGGTTTAGATTTTAGGTTTAGATTTGGGGTTAGGTTTAGATTTGGGGTTAGGTTTAGATTTTAGGTTTAGATTTGGGGTTAGGTTTAGATTTGGGGTTAGGTTTAGATTTTAGGTTTAGATTTGGGGTTAGGTTTAGATTTTAGGTTTAGATTTGGGGTTAGGTTTAGATTTGGGGTTAGGTTTAGATTTTAGGTTTAGATTTGGGGTTAGGTTTAGATTTTAGGTTTAGATTTTAGATTTAGATTTGGGGTTAGGTTTAGATTTTAGGTTTAGATTTAAGGTTAGGTTTCGATTTCGGGTTACTTTTAGATTTTAGGTTTAGATTTGGGGTTAGGTTTAGATTTTAGGTTTAGATTTGGGGTTAGGTTTAGATTTCAGGTTTAGATTTGGGGTTAGGTTTAGATTTTAGGTTTAGATTTGGGGTTAGGTTTAGATTTTAGGTTTAGATTTGGGGTTAGGTTTAGATTTCAGGTTTAGATTTGGGGTTAGGTTTAGATTTTAGGTTTAGATTTGGGGTTAGGTTTAGATTTTAGGTTTAGATTTGGGGTTAGGTTTAGATTTGGGGTTAGGTTTAGATTTTAGGTTTGGATTTGGGGTTAGGTTTAGATTTTAGGTTTATATTTGGGGTTAGGTTTAGATTTGTGGTTAGGTTTAGATTTTAAGTTTAGATTTGGGGTTAGGTTTAGATTTTAGGTTTAGATTTGGGGTTAGGTTTAGATTTTAGGTTTATATTTAATGTTAGGTTTAGATTTCAGGTTTAGATTTGGGGTTAGGTTTAGATTTTAGGTTTAGATTTGGGGTTAGGTTTAGATTTTAGGTTTAGATTTGGGGTTAGGTTTAGATTTGGGGTTAGGTTTAGATTTTAGGCTTAGATTTGGGGTTAGGTTTAGATTTTAGGTTTAGATTTGGGGTTAGGTTTAGATTTTAGGTTTAGATTTGGGGTTAGGTTTAGATTTTAGGTTTAGATTTGGGGTTAGGTTTAGATTTGGGGTTAGGTTTAGATTTTAGGTTTAGATTTGGGGTTAGGTTTAGATTTGGGGTTAGGTTTAGATTTTAGGTTTAGATTTGGGGTTAGGTTTAGATTTTAGGTTTAGATTTGGGGTTAGGTTTAGATTTGGGGTTAGGTTTAGATTTTAGGTTTAGATTTGGGGTTAGGTTTAGATTTGGGGTTAGGTTTAGATTTTAGGTTTAGATTTGGGGTTAGGTTTAGTTTTGGGGTTAGGTTTAGATTTTAGGTTTAGATTTGGGGTTAGGTTTAGATTTTAGGTTTAGATTTGGGGTTAGGTTTAGATTTTAGGTTTAGATTTAAGGTTAGGTTTCGATTTGGGGTTAGGTTTAGATTTTAGGTTTAGATTTGGGGTTAGGTTTAGATTTTAGGTTTAGATTTGGGGTTAGGTTTAGATTTGGGGTTAGGTTTAGATTTTAGGTTTAGATTTGGGGTTAGGTTTAGATTTGGGGTTAAGTTTAGATTTTAGGTTTAGATTTGGGGTTAGGTTTAGATTTTAGGTTTAGATTTGGGGTTAGGTTTAGATTTGGGGTTAGGTTTAGATTTTAGGTTTAGATTTGGGTTTAGGTTTAGATTTTAGGTTTAGATTTTAGATTTAGATTTGGGGTTAGGTTTAGATTTTAGGTTTAGATTTAAGGTTAGGTTTCGATTTCGGGTTACGTTTAGATTTTAGGTTTAGATTTGGGGTTAGGTTTAGATTTTAGGTTTAGATTTGGGGTTAGGTTTAGATTTCAGGTTTAGATTTGGGGTTAGGTTTAGATTTTAGGTTTAGATTTGGGGTTAGGTTTAGATTTTAGGTTTAGATTTGGGGTTAGGTTTAGATTTGGGGTTAGGTTTAGATTTTAGGTTTGGATTTGGGGTTAGGTTTAGATTTTAGGTTTAGATTTGGGGTTAGGTTTAGATTTGGGGTTAGGTTTAGATTTTAGGTTTAGATTTGGGGTTAGGTTTAGATTTTAGGTTTAGATTTGGGGTTAGGTTTAGATTTTAGGTTTATATTTAAGGTTAGGTTTCGATTTCGGGTTACGTTTAGATTTTAGGTTTAGATTTGGGTTTAGGTTTAGATTTTAGGTTCAGATTTGGGGTTAGGTTTAGATTTTAGGTTTAGATTTGGGGTTAGGTTTAGATTTTAGGTTTAGATTTGGGGTAAGGTTTAGATTTGGGGTTAGGTTTAGGTTTGGGGTAAGGTTTAGATTTGGGGTTAGGTTTAGATTTGGGGTTACGTTTAGATTTGGGGTTAGGTTTAGATTTGGGGTTAGGTATAGATTTTAGGTTTAGATTTGGGGTTAGGTTTAGATTTGGGGTTAGGTTTAGATTTTAGGTTTAGATTTGGGGTTAGGTTTAGATTTTAGGTTTAGATTTGGGGTTAGGTTTAGATTTGGGGTTAGGTTTAGATTTTAGGTTTAGATTTGGGGTTAGGTTTAGATTTGGGGTTAGGTTTAGATTTTAGGTTTAGATTTGGGGTTAGGTTTAGATTTTAGGTTTAGATTTGGGGTTAGGTTTAGATTTGGGGTTAGGTTTAGATTTTAGGTTTAGATTTGGGGTTAGGCTTAGATTTGGGGTTAGGTTTAGATTTTAGGTTTAGATTTGGGGTTAGGTTTAGATTTTAGGTTTAGATTTTAGGTTTAGATTTGGGGTTAGGTTTAGATTTTAGGTTTAGATTTGGGGTTAGGTTTAGATTTTAGGTTTAGATTTGGGGTTAAGTTTAGATTTGGGTTTAGGTTTAGATTTTAGGTTTAGATTTGGGGTTAGATTTAGATTTTAGGTTTAGATTTGTGGTTAGGTTTAGATTTTAGGTTTAGATTTGGGGTTAGGTTTAGATTTTAGGTTTAGATTTGGGGTTAGGTTTAGATTTTAGGTTTAGATTTGGGGTTAGGTTTAGATGTTAGGTTTAGATTTGGGGTTAGGTTTAGATTTGGGGTTAGGTTAGATTTTAGGTTTAGATTTGGGGTTAGGTTTAGATTTTAGGTTTAGATTTGGGGTTAGGTTTAGATTTGGGGTTAGGTTTAGATTTGGGGTTAGGTTTAGATTTTAGGTTTAGATTAGGGGTTAGGTATAGATTTGGGGTTAGGTTTAGATTTGGGGTTAGGTTTAGATTTTAGGTTTAGATTTGGGGTTAGGTTTAGATTTTAGGTTTAGATTTGGGGTTAGGTTTAGATTTGGAGTTAGGTTTAGATTTGGGGTTAGGTTTAGATTTTAGGTTTAGATTTGGGGTTAGGTTTAGATTTGGCGTTAGGTTTAGATTTTACGTTTAGATTTGGGGTTAGGTTTAGATTTTAGGTTTAGATTTGGGCTTAGGTTTATATTTTAGGTTTAGATTTGGGGTTAGGTTTAGATTTGGGGTTAGGTTTAGATTTGGGGTTTAGATTTGGGGTTAGGTTTAGATTTGGGGTTAGGTTTAGATTTTAGGTTTAGATTTGGGGTTAGGTTTAGATTTTAGGTTTAGATTTGGGGTTAGGTTTAGATTTTAGGTTTAGATTTGGGGTTAGGTTTAGATTTGGGGTTAGGTTTAGATTTTAGGTTTAGATTTGGGGTTAGGTTTAGATTTGGGGTTAGGTTTAGATTTTAGGTTTAGATTTGGGGTTAGGTTTAGATTTTAGGTTTAGATTTGGGGTTAGGTTTAGATTTGGGGTTAGGTTTAGATTTTAGGTTTAGATTTGGGGTTAGGTTTAGATTTTAGGTTTAGATTTGGGGTTAGGTTTAGATTTGGGGTTAGGTTTAGATTTGGGGTTAGGTTTAGATTTTAGGTTTAGATTTGGGGTTAGGTTTAGATTTTAGGTTTAGATTTGGGGTTAGGTTTAGATTTTAGGTTTAGATTTGGGGTTAGGTTTAGATTTTAGGTTTAGATTTGGGGTTAGGTTTAGATTTTAGGTTTATATTTGGGGTAAGGTTTAGATTTGGGGTTAGGTTTAGATTTTAGGTTTAGATTTGGGGTTAGGTTTAGATTTGGGGTTAGGTTTAGATTTTAGGTTTAGATTTGGGGTTAGGTTTAGATTTTAGGTTTAGATTTGTGGTTAGGCTTAGATTTGGGGTTAGGTTTAGATTTTAGGTTTAGATTTGGGGTTAGGTTTAGATTTGGGGTTAGGTTTAGATTTTAGGTTTAGATTTGGGGTTAGGTTTAGATTTTAGGTTTAGATTTGGGGTTAGGTTTAGATTTGGGGTTAGGTTTAGATTTTAGGTTTAGATTTGGGGTTAGGTTTAGATTTTAGGTTTAGATTTGGGGTTAGGTTTAGATTTGGGGTTAGGTTTAGATTTTAGGTTTAGATTTGGGGTTAGGTTTAGATTTTAGGTTTAGATTTGGAGTTAGGTTTAGATTTGGGGTTAGGTTTAGATTTTAGGTTTAGATTTGGGGTTAGGTTTAGATTTGGGGTTAGGTTTAGATTTTAGGTTTAGATTTGGGGTTAGGTTTAGATTTTAGATTTAGATTTGGGGTTAGGTTTAGATTTTAGGTTTAGATTTGGGGTTAGGTTTAGATTTGGGGTTAGGTTTAGATTTGGGGTTAGGTTTAGATTTTAGGTTTAGATTTGGGGTTAGGTTTAGATTTTAGGTTTAGATTTTAGGTTTAGATTTGGGGTTAGGTTTAGATTTTAGGTTTAGATTTGGGGTTAGGTTTAGATTTTAGGTTTATATTTGGGGTAAGGTTTAGATTTGGGGTTAGGTTTAGATTTTAGGTTTAGATTTGGGGTTAGGTTTAGATTTGGGGTTAGGTTTAGATTTTAGGTTTAGATTTGGGTTAGGCTTAGATTTGGGGTTAGGTTTAGATTTTAGGTTTAGATTTGGGGTTAGGTTTAGATTTTAGATTTAGATTTGGGGTTAGGTTTAGATTTTAGGTTTAGATTTGGGGTTAGGTTTAGATTTTAGGTTTAGATTTGGGGTTAGGTTTAGATTTGGGGTTAGGTTTAGATTTTAGGTTTAGATTTGGGGTTAGGTTTAGATTTGGGGTTAGGTTTAGATTTTAGGTTTAGATTTGGGGTTAGGTTTAGATTTTAGGTTTAGATTTGGGGTTAGGTTTAGATTTGGGGTTAGGTTTAGATTTTAGGTTTAGATTTAAGGTTAGGTTTCGATTTGGGGTTAGGTTTAGATTTTAGGTTTAGATTTGGGGTTAGGTTTAGATTTTAGGTTTAGATTTGGGGTTAGGTTTAGATTTTAGGTTTAGATTTGGGGTTAGGTTTAGATTTGGGGTTAGGTTTAGATTTTAGGTTTAGATTTGGGGTTAGGTTTAGATTTGGGGTTAGGTTTAGATTTTAGGTTTAGATTTGGGTTTAGGTTTAGATTTTAGGTTTAGATTTTAGATTTAGATTTGGGGTTAGGTTTAGATTTTAGGTTTAGATTTAAGGTTAGGTTTCGATTTCGGGTTACGTTTAGATTTTAGGTTTAGATTTGGGGTTAGGTTTAGATTTTAGGTTTAGATTTGGGGTTAGGTTTAGATTTCAGGTTAAGATTTGGGGTTAGGTTTAGATTTTAGGTTTAGATTTGGGGTTAGGTTTAGATTTGGGGTTAGGTTTAGATTTTAGGTTTAGATTTGGGGTTAGGTTTAGATTTGGGGTTAGGTTTAGATTTTAGGTTTAGATTTGGGGTTAGGTTTAGATTTTAGGTTTAGATTTGGGGTTAGGTTTAGATTTTAGGTTTAGATTTGGGGTTAGGTTTAGATTTGGGGTTAGGTTTAGATTTTAGGTTTGGATTTGGGGTTAGGTTTAGATTTTAGGTTTAGATTTGGGGTTAGGTTTAGATTTGGGGTTAGGTTTAGATTTTAGGTTTAGATTTGGGGTTAGGTTTAGATTTTAGGTTTATATTTAAGGTTAGGTTTCGATTTCGGGTTAGGTTTAGATTTTATGTTTAGATTTGGGGTTAGGTTTAGATTTTAGGTTTAGATTTGGGGTTAGGTTTAGATTTCAGGTTTAGATTTGGGGTTAGGTTTAGATTTTAGGTTTAGATTTGGGGTAAGGTTTAGATTTGGGGTAAGGTTTAGATTTGGGGTTAGGTTTAGATTTTAGGTTTAGATTTGGGGTTAGGTTTAGATTTGGGGTTAGGTTTAGATTTGGGGTTAGGTTTAGATTTTAGGTTTAGATTTGGGGTTAGGTTTAGATTTTAGGTTTAGATTTGGGGTTAGGTTTAGATTTGGGGTTAGGTTTAGATTTTAGGTTTAGATTTGGGGTTAGGTTTACATTTTAGGTTTAGATTTGGGGTTAGGTTTAGATTTGGGGTTAGGTTTAGATTTTCGGTTTAGATTTGGGGTTAAGTTTAGATTTGGGGTTAGGTTTAGATTTTAGGTTTAGATTTGGGGTTAGGTTTAGATTTTAGGTTTAGATTTGTGGTTAGGTTTAGATTTTAGGTTTAGATTTGGGGTTAGGTTTAGATTTTAGGTTTAGATTTGGGGTTAGGTTTAGATTTTAGGTTTAGATTTGGGGTTAGGTTTAGATTTTAGGTTTAGATTTGGGGTTAGGTTTAGATTTGGGGTTAGGTTAGATTTTAGGTTTAGATTTGGGGTTAGGTTTAGATTTTAGGTTTAGATTTGGGGTTAGGTTTAGATTTTAGGTTTAGATTTGGGGTTAGGTTTAGATTTGGGGTTAGGTTTAGATTTGGGGTTAGGTTTAGATTTTAGGTTTAGATTTGGGGTTAGGTTTAGATTTGGGGTTAGGTTTAGATTTTAGGTTTAGATTTGGGGTTAGGTTTAGCTTTTAGGTTTAGATTTGGGGTTAGGTTTAGATTTGGGGTTAGGTTTAGATTTTAGGTTTAGATTTGGGGTTAGGTTTAGATTTTAGGTTTAGATTTGGGGTTAGGTTTAGATTTGGCGTTAGGTTTAGATTTTAGGTTTAGATTTGGGGTTAGGTTTAGATTTTAGGTTTTAATTTGGGGTTAGGTTTAGATTTTAGGTTTAGATTTGGGGTTAGGTTTAGATATGGGGTTAGGTTTAGATTTGGGGTTTAGATTTGGGGTTAGGTTTAGATTTGGGGTTAGGTTTAGATTTTAGGTTTAGATTTGGGGTTAGGTTTAGATTTTAGGTTTAGATTTGGGGTTAGGTTTAGATTTGGGGTCAGGTTTAGATTTTAGGTTTAGATTTGGGGTTAGGTTTAGATTTGGGGTTAGGTTTAGATTTTAGGTTTAGATTTGGGGTTAGGTTTAGATTTTAGGTTTAGATTTGGGGTTAGGTTTAGATTTGGGGTTAGGTTTAGATTTTAGGTTTAGATTTGGGGTTAGGTTTAGATTTTAGGTTTAGATTTGGGGTTAGGTTTAGATTTGGGGTTAGGTTTAGATTTTAGGTTTAGATTTTGGGTTAGGTTTAGATTTGGGGTTAGGTTTAGATTTTAGGTTTAGATTTGGGGTTAGGTTTAGATTTTAGGTTTAGATTTGGGGTTAGGTTTAGATTTGGGGTTAGGTTTAGATTTTAGGTTTAGATTTGGGGTTAGGCTTAGATTTGGGGTTAGGTTTAGATTTTAGGTTTAGATTTGGGGTTAGGTTTAGATTTGGGGTTAGGTTTAGATTTTAGGTTTAGATTTGGGGTTAGGTTTAGATTTTAGGTTTAGATTTGGGGTTAGGTTTAGATTTTAGGTTTAGATTTGGGGTTAGGTTTAGATTTGGGGTTAGGTTTAGATTTTAGGTTTAGATTTGGGGTTAGGTTTAGATTTTAGGTTTAGATTTGGGGTTAGGTTTAGATTTTAGGTTTAGATTTGGGGTTAGGTTTAGATTTGGGGTTAGGTTTAGATTTTAGGTTTAGATTTGGGGTTAGGTTTAGATTTGGGGTTAGGTTTAGATTTTAGGTTTAGATTTGGGGTTAGGTTTAGATTTTAGGTTTAGATTTGGGGTTAGGTTTAGATTTGGGGTTAGGTTTAGATTTTAGGTTTAGATTTGGGTTTAGGTTTAGATTTTAGGTTTAGATTTTAGATTTAGATTTGCGGTTAGGTTTAGATTTTAGGTTTAGATTTAAGGTTAGGTTTAGATTTGGGGTTAGGTTTAGATTTTAGGTTTAGATTTGGGGTTAGGTTTAGATTTTAGGTTTAGATTTGGGGTTAGGTTTATATTTCAGGTTTAGATTTGGGGTTAGGTTTAGATTTTAGGTTTAGATTTGGGGTTAGGTTTAGATTTGGGGTTAGGTTTAGATTTTAGGTTTAGATTTGGGGTTAGGTTTAGATTTGGGGTTAGGTTTAGATTTTAGGTTTAGATTTGGGGTTAGGTTTAGATTTTAGGTTTAGATTTGGGGTTAGGTTTAGATTTGGGGTTAGGTTTAGATTTTAGGTTTGGATTTGTGGTTAGGTTTAGATTTTAGGTTTAGATTTGGGGTTAGGTTTAGATTTGGGGTTAGGTTTAGATTTTAGTTTTAGATTTGGGGTTAGGTTTAGATTTTAGGTTTAGATTTGGGGTTAGGTTTAGATTTTAGGTTTATATTTAAGGTTAGGTTTCGATTTCGGGTTACGTTTAGATTTTATGTTTAGATTTGGGTTTAGGTTTAGATTTTAGGTTTAGATTTGGGGTTAGGTTTAGATTTCAGGTTTAGATTTGGGGTTAGGTTTAGATTTTAGGTTTAGATTTGGGGTTAGGTTTAGATTTTAGGTTTAGATTTGGGGTTAGGTTTAGATTTGGGGTTAGGTTTAGATTTTAGGTTTAGATTTGGGGTTAGGTTTAGATTTTAGGTTTAGATTTGGGGTTAGGTTTAGATTTTAGGTTTAGATTTAGGGTTAGGTTTAGATTTGGTGTTAGGTTTAGATTTGGGGTTAGGTTTAGATTTTAGGTTTAGATTTGGGGTTAGGTTTAGATTTTAGGTTTAGATTTGGGGTTAGGTTTAGATTTTAGGTTTAGATTTGGGGTTAGGTTTAGATTTTAGGTTTAGATTTGGGGTTAGGTTTAGATTTGGGGTTAGGTTTAGATTTTAGGTTTAGATTTGGGTTTAGTTTTAGATTTTAGGTTTAGATTTTAGATTTAGATTTGGGGTTAGGTTTAGATTTTAGGTTTAGATTTGGGGTTAGGTTTAGATTTGGGGTTAGGTTTAGATTTGGGGTTAGGTTTAGATTTGGGGTTAGGTTTAGATTTTAGGTTTAGATTTGGGGTTAGGTTTAGATTTTAGGTTTAGATTTGGGGTTAGGTTTAGATTTGGGGTTAGGTTTAGATTTTAGGTTTAGATTTGGGGTTAGGTTTAGATTTTAGGTTTAGATTTGGGGTTAGGTTTAGATTTGGAGTTAGGTTTAGATTTTAGGTTTAGATTTGGGGTTAGGTTTAGATTTGGGGTTAGGTTTAGATTTTAGGTTTAGATTTGGGGTTAGGTTTAGATTTTAGGTTTAGATTTGGGGTTAGGTTTAGATTTGGGGTTAGGTTTAGATTTTAGGTTTAGATTTGGGGTTAGGCTTAGATTTGGGGTTAGGTTTAGATTTTAGGTTTAGATTTGGGGTTAGGTTTAGATTTGGGGTTAGGTTTAGATTTTAGGTTTAGATTTGGGGTTAGGTTTAGATTTTAGGTTTAGATTTGGGGTTAGGTTTAGATTTTAGGTTTAGATTTGGGGTTAGGTTTAGATTTTAGGTTTAGATTTGGGGTTAGGTTTAGATTTGGGGTTAGGTTTAGATTTTAGGTTTAGATTTGGAGTTAGGTTTAGATTTGGGGTTAGGTTTAGATTTTAGGTTTAGATTTGGGGTTAGGTTTAGATTTGGGGTTAGGTTTAGATTTTAGGTTTAGATTTGGGGTTAGGTTTAGATTTTAGATTTAGATTTGGGGTTAGGTTTAGATTTTAGGTTTAGATTTGGGGTTAGGTTTAGATTTGGGGTTAGGTTTAGATTTGGGGTTAGGTTTAGATTTTAGGTTTAGATTTGGGGTTAGGTTTAGATTTTAGGTTTAGATTTTAGGTTTAGATTTGGGGTTAGGTTTAGATTTTAGGTTTAGATTTGGGGTTAGGTTTAGATTTTAGGTTTATATTTGGGGTAAGGTTTAGATTTGGGGTTAGGTTTAGATTTTAGGTTTAGATTTGGGGTTAGGTTTAGATTTGGGGTTAGGTTTAGATTTTAGGTTTAGATTTGGGTTAGGCTTAGATTTGGGGTTAGGTTTAGATTTTAGGTTTAGATTTGGGGTTAGGTTTAGATTTTAGATTTAGATTTGGGGTTAGGTTTAGATTTTAGGTTTAGATTTGGGGTTAGGTTTAGATTTTAGGTTTAGATTTGGGGTTAGGTTTAGATTTGGGGTTAGGTTTAGATTTTAGGTTTAGATTTGGGGTTAGGTTTAGATTTGGGGTTAGGTTTAGATTTTAGGTTTAGATTTGGGGTTAGGTTTAGATTTTAGGTTTAGATTTGGGGTTAGGTTTAGATTTGGGGTTAGGTTTAGATTTTAGGTTTAGATTTAAGGTTAGGTTTCGATTTGGGGTTAGGTTTAGATTTTAGGTTTAGATTTGGGGTTAGGTTTAGATTTTAGGTTTAGATTTGGGGTTAGGTTTAGATTTTAGGTTTAGATTTGGGGTTAGGTTTAGATTTGGGGTTAGGTTTAGATTTTAGGTTTAGATTTGGGGTTAGGTTTAGATTTGGGGTTAGGTTTAGATTTTAGGTTTAGATTTGGGTTTAGGTTTAGATTTTAGGTTTAGATTTTAGATTTAGATTTGGGGTTAGGTTTAGATTTTAGGTTTAGATTTAAGGTTAGGTTTCGATTTCGGGTTACGTTTAGATTTTAGGTTTAGATTTGGGGTTAGGTTTAGATTTTAGGTTTAGATTTGGGGTTAGGTTTAGATTTCAGGTTAAGATTTGGGGTTAGGTTTAGATTTTAGGTTTAGATTTGGGGTTAGGTTTAGATTTGGGGTTAGGTTTAGATTTTAGGTTTAGATTTGGGGTTAGGTTTAGATTTGGGGTTAGGTTTAGATTTTAGGTTTAGATTTGGGGTTAGGTTTAGATTTTAGGTTTAGATTTGGGGTTAGGTTTAGATTTTAGGTTTAGATTTGGGGTTAGGTTTAGATTTGGGGTTAGGTTTAGATTTTAGGTTTGGATTTGGGGTTAGGTTTAGATTTTAGGTTTAGATTTGGGGTTAGGTTTAGATTTGGGGTTAGGTTTAGATTTTAGGTTTAGATTTGGGGTTAGGTTTAGATTTTAGGTTTATATTTAAGGTTAGGTTTCGATTTCGGGTTAGGTTTAGATTTTATGTTTAGATTTGGGGTTAGGTTTAGATTTTAGGTTTAGATTTGGGGTTAGGTTTAGATTTCAGGTTTAGATTTGGGGTTAGGTTTAGATTTTAGGTTTAGATTTGGGGTAAGGTTTAGATTTGGGGTAAGGTTTAGATTTGGGGTTAGGTTTAGATTTTAGGTTTAGATTTGGGGTTAGGTTTAGATTTGGGGTTAGGTTTAGATTTGGGGTTAGGTTTAGATTTTAGGTTTAGATTTGGGGTTAGGTTTAGATTTTAGGTTTAGATTTGGGGTTAGGTTTAGATTTGGGGTTAGGTTTAGATTTTAGGTTTAGATTTGGGGTTAGGTTTACATTTTAGGTTTAGATTTGGGGTTAGGTTTAGATTTGGGGTTAGGTTTAGATTTTCGGTTTAGATTTGGGGTTAAGTTTAGATTTGGGGTTAGGTTTAGATTTTAGGTTTAGATTTGGGGTTAGGTTTAGATTTTAGGTTTAGATTTGTGGTTAGGTTTAGATTTTAGGTTTAGATTTGGGGTTAGGTTTAGATTTTAGGTTTAGATTTGGGGTTAGGTTTAGATTTTAGGTTTAGATTTGGGGTTAGGTTTAGATTTTAGGTTTAGATTTGGGGTTAGGTTTAGATTTGGGGTTAGGTTAGATTTTAGGTTTAGATTTGGGGTTAGGTTTAGATTTTAGGTTTAGATTTGGGGTTAGGTTTAGATTTTAGGTTTAGATTTGGGGTTAGGTTTAGATTTGGGGTTAGGTTTAGATTTGGGGTTAGGTTTAGATTTTAGGTTTAGATTTGGGGTTAGGTTTAGATTTGGGGTTAGGTTTAGATTTTAGGTTTAGATTTGGGGTTAGGTTTAGCTTTTAGGTTTAGATTTGGGGTTAGGTTTAGATTTGGGGTTAGGTTTAGATTTTAGGTTTAGATTTGGGGTTAGGTTTAGATTTTAGGTTTAGATTTGGGGTTAGGTTTAGATTTGGCGTTAGGTTTAGATTTTAGGTTTAGATTTGGGGTTAGGTTTAGATTTTAGGTTTTAATTTGGGGTTAGGTTTAGATTTTAGGTTTAGATTTGGGGTTAGGTTTAGATATGGGGTTAGGTTTAGATTTGGGGTTTAGATTTGGGGTTAGGTTTAGATTTGGGGTTAGGTTTAGATTTTAGGTTTAGATTTGGGGTTAGGTTTAGATTTTAGGTTTAGATTTGGGGTTAGGTTTAGATTTGGGGTCAGGTTTAGATTTTAGGTTTAGATTTGGGGTTAGGTTTAGATTTGGGGTTAGGTTTAGATTTTAGGTTTAGATTTGGGGTTAGGTTTAGATTTTAGGTTTAGATTTGGGGTTAGGTTTAGATTTGGGGTTAGGTTTAGATTTTAGGTTTAGATTTGGGGTTAGGTTTAGATTTTAGGTTTAGATTTGGGGTTAGGTTTAGATTTGGGGTTAGGTTTAGATTTTAGGTTTAGATTTTGGGTTAGGTTTAGATTTGGGGTTAGGTTTAGATTTTAGGTTTAGATTTGGGGTTACGTTTAGATTTTAGGTTTAGATTTGGGGTTAGGTTTAGATTTTAGGTTTATATTTGGGGTAAGGTTTAGATTTGGGGTTAGGTTTAGATTTTAGGTTTAGATTTGGGGTTAGGTTTAGATTTGGGGTTAGGTTTAGATTTTAGGTTTAGATTTGGGGTTAGGTTTAGATTTTAGGTTTAGATTTGGGGTTAGGCTTAGATTTGGGGTTAGGTTTAGATTTTAGGTTTAGATTTGGGGTTAGGTTTAGATTTGGGGTTAGGTTTAGATTTTAGGTTTAGATTTGGGGTTAGGTTTAGATTTTAGGTTTAGATTTGGGGTTAGGTTTAGATTTGGGGTTAGGTTTAGATTTTAGGTTTAGATTTGGGGTTAGGTTTAGATTTTAGGTTTAGATTTGGGGTTAGGTTTAGATTTTAGGTTTAGATTTTAGGTTTAGATTTGGGGTTAGGTTTAGATTTGGGGTTAGGTTTAGATTTTAGGTTTAGATTTGGGGTTAGGTTTAGATTTTAGATTTAGATTTGGGGTTAGGTTTAGATTTTAGGTTTAGATTTGGGGTTAGGTTTAGATTTTAGGTTTAGATTTGGGGTTAGGTTTAGATTTGGGGTTAGGTTTAGATTTGGGGTTAGGTTTAGATTTTAGGTTAGGTTTAGATTTGGGGTTAGGTTTAGATTTTAGGTTTAGATTTGGGGTTAGGTTTAGATTTTAGGTTTAGATTTGGGGTTATGTTTAGATTTGGGTTTATGTTTAGATTTTAGGTTTAGATTTGGGGTTAGGTTTAGATTTTAGGTTTAGATTTGGGTTTAGGTTTAGATTTTAGGTTTAGATTTGGGGTTAGGTTTAGATTTTAGGTTTAGATTTTAGGTTTAGATTTGGGGTTAGGTTTAGATTTTAGGTTTAGATTTGGGGTTAGGTTTAGATTTTAGGTTTATATTTGGGGTAAGGTTTACATTTGGGGTTAGGTTTAGATATTAGGTTTAGATTTGGGGTTAGGTTTAGATTTGGGGTTAGGTTTAGATTTTAGGTTTAGATTTGGGGTTAGGTTTAGATTTTAGGTTTAGATTTGGGGTTAGGTTTAGATTTGGGGTTAGGTTTAGATTTTAGGTTTAGATTTGGGGTTAGGTTTAGATTTTAGGTTTAGATTTGGGGTTAGGTTTAGATTTGGAGTTAGGTTTAGATTTTAGGTTTAGATTTGGGGTTAGGTTTAGATTTGGGGTTAGGTTTAGATTTTAGGTTTAGATTTGGGGTTAGGTTTAGATTTTAGGTTTAGATTTGGGGTTAGGTTTAGATTTGGGGTTAGGTTTAGATTTTAGGTTTAGATTTGGGGTTAGGCTTAGATTTGGGGTTAGGTTTAGATTTTAGGTTTAGATTTGGGGTTAGGTTTAGATTTGGGGTTAGGTTTAGATTTTAGGTTTAGATTTGGGGTTAGGTTTAGATTTTAGGTTTAGATTTGGGGTTAGGTTTAGATTTTAGGTTTAGATTTGGGGTTAGGTTTAGATTTGGGGTTAGGTTTAGATTTTAGGTTTAGATTTGGGGTTAGGTTTAGATTTTAGGTTTAGATTTGGGGTTAGGTTTAGATTTTAGGTTTAGATTTGGGGTTAGGTTTAGATTTGGGGTTAGGTTTAGATTTTAGGTTTAGATTTGGGGTTAGGTTTAGATTTGGGGTTAGGTTTAGATTTTAGGTTTAGATTTGGGGTTAGGTTTAGATTTTAGGTTTAGATTTGGGGTTAGGTTTAGATTTGGGGTTAGGTTTAGATTTTAGGTTTAGATTTGGGTTTAGGTTTAGATTTTAGGTTTAGATTTTAGATTTAGATTTGCGGTTAGGTTTAGATTTTAGGTTTAGATTTAAGGTTAGGTTTAGATTTGGGGTTAGGTTTAGATTTTAGGTTTAGATTTGGGGTTAGGTTTAGATTTTAGGTTTAGATTTGGGGTTAGGTTTATATTTCAGGTTTAGATTTGGGGTTAGGTTTAGATTTTAGGTTTAGATTTGGGGTTAGGTTTAGATTTGGGGTTAGGTTTAGATTTTAGGTTTAGATTTGGGGTTAGGTTTAGATTTGGGGTTAGGTTTAGATTTTAGGTTTAGATTTGGGGTTAGGTTTAGATTTTAGGTTTAGATTTGGGGTTAGGTTTAGATTTGGGGTTAGGTTTAGATTTTAGGTTTGGATTTGTGGTTAGGTTTAGATTTTAGGTTTAGATTTGGGGTTAGGTTTAGATTTGGGGTTAGGTTTAGATTTTAGTTTTAGATTTGGGGTTAGGTTTAGATTTTAGGTTTAGATTTGGGGTTAGGTTTAGATTTTAGGTTTATATTTAAGGTTAGGTTTCGATTTCGGGTTACGTTTAGATTTTATGTTTAGATTTGGGTTTAGGTTTAGATTTTAGGTTTAGATTTGGGGTTAGGTTTAGATTTCAGGTTTAGATTTGGGGTTAGGTTTAGATTTTAGGTTTAGATTTGGGGTTAGGTTTAGATTTTAGGTTTAGATTTGGGGTTAGGTTTAGATTTGGGGTTAGGTTTAGATTTTAGGTTTAGATTTGGGGTTAGGTTTAGATTTTAGGTTTAGATTTGGGGTTAGGTTTAGATTTTAGGTTTAGATTTAGGGTTAGGTTTAGATTTGGTGTTAGGTTTAGATTTGGGGTTAGGTTTAGATTTTAGGTTTAGATTTGGGGTTAGGTTTAGATTTTAGGTTTAGATTTGGGGTTAGGTTTAGATTTTAGGTTTAGATTTGGGGTTAGGTTTAGATTTTAGGTTTAGATTTGGGGTTAGGTTTAGATTTGGGGTTAGGTTTAGATTTTAGGTTTAGATTTGGGTTTAGTTTTAGATTTTAGGTTTAGATTTTAGATTTAGATTTGGGGTTAGGTTTAGATTTTAGGTTTAGATTTGGGGTTAGGTTTAGATTTGGGGTTAGGTTTAGATTTGGGGTTAGGTTTAGATTTGGGGTTAGGTTTAGATTTTAGGTTTAGATTTGGGGTTAGGTTTAGATTTTAGGTTTAGATTTGGGGTTAGGTTTAGATTTGGGGTTAGGTTTAGATTTTAGGTTTAGATTTGGGGTTAGGTTTAGATTTTAGGTTTAGATTTGGGGTTAGGTTTAGATTTGGAGTTAGGTTTAGATTTTAGGTTTAGATTTGGGGTTAGGTTTAGATTTGGGGTTAGGTTTAGATTTTAGGTTTAGATTTGGGGTTAGGTTTAGATTTTAGGTTTAGATTTGGGGTTAGGTTTAGATTTGGGGTTAGGTTTAGATTTTAGGTTTAGATTTGGGGTTAGGCTTAGATTTGGGGTTAGGTTTAGATTTTAGGTTTAGATTTGGGGTTAGGTTTAGATTTGGGGTTAGGTTTAGATTTTAGGTTTAGATTTGGGGTTAGGTTTAGATTTTAGGTTTAGATTTGGGGTTAGGTTTAGATTTTAGGTTTAGATTTGGGGTTAGGTTTAGATTTGGGGTTAGGTTTAGATTTTAGGTTTAGATTTGGGGTTAGGTTTAGATTTTAGGTTTAGATTTGGGGTTAGGTTTAGATTTTAGGTTTAAATTTGGGGTTAGGTTTAGATTTGGGGTTAGGTTTAGATTTTAGGTTTAGATTTGGGGTTAGGTTTAGATTTGGGGTTAGGTTTAGATTTTAGGTTTAGATTTGGGGTTAGGTTTAGATTTTAGGTTTAGATTTGGGGTTAGGTTTAGATTTGGGGTTAGGTTTAGATTTTAGGTTTAGATTTGGGTTTAGGTTTAGATTTTAGGTTTAGATTTTAGATTTAGATTTGCGGTTAGGTTTAGATTTTAGGTTTAGATTTAAGGTTAGGTTTAGATTTGGGGTTAGGTTTAGATTTTAGGTTTAGATTTGGGGTTAGGTTTAGATTTTAGGTTTAGATTTGGGGTTAGGTTTATATTTCAGGTTTAGATTTGGGGTTAGGTTTAGATTTTAGGTTTAGATTTGGGGTTAGGTTTAGATTTGGGGTTAGGTTTAGATTTTAGGTTTAGATTTGGGGTTAGGTTTAGATTTGGGGTTAGGTTTAGATTTTAGGTTTAGATTTGGGGTTAGGTTTAGATTTTAGGTTTAGATTTGGGGTTAGGTTTAGATTTGGGGTTAGGTTTAGATTTTAGGTTTGGATTTGTGGTTAGGTTTAGATTTTAGGTTTAGATTTGGGGTTAGGTTTAGATTTGGGGTTAGGTTTAGATTTTAGTTTTAGATTTGGGGTTAGGTTTAGATTTTAGGTTTAGATTTGGGGTTAGGTTTAGATTTTAGGTTTATATTTAAGGTTAGGTTTCGATTTCGGGTTACGTTTAGATTTTATGTTTAGATTTGGGTTTAGGTTTAGATTTTAGGTTTAGATTTGGGGTTAGGTTTAGATTTCAGGTTTAGATTTGGGGTTAGGTTTAGATTTTAGGTTTAGATTTGGGGTTAGGTTTAGATTTTAGGTTTAGATTTGGGGTTAGGTTTAGATTTGGGGTTAGGTTTAGATTTTAGGTTTAGATTTGGGGTTAGGTTTAGATTTTAGGTTTAGATTTGGGGTTAGGTTTAGATTTTAGGTTTAGATTTAGGGTTAGGTTTAGATTTGGTGTTAGGTTTAGATTTGGGGTTAGGTTTAGATTTTAGGTTTAGATTTGGGGTTAGGTTTAGATTTTAGGTTTAGATTTGGGGTTAGGTTTAGATTTTAGGTTTAGATTTGGGGTTAGGTTTAGATTTTAGGTTTAGATTTGGGGTTAGGTTTAGATTTGGGGTTAGGTTTAGATTTTAGGTTTAGATTTGGGTTTAGTTTTAGATTTTAGGTTTAGATTTTAGATTTAGATTTGGGGTTAGGTTTAGATTTTAGGTTTGGATTTGTGGTTAGGTTTAGATTTGGGGTTAGGTTTAGATTTGGGGTTAGGTTTAGATTTGGGGTTAGGTTTAGATTTTAGGTTTAGATTTGGGGTTAGGTTTAGATTTTAGGTTTAGATTTGGGGTTAGGTTTAGATTTGGGGTTAGGTTTAGATTTTAGGTTTAGATTTGGGGTTAGGTTTAGATTTTAGGTTTAGATTTGGGGTTAGGTTTAGATTTTAGGTTTAGATTTGGGGTTAGGTTTAGATTTGGGGTTAGGTTTAGATTTGGGGTTAGGTTTAGATTTTAGGTTTAGATTTGTAGTTAGGTTTAGATTTTAGGTTTAGATTTGGGGTTAGGTTTAGATTTGGGGTTAGGTTTAGATTTTAGGTTTAGATTTGGGGTTAGGTTTAGATTTTAGGTTTAGATTTGGGGTTAGGTTTAGATTTGGGGTTAGGTTTAGATTTTAGGTTTAGATTTGGGGTTAGGTTTAGATTTTAGGTTTAGATTTGGGGTTAGGTTTACATTTTAGGTTTAGATTTGGGGTTAAGTTTAGATTTGGGGTTAGGTTTAGATTTTAGGTTTAGATTTGGGGTTAGGTTTAGATTTGGGGTTAGGTTTAGATTTTAGGTTTAGATTTGGGGTTAGGTTTAGATTTTAGGTTTAGATTTGGGGTTAGGTTTAGATTTGGGGTTAGGTTTAGATTTTAGGTTTAGATTTGGGGTTAGGCTTAGATTTGGGGTTAGGTTTAGATTTTAGGTTTAGATTTGGGGTTAGGTTTAGATTTTAGGTTTAGATTTTAGGTTTAGATTTGGGGTTAGGTTTAGATTTTAGGTTTAGATTTGGGGTTAGGTTTAGATTTTCGGTTTAGATTTGGGGTTAAGTTTAGATTTGGGGTTAGGTTTAGATTTTAGGTTTAGATTTGGGGTTAGGTTTAGATTTTAGGTTTAGATTTGTGGTTAGGTTTAGATTTTAGGTTTAGATTTGGGGTTAGGTTTAGATTTTAGGTTTAGATTTGGGGTTAGGTTTAGATTTTAGGTTTAGATTTGGGGTTAGGTTTAGATTTTAGGTTTAGATTTGGGGTTAGGTTAGATTTTAGGTTTAGATTTGGGGTTAGGTTTAGATTTTAGGTTTAGATTTGGGGTTAGGTTTAGATTTTAGGTTTAGATTTGGGGTTAGGTTTAGATTTGGGGTTAGGTTTAGATTTGGGGTTAGGTTTAGATTTTAGGTTTAGATTTGAGGTTAGGTTTAGATTTGGGGTTAGGTTTAGATTTTAGGTTTAGATTTGGGGTTAGGTTTAGATTTTAGGTTTAGATTTGGGGTTAGGTTTAGATTTGGGGTTAGGTTTAGATTTTAGGTTTAGATTTGGGGTTAGGTTTAGATTTTAGGTTTAGATTTGGGGTTAGGTTTAGATTTGGCGTTAGGTTTAGATTTTAGGTTTAGATTTGGGGTTAGGTTTAGATTTTAGGTTTAGATTTGGGCTTAGGTTTATATTTTAGGTTTAGATTTGGGGTTAGGTTTAGATTTGGGGTTAGGTTTAGATTTGGGGTTTAGATTTGGGGTTAGGTTTAGATTTGGGGTTAGGTTTAGATTTTAGGTTTAGATTTGGGGTTAGGTTTAGATTTTAGGTTTAGATTTGGGGTTAGGTTTAGATTTTAGGTTTAGATTTGGGGTTATGTTTAGATTTGGGGTTAGGTTTAGATTTTAGGTTTAGATTTGGGGTTAGGTTTAGATTTGGGGTTAGGTTTAGATTTTAGGTTTAGATTTGGGGTTAGGTTTAGATTTTAGGTTTAGATTTGGGGTTAGGTTTAGATTTGGGGTTAGGTTTAGATTTTAGGTTTAGATTTGGGTTTAGGTTTAGATTTTAGGTTTAGATTTTAGATTTAGATTTGGGGTTAGGTTTAGATTTTAGGTTTAGATTTAAGGTTAGGTTTCGATTTCGGGTTACGTTTAGATTTTAGGTTTAGATTTGGGGTTAGGTTTAGATTTTAGGTTTAGATTTGGGGTTAGGTTTAGATTTCAGGTTTAGATTTGGGGTTAGGTTTAGATTTTAGGTTTAGATTTGGGGTTAGGTTTAGATTTTAGGTTTAGATTTGGGGTTAGGTTTAGATTTGGGGTTAGGTTTAGATTTTAGGTTTGGATTTGGGGTTAGGTTTAGATTTTAGGTTTAGATTTGGGGTTAGGTTTAGATTTGGGGTTAGGTTTAGATTTTAGGTTTAGATTTGGGGTTAGGTTTAGATTTTAGATTTAGATTTGGGGTTAGGTTTAGATTTTAGGTTTAGATTTAAGGTTAAGTTTCGATTTCGGGTTACTTTTAGATTTTAGGTTTAGATTTGGGGTTAGGTTTAGATTTTAGGTTTAGATTTGGGGTTAGGTTTAGATTTCAGGTTTAGATTTGGGGTTAGGTTTAGATTTTAGGTTTAGATTTGGGGTTAGGTTTAGATTTTAGGTTTAGATTTGGGGTTAGGTTTAGATTTCAGGTTTAGATTTGGGGTTAGGTTTAGATTTTAGGTTTAGATTTGGGGTTAGGTTTAGATTTTAGGTTTAGATTTGGGGTTAGGTTTAGATTTGGGGTTAGGTTTAGATTTTAGGTTTGGATTTGGGTTTAGGTTTAGATTTTAGGTTTATATTTGGGGTTAGGTTTAGATTTGTGGTTAGGTTTAGATTTTAAGTTTAGATTTGGGGTTAGGTTTAGATTTTAGGTTTAGATTTGGGGTTAGGTTTAGATTTTAGGTTTATATTTAAGGTTAGGTTTAGATTTCAGGTTTAGATTTGGGGTTAGGTTTAGATTTTAGGTTTAGATTTGGGGTTAGGTTTAGATTTTAGGTTTAGATTTGGGGTTAGGTTTAGATTTGGGGTTAGGTTTAGATTTTAGGCTTAGATTTGGGGTTAGGTTTAGATTTTAGGTTTAGATTTGGGGTTAGGTTTAGATTTTAGGTTTAGATTTGGGGTTAGGTTTAGATTTTAGGTTTAGATTTGGGGTTAGGTTTAGATTTGGGGTTAGGTTTAGATTTTAGGTTTAGATTTGGGGTTAGGTTTATATTTGGGGTTAGGTTTAGATTTTAGGTTTACATTTGGGGTTAGGTTTAGATTTGGGGTTAGGTTTAGATTTTAGGTTTAGATTTGGGGTTAGGTTTAGATTTGGGGTTAGGTTTAGATTTTAGGTTTAGATTTGGGGTTAGGTTTAGATTTGGGGTTAGGTTTAGATTTTAGGTTTAGATTTGGGGTTAGGTTTAGATTTTAGGTTTAGATTTGGGGTTAGGTTTAGATTTGGGGTTAGGTTTAGATTTTAGGTTTAGATTTGGGGTTAGGTTTAGATTTTAGGTTTAGATTTGGGGTTAGGTTTAGATTTTAGGTTTAGATTTAAGGTTAGGTTTCGATTTGGGGTTAGGTTTAGATTTTAGGTTTAGATTTGGGGTTAGGTTTAGATTTTAGGTTTAGATTTGGGGTTAGGTTTAGATTTGGGGTTAGGTTTAGATTTTAGGTTTAGATTTGGGGTTAGGTTTAGATTTGGGGTTAAGTTTAGATTTTAGGTTTAGATTTGGGGTTAGGTTTAGATTTTAGGTTTAGATTTGGGGTTAGGTTTAGATTTGGGGTTAGGTTTAGATTTTAGGTTTAGATTTGGGTTTAGGTTTAGATTTTAGGTTTAGATTTTAAATTTAGATTTGGGGTTAGGTTTAGATTTTAGGTTTAGATTTAAGGTTAGGTTTCGATTTCGGGTTACGTTTAGATTTTAGGTTTAGATTTGGGGTTAGGTTTAGATTTTAGGTTTAGATTTGGGGTTAGGTTTAGATTTCAGGTTTAGATTTGGGGTTAGGTTTAGATTTTAGGTTTAGATTTGGGGTTAGGTTTAGATTTGGGGTTAGGTTTAGATTTTAGGTTTAGATTTGGGGTTAGGTTTAGATTTGGGGTTAGGTTTAGATTTTAGGTTTAGATTTGGGGTTAGGTTTAGATTTTAGGTTTAGATTTGGGGTTAGGTTTAGATTTGGGGTTAGGTTTAGATTTTAGGTTTGGATTTGGGGTTAGGTTTAGATTTTAGGTTTAGATTTGGGGTTAGGTTTAGATTTTAGGTTTAGATTTGGGGTTAGGTTTAGATTTTAGGTTTAGATTTGGGGTTAGGTTTAGATTTTAGGTTTATATTTAAGGTTAGGTTTCGATTTCGGGTTACGTTTAGATTTTATGTTTAGATTTGGGTTTAGGTTTAGATTTTAGGTTTAGATTTGGGGTTAGGTTTAGATTTTAGGTTTAGATTTGGGGTTAGGTTTAGATTTTAGGTTTAGATTTGGGGTTAGATTTAGATTTGGGGTTAGGTTTAGATTTTAGGTTTAGATTTGGGGTTAGGTTTACATTTTAGGTTTAGATTTGGGGTTAGGTTTAGATTTGGGGTTAGGTTTAGATTTTAGGTTTAGATTTGGGGTTAGGTTTAGATTTGGGGTTAGGTTTAGATTTTAGGTTTAGATTTGGGGTTAGGTTTAGATTTTAGGTTTAGATTTGGGGTTAGGTTTAGATTTGGGGTTAGGTTTAGATTTTAGGTTTAGATTTGGGGTTAGGCTTAGATTTGGGGTTAGGTTTAGATTTTAGGTTTAGATTTTAGGTTTAGATTTGGGGTTAGGTTTAGATTTTAGGTTTAGATTTGGGGTTAGGTTTAGATTTTCGGTTTAGATTTGGGGTTAAGTTTAGATTTGGGGTTAGGTTTAGATTTTAGGTTTAGATTTGGGGTTAGGTTTAGATTTTAGGTTTAGATTTGTGGTTAGGTTTAGATTTTAGGTTTAGATTTGGGGTTAGGTTTAGATTTTAGGTTTAGATTTGGGGTTAGGTTTAGATTTTAGGTTTAGATTTGGGGTTAGGTTTAGATGTTAGGTTTAGATTTGGGGTTAGGTTTAGATTTGGGGTTAGGTTAGATTTTAGGTTTAGATTTGGGGTTAGGTTTAGATTTTAGGTTTAGATTTGGGGTTAGGTTTAGATTTCAGGTTTAGATTTGGGGTTAGGTTTAGATTTTAGGTTTAGATTTGGGGTTAGGTTTAGATTTGGGGTTAGGTTTAGATTTTAGGTTTAGATTTGGGGTTAGGTTTAGATTTTAGGTTTAGATTTGGGGTTAGGTTTAGATTTGGGGTTAGGTTTAGATTTTAGGTTTAGATTTGGGGTTAGGTTTAGATTTTAGGTTTAGATTTGGGGTTAGGTTTAGATTTTAGGTTTAGATTTGGGCTTAGGTTTATATTTTAGGTTTAGATTTGGGGTTAGGTTTAGATTTGGGTTTAGGTTTAGATTTTAGGTTTAGATTTGGAGTTAGGTTTAGATTTTAGGTTTAGATTTGGGTTTAGGTTTAGATTTTAGGTTTAGATTTGGGGTTAGGTTTAGATTTTAGGTTTAGATTTGGGGTTAGGTTTAGATTTTAGGTTTAGATTTGGGGTTAGGTTTAGATTTGGGGTTAGGTTTAGATTTTAGGTTTAGATTTGGGGTTAGGTTTAGATTTGGGGTTAGGTTTAGATTTTAGGTTTAGATTTGGGGTTAGGTTTAGATTTTAGGTTTAGATTTGGGGTTAGGTTTAGATTTGGGGTTAGGTTTAGATTTTAGGTTTAGATTTGGGGTTAGGTTTAGATTTTAGGTTTAGATTTGGGGTTAGGTTTAGATTTGGGGTTAGGTTTAGATTTTAGGTTTAGATTTGGGGTTAGGTTTAGATTTTAGGTTTATATTTGGGGTAAGGTTTAGATTTGGGGTTAGGTTTAGATTTTAGGTTTAGATTTGGGGTTAGGTTTAGATTTGGGGTTAGGTTTAGATTTTAGGTTTAGATTTGGGGTTAGGTTTAGATTTTAGGTTTAGATTTGTGGTTAGGCTTAGATTTGGGGTTAGGTTTAGATTTTAGGTTTAGATTTGGGGTTAGGTTTAGATTTGGGGTTAGGTTTAGATTTTAGGTTTAGATTTGGGGTTAGGTTTAGATTTTAGGTTTAGATTTGGGGTTAGGTTTAGATTTGGGGTTAGGTTTAGATTTTAGGTTTAGATTTGGGGTTAGGTTTAGATTTTAGGTTTAGATTTGGAGTTAGGTTTAGATTTGGGGTTAGGTTTAGATTTTAGGTTTAGATTTGGGGTTAGGTTTAGATTTGGGGTTAGGTTTAGATTTTAGGTTTAGATTTGGGGTTAGGTTTAGATTTTAGGTTTAGATTTGGGGTTAGGTTTAGATTTTAGGTTTAGATTTGGGGTTAGGTTTAGATTTTAGGTTTAGATTTGGGGTTAGGTTTAGATTTGGGGTTAGGTTTAGATTTGGGGTTAGGTTTAGATTTTAGGTTTAGATTTGGGGTTAGGTTTAGATTTTAGGTTTAGATTTGGGGTTATGTTTAGATTTGGGGTTAGGTTTAGATTTTAGGTTTAGATTTGGGGTTAGGTTTAGATTTTAGGTTTAGATTTGGGGTTTAGATTTGGGGTTAGGTTTAGATTTTAGGTTTAGATTTGGGGTTAGGTTTAGATTTTAGGTTTATATTTGGGGTAAAGTTTACGTTTGGGGTTAGGTTTAGATTTTAGGTTTAGATTTGGGGTTATGTTTAGATTTGGGGTTAGGTTTAGATTTTAGGTTTAGATTTGGGGTTAGGTTTAGATTTTAGGTTTAGATTTGGGGTTAGGTTTAGATTTGGGGTTAGGTTTAGATTTTAGGTTTAGATTTGGGGTTAGGTTTAGATTTTAGATTTAGATTTGGGGTTAGGTTTAGATTTTAGGTTTATATTTGGGGTAAGGTTTAGATTTGGGGTTAGGTTTAGATTTTAGGTTTAGATTTGGGGTTAGGTTTAGATTTGGGGTTAGGTTTAGATTTTAGGTTTAGATTTGGGGTTAGGTTTAGATTTTAGGTTTAGATTTGGGGTTAGGTTTAGATTTGGGGTTAGGTTTAGATTTTAGGTTTAGATTTGGGGTTAGGTTTAGATTTGGGGTTAGGTTTAGATTTTAGGTTTAGATTTGGGGTTAGGTTTAGATTTTAGGTTTAGATTTGGGGTTAGGTTTAGATTTGGGGTTAGGTTTAGACTTTAGGTTTAGATTTGGGTTAGGCTTAGATTTGGGGTTAGGTTTAGATTTTAGGTTTAGATTTGGGGTTAGGTTTAGATTTGGGGTTAGGTTTAGATTTTAGGTTTAGATTTGGGGTTAGGTTTAGATTTTAGATTTAGATTTGGGGTTAGGTTTAGATTTTAGGTTTAGATTTGGGGTTAGGTTTAGATTTTAGGTTTAGATTTGGGGTTAGGTTTAGATTTGGGGTTAGGTTTAGATTTTAGGTTTAGATTTGGGGTTAGGTTTAGATTTTAGGTTTAGATTTGGGGTTAGGTTTAGATTTTAGGTTTAGATTTGGGGTTAGGTTTAGATTTGGGGTTAGGTTTAGATTTTAGGTTTAGATTTGGGGTTAGGTTTAGATTTTAGGTTTAGATTTGGGGTTAGGTTTAGATTTTAGGTTTAGATTTAAGGTTAGGTTTCGATTTGGGGTTAGGTTTAGATTTTAGGTTTAGATTTGGGGTTAGGTTTAGATTTTAGGTTTAGATTTGGGGTTAGGTTTAGATTTGGGGTTAGGTTTAGATTTTAGGTTTAGATTTGGGGTTAGGTTTAGATTTGGGGTTAGGTTTAGATTTTAGGTTTAGATTTGGGTTTAGGTTTAGATTTTAGGTTTAGATTTTAGATTTAGATTTGGGGTTAGGTTTAGATTTTAGGTTTAGATTTAAGGTTAGGTTTCGATTTCGGGTTACGTTTAGATTTTAGGTTTAGATTTGGGGTTAGGTTTAGATTTTAGGTTTAGATTTGGGGTTAGGTTTAGATTTCAGGTTTAGATTTGGGGTTAGTTTTAGATTTTAGGTTTAGATTTGGGGTTAGGTTTAGATTTGGGGTTAGGTTTAGATTTTAGGTTTAGATTTGGGGTTAGGTTTAGATTTGGGGTTAGGTTTAGATTTTAGGTTTAGATTTGGGCTTAGGTTTATATTTTAGGTTTAGATTTGGGGTTAGGTTTATATTTGGGTTTAGGTTTAGATTTAAGGTTTAGATTTGGAGTTAGGTTTAGATTTTAGGTTTAGATTTGGGTTTAGGTTTAGATTTTAGGTTTAGATTTGGGGTTAGGTTTAGATTTTAGGTTTAGATTTGGGGTTAGGTTTAGATTTTAGGTTTAGATTTGGGGTTAGGTTTAGATTTGGGGTTAGGTTTAGATTTTAGGTTTAGATTTGGGGTTAGGTTTAGATTTGGGGTTAGGTTTAGATTTTAGGTTTAGATTTGGGGTTAGGTTTAGATTTTAGGTTTAGATTTGGGGTTAGGTTTAGATTTGGGGTTAGGTTTAGATTTTAGGTTTAGATTTGGGGTTAGGTTTAGATTTGGGGTTAGGTTTAGATTTTAGGTTTAGATTTGGGGTTAGGTTTAGATTTTAGGTTTATATTTGGGGTAAGGTTTAGATTTGGGGTTAGGTTTAGATTTTAGGTTTAGATTTGGGGTTAGGTTTAGATTTGGGGTTAGGTTTAGATTTTAGGTTTAGATTTGGGGTTAGGTTTAGATTTTAGGTTTAGATTTGTGGTTAGGCTTAGATTTGGGGTTAGGTTTAGATTTTAGGTTTAGATTTGGGGTTAGGTTTAGATTTGGGGTTAGGTTTAGATTTTAGGTTTAGATTTGGGGTTAGGTTTAGATTTTAGGTTTAGATTTGGGGTTAGGTTTAGATTTGGGGTTAGGTTTAGATTTTAGGTTTAGATTTGGGGTTAGGTTTAGATTTTAGGTTTAGATTTGGAGTTAGGTTTAGATTTGGGGTTAGGTTTAGATTTTAGGTTTAGATTTGGGGTTAGGTTTAGATTTGGGGTTAGGTTTAGATTTTAGGTTTAGATTTGGGGTTAGGTTTAGATTTTAGGTTTAGATTTGGGGTTAGGTTTAGATTTTAGGTTTAGATTTGGGGTTAGGTTTAGATTTTAGGTTTAGATTTGGGGTTAGGTTTAGATTTGGGGTTAGGTTTAGATTTGGGATTAGGTTTAGATTTTAGGTTTAGATTTGGGGTTAGGTTTAGATTTTAGGTTTAGATTTGGGGTTAGGTTTAGATTTGGGGTTAGGTTTAGATTTTAGGTTTAGATTTGGGGTTAGGTTTAGATTTTAGGTTTAGATTTTAGGTTTAGATTTGGGGTTAGGTTTAGATTTTAGGTTTAGATTTGGGGTTAGGTTTAGATTTTAGGTTTATATTTGGGGTAAGGTTTACATTTGGGGTTAGGTTTAGATTTTAGGTTTAGATTTGGGGTTAGGTTTAGATTTGGGGTTAGGTTTAGATTTTAGGTTTAGATTTGGGGTTAGGTTTAGATTTTAGGTTTAGATTTGGGGTTAGGTTTAGATTTGGGGTTAGGTTTAGATTTTAGGTTTAGATTTGGGGTTAGGTTTAGATTTTAGATTTAGATTTGGGGTTAGGTTTAGATTTTAGGTTTATATTTGGGGTAAGGTTTAGATTTGGGGTTAGGTTTAGATTTTAGGTTTAGATTTGGGGTTAGGTTTAGATTTGGGGTTAGGTTTAGATTTTAGGTTTAGATTTGGGGTTAGGTTTAGATTTTAGGTTTAGATTTGGGGTTAGGTTTAGATTTGGGGTTAGGTTTAGATTTTAGGTTTAGATTTGGGTTAGGCTTAGATTTGGGGTTAGGTTTAGATTTTAGGTTTAGATTTGGGGTTAGGTTTAGATTTGGGGTTAGGTTTAGATTTTAGGTTTAGATTTGGGGTTAGGTTTAGATTTTAGATTTAGATTTGGGGTTAGGTTTAGATTTTAGGTTTAGATTTGGGGTTAGGTTTAGATTTTAGGTTTAGATTTGGGGTTAGGTTTAGATTTGGGGTTAGGTTTAGATTTTAGGTTTAGATTTGGGGTTAGGTTTAGATTTTAGGTTTAGATTTGGGGTTAGGATTAGATTTTAGGTTTAGATTTGGGGTTAGGTTTAGATTTGGGGTTAGGTTTAGATTTTAGGTTTAGATTTGGGGTTAGGTTTAGATTTTAGGTTTAGATTTGGGGTTAGGTTTAGATTTTAGGTTTAGATTTAAGGTTAGGTTTCGATTTGGGGTTAGGTTTAGATTTTAGGTTTAGATTTGGGGTTAGGTTTAGATTTTAGGTTTAGATTTGGGGTTAGGTTTAGATTTGGGGTTAGGTTTAGATTTTAGGTTTAGATTTGGGGTTAGGTTTAGATTTGGGGTTAGGTTTAGATTTTAGGTTTAGATTTGGGTTTAGGTTTAGATTTTAGATTTAGATTTGGGGTTAGGTTTAGATTTTAGGTTTAGATTTGGGGTTAGGTTTAGATTTGGGGTTAGGTTTAGATTTTAGGTTTAGATTTGGGGTTAGGTTTAGATTTTAGGTTTAGATTTGGAGTTAGGTTTAGATTTGGGGTTAGGTTTAGATTTTAGGTTTAGATTTGGGGTTAGGTTTAGATTTGGGGTTAGGTTTAGATTTTAGGTTTAGATTTGGGGTTAGGTTTAGATTTTAGGTTTAGATTTGGGGTTAGGTTTAGATTTTAGGTTTAGATTTGGGGTTAGGTTTAGATTTTAGGTTTAGATTTGGGGTTAGGTTTAGATTTGGGGTTAGGTTTAGATTTGGGGTTAGGTTTAGATTTTAGGTTTAGATTTGGGGTTAGGTTTAGATTTTAGGTTTAGATTTGGGGTTATGTTTAGATTTGGGGTTAGGTTTAGATTTTAGGTTTAGATTTGGGGTTAGGTTTAGATTTTAGGTTTAGATTTTAGGTTTAGATTTGGGGTTAGGTTTAGATTTTAGGTTTAGATTTGGGGTTAGGTTTAGATTTTAGGTTTATATTTGGGGTAAGGTTTACATTTGGGGTTAGGTTTAGATTTTAGGTTTAGATTTGGGGTTAGGTTTAGATTTGGGGTTAGGTTTAGATTTTAGGTTTAGATTTGGGGTTAGGTTTAGATTTGGGGTTAGGTTTAGATTTTAGGTTTAGATTTGGGCTTAGGTTTAGATTTTAGATTTAGATTTGGGGTTAGGTTTAGATTTTAGGTTTATATTTGGGGTAAGGTTTAGATTTGGGGTTAGGTTTAGATTTTAGGTTTAGATTTGGGGTTAGGTTTAGATTTGGGGTTAGGTTTAGATTTTAGGTTTAGATTTGGGGTTAGGTTTAGATTTTAGGTTTAGATTTGGGGTTAGGTTTAGATTTGGGGTTAGGTTTAGATTTTAGGTTTAGATTTGGGGTTAGGTTTAGATTTGGGGTTAGGTTTAGATTTTAGGTTTAGATTTGGGGTTAGGTTTAGATTTTAGGTTTAGATTTGGGGTTAGGTTTAGATTTGGGGTTAGGTTTAGATTTTAGGTTTAGATTTGGGTTAGGCTTAGATTTGGGGTTAGGTTTAGATTTTAGGTTTAGATTTGGGGTTAGGTTTAGATTTGGGGTTAGGTTTAGATTTTAGGTTTAGATTTGGGGTTAGGTTTAGATTTTAGATTTAGATTTGGGGTTAGGTTTAGATTTTAGGTTTAGATTTGGGGTTAGGTTTAGATTTTAGGTTTAGATTTGGGGTTAGGTTTAGATTTGGGGTTAGGTTTAGATTTTAGGTTTAGATTTGGGGTTAGGTTTAGATTTTAGGTTTAGATTTGGGGTTAGGTTTAGATTTTAGGTTTAGATTTGGGGTTAGGTTTAGATTTGGGGTTAGGTTTAGATTTTAGGTTTAGATTTGGGGTTAGGTTTAGATTTTAGGTTTAGATTTGGGGTTAGGTTTAGATTTTAGGTTTAGATTTAAGGTTAGGTTTCGATTTGGGGTTAGGTTTAGATTTTAGGTTTAGATTTGGGGTTAGGTTTAGATTTTAGGTTTAGATTTGGGGTTAGGTTTAGATTTGGGGTTAGGTTTAGATTTTAGGTTTAGATTTGGGGTTAGGTTTAGATTTGGGGTTAGGTTTAGATTTTAGGTTTAGATTTGGGTTTAGGTTTAGATTTTAGGTTTAGATTTTAGATTTAGATTTGGGGTTAGGTTTAGATTTTAGGTTTAGATTTAAGGTTAGGTTTCGATTTCGGGTTACGTTTAGATTTTAGGTTTAGATTTGGGGTTAGGTTTAGATTTTAGGTTTAGATTTGGGGTTAGGTTTAGATTTTAGGTTTAGATTTGGGGTTAGGTTTAGATTTGGGGTTAGGTTTAGATTTTAGGTTTAGATTTGGGGTTAGGTTTAGATTTGGGGTTAGGTTTAGATTTTAGGTTTAGATTTGGGCTTAGGTTTATATTTTAGGTTTAGATTTGGGGTTAGGTTTAGATTTGGGTTTAGGTTTAGATTTTAGGTTTAGATTTGGAGTTAGGTTTAGATTTTAGGTTTAGATTTGGGTTTAGGTTTAGATTTTAGGTTTAGATTTGGGGTTAGGTTTAGATTTTAGGTTTAGATTTGGGGTTAGGTTTAGATTTTAGGTTTAGATTTGGGGTTAGGTTTAGATTTGGGGTTAGGTTTAGATTTTAGGTTTAGATTTGGGGTTAGGTTTAGATTTGGGGTTAGGTTTAGATTTTAGGTTTAGATTTGGGGTTAGGTTTAGATTTTAGGTTTAGATTTGGGGTTAGGTTTAGATTTGTGGTTAGGTTTAGATTTTAGGTTTAGATTTGGGGTTAGGTTTAGATTTGGGGTTAGGTTTAGATTTTAGGTTTAGATTTGGGGTTAGGTTTAGATTTTAGGTTTATATTTGGGGTAAGGTTTAGATTTGGGGTTAGGTTTAGATTTTAGGTTTAGATTTGGGGTTAGGTTTAGATTTTAGGTTTAGATTTGGGGTTAGGTTTAGATTTTAGGTTTAGATTTGTGGTTAGGCTTAGATTTGGGGTTAGGTTTAGATTTTAGGTTTAGATTTGGGGTTAGGTTTAGATTTGGGGTTAGGTTTAGATTTTAGGTTTAGATTTGGGGTTAGGTTTAGATTTTAGGTTTAGATTTGGGGTTAGGTTTAGATTTGGGGTTAGGTTTAGATTTTAGGTTTAGATTTGGGGTTAGGTTTAGATTTTAGGTTTAGATTTGGAGTTAGGTTTAGATTTGGGGTTAGGTTTAGATTTTAGGTTTAGATTTGGGGTTAGGTTTAGATTTGGGGTTAGGTTTAGATTTTAGGTTTAGATTTGGGGTTAGGTTTAGATTTTAGGTTTAGATTTGGGGTTAGGTTTAGATTTTAGGTTTAGATTTGGGGTTAGGTTTAGATTTTAGGTTTAGATTTGGGGTTAGGTTTAGATTTGGGGTTAGGTTTAGATTTGGGGTTAGGTTTAGATTTTAGGTTTAGATTTGGGGTTAGGTTTAGATTTTAGGTTTAGATTTGGGGTTAGGTTTAGATTTGGGGTTAGGTTTAGATTTTAGGTTTAGATTTGGGGTTAGGTTTAGATTTTAGGTTTAGATTTTAGGTTTAGATTTGGGGTTAGGTTTAGATTTTAGGTTTAGATTTGGGGTTAGGTTTAGATTTTAGGTTTATATTTGGGGTAAGGTTTACATTTGGGGTTAGGTTTAGATTTTAGGTTTAGATTTGGGGTTAGGTTTAGATTTGGGGTTAGGTTTAGATTTTAGGTTTAGATTTGGGGTTAGGTTTAGATTTTAGGTTTAGATTTGGGGTTAGGTTTAGATTTGGGGTTAGGTTTAGATTTTAGGTTTAGATTTGGGGTTAGGTTTAGATTTTAGATTTAGATTTGGGGTTAGGTTTAGATTTTAGGTTTATATTTGGGGTAAGGTTTAGATTTGGGGTTAGGTTTAGATTTTAGGTTTAGATTTGGGGTTAGGTTTAGATTTGGGGTTAGGTTTAGATTTTAGGTTTAGATTTGGGGTTAGGTTTAGATTTTAGGTTTAGATTTGGGGTTAGGTTTAGATTTGGGGTTAGGTTTAGATTTTAGGTTTAGATTTGGGTTAGGCTTAGATTTGGGGTTAGGTTTAGATTTTAGGTTTAGATTTGGGGTTAGGTTTAGATTTGGGGTTAGGTTTAGATTTTAGGTTTAGATTTGGGGTTAGGTTTAGATTTTAGATTTAGATTTGGGGTTAGGTTTAGATTTTAGGTTTAGATTTGGGGTTAGGTTTAGATTTTAGGTTTAGATTTGGGGTTAGGTTTAGATTTGGGGTTAGGTTTAGATTTTAGGTTTAGATTTGGGGTTAGGTTTAGATTTTAGGTTTAGATTTGGGGTTAGGATTAGATTTTAGGTTTAGATTTGGGGTTAGGTTTAGATTTGGGGTTAGGTTTAGATTTTAGGTTTAGATTTGGGGTTAGGTTTAGATTTTAGGTTTAGATTTAAGGTTAGGTTTCGATTTGGGGTTAGGTTTAGATTTTAGGTTTAGATTTGGGGTTAGGTTTAGATTTTAGGTTTAGATTTGGGGTTAGGTTTAGATTTGGGGTTAGGTTTAGATTTTAGGTTTAGATTTGGGGTTAGGTTTAGATTTGGGGTTAGGTTTAGATTTTAGGTTTAGATTTGGGTTTAGGTTTAGATTTTAGGTTTAGATTTTAGATTTAGATTTGGGGTTAGGTTTAGATTTTAGGTTTAGATTTAAGGTTAGGTTTCGATTTCGGGTTACGTTTAGATTTTAGGTTTAGATTTGGGGTTAGGTTTAGATTTTAGGTTTAGATTTGGGGTTAGGTTTAGATTTCAGGTTTAGATTTGGGGTTAGGTTTAGATTTTAGGTTTAGATTTGGGGTAAGGTTTAGATTTGGGGTTAGGTTTAGATTTTAGGTTTAGATTTGGGGTTAGGTTTAGATTTGGGGTTAGGTTTAGATTTTAGGTTTAGATTTGGGGTTAGGTTTAGATTTTAGGTTTAGATTTGGGGTTAGGTTTAGATTTTAGGTTTAGATTTGGGGTTAGGTTTAGATTTGGGGTTAGGTTTAGATTTTAGGTTTGGATTTGGGGTTAGGTTTAGATTTTAGGTTTAGATTTGGGGTTAGGTTTAGATTTGGGGTTAGGTTTAGATTTTAGGTTTAGATTTGGGGTTAGGTTTAGATTTTAGGTTTATATTTAAGGTTAGGTTTCGATTTGGGGTTAGGTTTAGATTTTAGGTTTAGATTTGGGGTTAGGTTTAGATTTTAGGTTTAGATTTGGGGTTAGGTTTAGATTTCAGGTTTAGATTTGGGGTTAGGTTTAGATTTTAGGTTTAGATTTGGGGTAAGGTTTAGATTTGGGGTTAGGTTTAGATTTTTGGTTTAGATTTGGGGTTAGGTTTAGATTTGGGGTTAGGTTTAGATTTGGGGTTAGGTTTAGATTTGGGGTTAGGTTTAGATTTTAGGTTTAGATTTGGGGTTAGGTTTAGATTTTAGGTTTAGATTTGGGGTTAGGTTTAGATTTGGGGTTAGGTTTAGATTTTAGGTTTAGATTTGGGGTTAGGTTTACATTTTAGGTTTAGATTTGGGGTTAGGTTTAGATTTGGGGTTAGGTTTAGATTTTAGGTTTAGATTTGGGGTTAGGTTTAGATTTGGGGTTAGGTTTAGATTTTAGGTTTAGATTTGGGGTTAGGTTTAGATTTGGGGTTAGGTTTAGATTTTAGGTTTAGATTTGGGGTTAGGCTTAGATTTGGGGTTAGGTTTAGATTTTAGGTTTAGATTTGGGGTTAGGTTTAGATTTTAGGTTTAGATTTTAGGTTTAGATTTGGGGTTAGGTTTAGATTTTAGGTTTAGATTTGGGGTTAGGTTTAGATTTTCGGTTTAGATTTGGGGTTAAGTTTAGATTTGGGGTTAGGTTTAGATTTTAGGTTTAGATTTGGGGTTAGGTTTAGATTTTAGGTTTAGATTTGTGGTTAGGTTTAGATTTTAGGTTTAGATTTGGGGTTAGGTTTAGATTTGGGGTTAGGTTAGATTTTAGGTTTAGATTTGGGGTTAGTTTTAGATTTGGGGTTAGGTTTAGATTTGGGGTTAGGTTTAGATATTAGGTTTAGATTTGGGGTTAGGTTTAGATTTGGGGTTAGGTTTAGATTTTAGGTTTAGATTTGGGGTTAGGTTTAGATTTTAGGTTTAGATTTGGGGTTAGGTTTAGATTTGGGGTTAGGTTTAGATTTTAGGTTTAGATTTGGGGTTAGGTTTAGATTTTAGGTTTAGATTTGGGGTTAGGTTTAGATTTGGCGTTAGGTTTAGATTTTAGGTTTAGATTTGGGGTTAGGTTTAGATTTTAGGTTTAGATTTGGGGTTAGGTTTAGATTTTAGGTTTAGATTTGGGGTTAGGTTTAGATTTGGGGTTAGGTTTAGATTTTAGGTTTAGATTTGGGGTTAGGTTTAGATTTGGGGTTAGGTTTAGATTTTAGGTTTAGATTTGGGTTTAGGTTTAGATTTTAGGTTTAGATTTTAGATTTAGATTTGGGGTTAGGTTTAGATTTTAGGTTTAGATTTAAGGTTAGGTTTAGATTTGGGGTTACGTTTAGATTTTAGGTTTAGATTTGGGGTTAGGTTTAGATTTTAGGTTTAGATTTGGGGTTAGGTTTAGATTTCAGGTTTAGATTTGGGGTTAGGTTTAGATTTTAGGTTTAGATTTGGGGTTAGGTTTAGATTTGGGGTTAGGTTTAGATTTTAGGTTTAGATTTGGGGTTAGGTTTAGATTTGGGGTTAGGTTTAGATTTTAGGTTTAGATTTGGGGTTAGGTTTAGATTTTAGGTTTAGATTTGGGGTTAGGTTTAGATTTTAGGTTTAGATTTGGGGTTAGGTTTAGATTTGGGGTTAGGTTTAGATTTTAGGTTTGGATTTGGGGTTAGGTTTAGATTTGGGGTTAGGTTTAGATTTTAGGTTTAGATTTGGGGTTAGGTTTAGATTTTAGGTTTAGATTTGGGGTTAGGTTTAGATTTTAGGTTTAGATTTGGGGTTAGGTTTAGATTTGGGGTTAGGTTTAGATTTTAGGTTTAGATTTGGGGTTAGGTTTAGATTTTAGGTTTATATTTAAGGTTAGGTTTCGATTTCGGGTTACGTTTAGATTTTATGTTTAGATTTGGGTTTAGGTTTAGAGTTTAGGTTTAGATTTGGGGTTAGGTTTAGATTTCAGGTTTAGATTTGGGGTTAGGTTTAGATTTTAGGTTTAGATTTGGGGTAAGGTTTAGATTTGGGGTTAGGTTTAGATTTTAGGTTTAGATTTGGGGTTAGGTTTAGATTTGGGGTTAGGTTTAGATTTGGGGTTAGGTTTAGATTTGGGGTTAGGTTTAGATTTTAGGTTTAGATTTGGGGTTAGGTTTAGATTTTAGGTTTAGATTTGGGGTTAGGTTTAGATTTTAGGTTTAGATTTGGGGTTAGGTTTAGATTTTAGGTTTAGATTTGGGGTTAAGTTTAGATTTGGGGTTAGGTTTAGATTTTAGGTTTAGATTTGGGGTTAGGTTTAGATTTTAGGTTTAGATTTGTGGTTAGGTTTAGATTTTAGGTTTAGATTTGGGGTTAGGTTTAGATTTGGGGTTAGGTTAGATTTTAGGTTTAGATTTGGGGTTAGGTTTAGATTTGGGGTTAGGTTTAGATTTTAGGTTTAGATTTGGGGTTAGGTTTAGATTTGGGGTTAGGTTTAGATTTTAGGTTTAGATTTGGGGTTAGGTTTAGATTTTAGGTTTAGATTTGGGGTTAGGTTTAGATTTGGGGTTAGGTTTAGATTTTAGGTTTAGATTTGGGGTTAGGTTTAGATTTTAGGTTTAGATTTGGGGTTAGGTTTAGATTTGGGGTTAGGTTTAGATTTTAGGTTTAGATTTGGGGTTAGGTTTAGATTTTAGGTTTAGATTTGGGCTTAGGTTTATATTTTAGGTTTAGATTTGGGGTTAGGTTTAGATTTGGGGTTAGGTTTAGATTTTAGGTTTAGATTTGGGGTTAGGTTTAGATTTTAGGTTTAGATTTGGGGTTAGGTTTAGATTTTAGGTTTAGATTTGGGGTTAGGTTTAGATTTTAGGTTTAGATTTGGGGTTAGGTTTAGATTTGGGGTTAGGTTTAGATTTTAGGTTTAGATTTGGGGTTAGGTTTAGATTTGGGGTTAGGTTTAGATTTTAGGTTTAGATTTGGGGTTAGGTTTAGATTTTAGGTTTAGATTTGGGGTTAGGTTTAGATTTGGGGTTAGGTTTAGATTTTAGGTTTAGATTTGGGGTTAGGTTTAGATTTTAGGTTTAGATTTGGGGTTAGGTTTAGATTTGGGGTTAGGTTTAGATTTTAGGTTTAGATTAGGGGTTAGGTTTAGATTTGGGGTTAGGTTTAGATTTTAGGTTTAGATTTGGGGTTAGGTTTAGATTTTAGGTTTAGATTTGGGGTTAGGTTTAGATTTTAGGTTTAGATTTGGGGTTAGGTTTAGATTTGGGGTTAGGTTTAGATTTTAGGTTTAGATTTGGGGTTAGGTTTAGATTTGGGGTTAGGTTTAGATTTTAGGTTTAGATTTGGGGTTAGGTTTAGATTTTAGGTTTAGATTTGGGGTTAGGTTTAGATTTTAGGTTTAGATTTGGGGTTAGGCTTAGATTTGGGGTTAGGTTTAGATTTTAGGTTTAGATTTGGGGTTAGGTTTAGATTTGGGGTTAGGTTTAGATTTTAGGTTTAGATTTGGGGTTAGGTTTAGATTTTAGGTTTAGATTTGGGGTTAGGTTTAGATTTGGGGTTAGGTTTAGATTTTAGGTTTAGATTTGGGGTTAGGTTTAGATTTTAGGTTTAGATTTGGGGTTAGGTTTAGATTTGGGGTTAGGTTTAGATTTTAGGTTTAGATTTGGGGTTAGGTTTAGATTTGGGGTTAGGTTTAGATTTTAGGTTTAGATTTGGGGTTAGGTTTAGATTTTAGATTTAGATTTGGGGTTAGGTTTAGATTTTAGGTTTAGATTTGGGGTTAGGTTTAGATTTTAGGTTTAGATTTGGGGTTAGGTTTAGATTTGGGGTTAGGTTTAGATTTGGGGTTAGGTTTAGATTTTAGGTTAGGTTTAGATTTGGGGTTAGGTTTAGATTTTAGGTTTAGATTTGGGGTTAGGTTTAGATTTTAGGTTTAGATTTGGGGTTATGTTTAGATTTGGGTTTAGGTTTAGATTTTAGGTTTAGATTTGGGGTTAGGTTTAGATTTTAGGTTTAGATTTGGGTTTAGGTTTAGATTTTAGGTTTAGATTTGGGGTTAGGTTTAGATTTTAGGTTTAGATTTGGGGTTAGGTTTAGATTTTAGGTTTATATTTGGGGTAAGGTTTACATTTGGGGTTAGGTTTAGATTTTAGGTTTAGATTTGGGGTTAGGTTTAGATTTGGGGTTAGGTTTAGATTTTAGGTTTAGATTTGGGGTTAGGTTTAGATTTTAGGTTTAGATTTGGGGTTAGGTTTAGATTTGGGGTTAGGTTTAGATTTTAGGTTTAGATTTGGGGTTAGGTTTAGATTTTAGGTTTAGATTTGGGGTTAGGTTTAGATTTTAGGTTTATATTTGGGGTTAGGTTTAGATTTGGGGTTAGGTTTAGATTTTAGGTTTAGATTTGGGGTTAGGTTTAGATTTGGGGTTAGGTTTAGATTTTAGGTTTAGATTTGGGGTTAGGATTAGATTTTAGGTTAAGATTTGGGGTTAGGTTTAGATTTGGGGTTAGGTTTAGATTTTAGGTTTAGATTTGGGGTTAGGCTTAGATTTGGGGTTAGGTTTAGATTTTAGGTTTAGATTTGGGGTTAGGTTTAGATTTGGGGTTAGGTTTAGATTTTAGGTTTAGATTTGGGGTTAGGTTTAGATTTTAGTTTTAGATTTGGGGTTAGGTTTAGATTTTAGGTTTAGATTTGGGGTTAGGTTTAGATTTTAGGTTTAGATTTGGGTTTAGGTTTAGATTTTAGGTTTAGATTTTAGATTTAGATTTGGGGTTAGGTTTAGATTTTAGGTTTAGATTTAAGGTTAGGTTTAGATTTGGGGTTAGGTTTAGATTTTAGGTTTAGATTTGGGGTTAGGTTTAGATTTTAGGTTTAGATTTGGGGTTAGGTTTAGATTTCAGGTTTAGATTTGGGGTTAGGTTTAGATTTTAGGTTTAGATTTGGGGTTAGGTTTAGATTTGGGGTTAGGTTTAGATTTTAGGTTTAGATTTGGGGTTAGGTTTAGATTTGGGGTTAGGTTTAGATTTTAGGTTTAGATTTGGGGTTAGGTTTAGATTTTAGGTTTAGATTTGGGGTTAGGTTTAGATTTGGGGTTAGGTTTAGATTTTAGGTTTGGATTTGGGGTTAGGTTTAGATTTTAGGTTTAGATTTGGGGTTAGGTTTAGATTTGGGGTTAGGTTTAGATTTTAGGTTTAGATTTGGGGTTAGGTTTAGATTTTAGGTTTAGATTTGGGGTTAGGTTTAGATTTTAGGTTTATATTTAAGGTTAGGTTTCGATTTCGGGTTACGTTTATATTTTATGTTTAGATTTGGGTTTAGGTTTAGATTTTAGGTTTAGATTTGGGGTTAGGTTTAGATTTCAGGTTTAGATTTGGGGTTAGGTTTAGATTTTAGGTTTAGATTTGGGGTTAGGTTTAGATTTTAGGTTTAGATTTGGGGTTAGGTTTAGATTTGGGGTTAGGTTTAGATTTTAGGTTTAGATTTGGGGTTAGGTTTAGATTTTAGGTTTAGATTTGGGGTTAGGTTTAGATTTGGGGTTAGGTTTAGATTTGGGGTTAGGTTTAGATTTTAGGTTTAGATTTGGGGTTAGGTTTAGATTTTAGGTTTAGATTTGGGGTTAGGTTTAGATTTGGGGTTAGGTTTAGATTTTAGGTTTAGATTTGGGGTTAGGTTTAGATTTAGGTTTAGATTTGGGGTTAGGTTTAGATTTGGGGTTAGGTTTAGATTTTAGGTTTAGATTTGGGTTTAGGTTTAGATTTTAGGTTTAGATTTTAGATTTAGATTTGGGGTTAGGTTTAGATTTTAGGTTTAGATTTGGGGTTAGGTTTAGATTTGGGGTTAGGTTTAGATTTGGGGTTAGGTTTAGATTTGGGGTTAGGTTTAGATTTTAGGTTTAGATTTGGGGTTAGGTTTAGATTTTAGGTTTAGATTTGGGGTTAGGTTTAGATTTGGGGTTAGGTTTAGATTTTAGGTTTAGATTTGGGGTTAGGTTTACATTTTAGGTTTAGATTTGGGGTTAAGTTTAGATTTGGGGTTAGGTTTAGATTTTAGGTTTAGATTTGGGGTTAGGTTTAGATTTGGGGTTAGGTTTAGATTTTAGGTTTAGATTTGGGGTTAGGTTTAGATTTTAGGTTTATATTTGGGGTTAGGTTTAGATTTGGGGTTAGGTTTAGATTTTAGGTTTAGATTTGGGGTTAGGTTTAGATTTGGGGTTAGGTTTAGATTTTAGGTTTAGATTTGGGGTTAGGTTTAGATTTTAGGTTTAGATTTGGGGTTAGGTTTAGATTTGGGGTTAGGTTTAGATTTTAGGTTTAGATTTGGGGTTAGGCTTAGATTTGGGGTTAGGTTTAGATTTTAGGTTTAGATTTGGGGTTAGGTTTAGATTTGGGGTTAGGTTTAGATTTTAGGTTTAGATTTGGGGTTAGGTTTAGATTTTAGTTTTAGATTTGGGGTTAGGTTTAGATTTTAGGTTTAGATTTGGGGTTAGGTTTAGATTTTAGGTTTAGATTTGGGTTTAGGTTTAGATTTTAGGTTTAGATTTTAGATTTAGATTTGGGGTTAGGTTTAGATTTTAGGTTTAGATTTAAGGTTAGGTTTAGATTTGGGGTTAGGTTTAGATTTTAGGTTTAGATTTGGGGTTAGGTTTAGATTTTAGGTTTAGATTTGGGGTTAGGTTTAGATTTCAGGTTTAGATTTGGGGTTAGGTTTAGATTTTAGGTTTAGATTTGGGGTTAGGTTTAGATTTGGGGTTAGGTTTAGATTTTAGGTTTAGATTTGGGGTTAGGTTTAAATTTGGGGTTAGGTTTAGATTTTAGGTTTAGATTTGGGGTTAGGTTTAGATTTTAGGTTTAGATTTGGGGTTAGGTTTAGATTTGGGGTTAGGTTTAGATTTTAGGTTTGGATTTGGGGTTAGGTTTAGATTTTAGTTTTAGATTTGGGGTTAGGTTTAGATTTGGGGTTAGGTTTAGATTTTAGGTTTAGATTTGGGGTTAGGTTTAGATTTTAGGTTTAGATTTGGGGTTAGGTTTAGATTTTAGGTTTATATTTAAGGTTAGGTTTCGATTTCGGGTTACGTTTAGATTTTATGTTTAGATTTGGGTTTAGGTTTAGATTTCAGGTTTAGATTTGGGGTTAGGTTTAGATTTTAGGTTTAGATTTGGGGTTAGGTTTAGATTTTAGGTTTAGATTTGGGGTTAGGTTTAGATTTGGGGTTAGGTTTAGATTTTAGGTTTAGATTTGGGGTTAGGTTTAGATTTTAGGTTTAGATTTGGGGTTAGGTTTAGATTTTAGGTTTAGATTTGGGGTTAGGTTTAGATTTTAGGTTTAGATTTGGGGTTAGGTTTAGATTTGGGGTTAGGTTTAGATTTTAGGTTTAGATTTGGGGTTAGGTTTAGATTTAGGTTTAGATTTGGGGTTAGGTTTAGATTTGGGGTTAGGTTTAGATTTTAGGTTTAGATTTGGGTTTAGGTTTAGATTTTAGGTTTAGATATTAGATTTAGATTTGGGGTTAGGTTTAGATTTTAGGTTTAGATTTGGGGTTAGGTTTAGATTTGGGGTTAGGTTTAGATTTGGGGTTAGGTTTAGATTTGGGGTTAGGTTTAGATTTTAGGTTTAGATTTGGGGTTAGGTTTAGATTTTAGGTTTAGATTTGGGGTTAGGTTTAGATTTTAGGTTTAGATTTGGGGTTAGGTTTACATTTTAGGTTTAGATTTGGGGTTAAGTTTAGATTTGGGGTTAGGTTTAGATTTTAGGTTTAGATTTGGGGTTAGGTTTAGATTTTAGGTTTAGATTTGGGGTTAGGCTTAGATTTGGGGTTAGGTTTAGATTTTAGGTTTAGATTTGGGGTTAGGTTTAGATTTTAGGTTTAGATTTTAGGTTTAGATTTGGGGTTAGGTTTAGATTTTAGGTTTAGATTTGGGGTTAGGTTTAGATTTTAGGTTTAGATTTGGGGTTAAGTTTAGATTTGGGGTTAGGTTTAGATTTTAGGTTTAGATTTGGGGTTAGGTTTAGATTTTAGGTTTAGATTTGGGGTTAGGTTTAGATTTTAGGTTTAGATTTGGGGTTAGGTTTAGATTTTAGGTTTAGATTTGGGGTTAGGTTTAGATTTGGGGTTAGGTTAGATTTTAGGTTTAGATTTGGGGTTAGGTTTAGATTTTAGGTTTAGATTTGGGGTTAGGTTTAGATTTTAGGTTTAGATTTGGGGTTAGGTTTAGATTTGGGGTTAGGTTTAGATTTGGGGTTAGGTTTAGATTTTAGGTTTAGATTTGGGGTTAGGTTTAGATTTGGGGTTAGGTTTAGATTTTAGGTTTAGATTTGGGGTTAGGTTTAGATTTGGGGTTAGGTTTAGATTTTAGGTTTAGATTTGGGGTTAGGTTTAGATTTTAGGTTTAGATTTGGGGTTAGGTTTAGATTTGGCGTTAGGTTTAGATTTTAGGTTTAGATTTGGGGTTAGGTTTAGATTTTAGGTTTAGATTTGGGCTTAGGTTTATATTTTAGGTTTAGATTTGGGGTTAGGTTTAGATTTGGGGTTAGGTTTAGATTTGGGGTTTAGATTTGGGGTTAGGTTTAGATTTGGGGTTAGGTTTAGATTTTAGGTTTAGATTTGGGGTTAGGTTTAGATTTTAGGTTTAGATTTGGGGTTAGGTTTAGATTTGGGGTTAGGTTTAGATTTTAGGTTTAGATTTGGGGTTAGGTTTAGATTTGGGGTTAGGTTTAGATTTTAGGTTTAGATTTGGGGTTAGGTTTAGATTTTAGGTTTAGATTTGGGGTTAGGTTTAGATTTGGGGTTAGGTTTAGATTTTAGGTTTAGATTTGGGGTTAGGTTTAGATTTTAGGTTTAGATTTGGGGTTAGGTTTAGATTTGGAGTTAGGTTTAGATTTTAGGTTTAGATTTGGGGTTAGGCTTAGATTTGGGGTTAGGTTTAGATTTTAGGTTTAGATTTGGGGTTAGGTTTAGATTTGGGGTTAGGTTTAGATTTTAGGTTTAGATTTGGGGTTAGGTTTAGATTTGGGGTTAGGTTTAGATTTTAGGTTTAGATTTGGGGTTAGGTTTAGATTTGGGGTTAGGTTTAGATTTTAGGTTTAGATTTGGGGTTAGGTTTAGATTTTAGATTTAGATTTGGGGTTAGGTTTAGATTTTAGGTTTAGATTTGGGGTTAGGTTTAGATTTTAGGTTTAGATTTGGGGTTAGGTTTACATTTTAGGTTTAGATTTGGGGTTAAGTTTAGATTTGGGGTTAGGTTTAGATTTTAGGTTTAGATTTGGGGTTAGGTTTAGATTTGGGGTTAGGTTTAGATTTTAGGTTTAGATTTGGGGTTAGGTTTAGATTTTAGGTTTAGATTTGGGGTTAGGTTTAGATTTGGGGTTAGGTTTAGATTTTAGGTTTAGATTTGGGGTTAGGCTTAGATTTGGGGTTAGGTTTAGATTTTAGGTTTAGATTTGGGGTTAGGTTTAGATTTTAGGTTTAGATTTTAGGTTTAGATTTGGGGTTAGGTTTAGATTTTAGGTTTAGATTTGGGGTTAGGTTTAGATTTTCGGTTTAGATTTGGGGTTAGGTTTAGATTTGGGGTTAGGTTTAGATTTTAGGTTTAGATTTGGGGTTAGGTTTAGATTTGGGGTTAGGTTTAGATTTTAGGTTTAGATTTGGGGTTAGGTTTAGATTTGGGGTTAGGTTTAGATTTTATGTTTAGATTTGGGGTTAGGTTTAGATTTTAGGTTTAGATTTGGGGTTAGGTTTAGATTTTATGTTTAGATTTGGGGTTAGGTTTAGATTTTAGGTTTAGATTTGGGGTTAGGCTTAGATTTGGGGTTAGGTTTAGATTTTAGGTTTAGATTTGGGGTTAGGTTTAGATTTGGGGTTAGGTTTAGATTTTACGTTTAGATTTGGGGTTAGGTTTAGATTTGGGGTTAGGTTTAGATTTTAGGTTTAGATTTGGGGTTAGGTTTAGATTTGGGGTTAGGTTTAGATTTGGGGTTAGGTTTAGATTTTAGGTTTAGATTTTAGGTTTAGATTTGGGGTTAGGTTTAGATTTTAGGTTTAGATTTGGGGTTAGGTTTAGATTTTAGGTTTATATTTGGGGTAAGGTTTACATTTGGGGTTAGGTTTAGATTTTAGGTTTAGATTTGGGGTTAGGTTTAGATTTTAGGTTTAGATTTGGGGTTAGGTTTAGATTTTAGGTTTAGATTTGGGGTTAGGTTTAGATTTTAGGTTTAGATTTGGGGTTAGGTTTAGATTTTAGGTTTATATTTGGGGTAAGGTTTAGATTTGGGGTTAGGTTTAGATTTTAGGTTTAGATTTGGGGTTAGGTTTAGATTTGGGGTTAGGTTTAGATTTTAGGTTTAGATTTGGGGTTAGGTTTAGATTTTAGGTTTACATTTGGGGTTAGGTTTAGATTTGGGGTTAGGTTTAGATTTTAGGTTTAGATTTGGGGTTAGGCTTAGATTTGGGGTTAGGTTTAGATTTTAGGTTTAGATTTGGGGTTAGGTTTAGATTTTAGGTTTAGATTTGGGGTTAGGTTTAGATTTGGGGTTAGGTTTAGATTTGGGGTTAGGTTTAGATTTTAGGTTTAGATTTGGGGTTAGGTTTAGATTTTAGGTTTAGATTTGGGGTTAGGTTTAGATTTGGGGTTAGGTTTAGATTTTAGGTTTAGATTTGGGGTTAGGTTTAGATTTTAGATTTAGATTTGGGGTTAGGTTTAGATTTTAGGTTTAGATTTGGGGTTAGGTTTAGATTTTAGGTTTAGATTTGGGGTTAGGTTTAGATTTTAGGTTTAGATTTGGGGTTAGGTTTAGATTTTAGGTTTAGATTTGGGGTTAGGTTTAGATTTGGGGTTAGGTTTAGATGTTAGGTTTAGATTTGGGGTTAGGTTTAGATTTTAGGTTTAGATTTGGGGTAAGGTTTACATTTGGGGTTAGGTTTAGATTTTAGGTTTAGATTTGGGGTTAGGTTTAGATTTGGGGTTAGGTTTAGATTTTAGGTTTAGATTTGGGGTTAGGTTTAGATTTTAGGTTTAGATTTGGGGTTAGGTTTAGATTTTAGGTTTAGATTTGGGGTTAGGTTTAGATTTTAGGTTTATATTTGGGGTAAGGTTTAGATTTGGGGTTAGGTTTAGATTTTAGGTTTAGATTTGGGGTTAGGTTTAGATTTGGGGTTAGGTTTAGATTTTAGGTTTAGATTTGGGGTTAGGTTTAGATTTTAGGTTTACATTTGGGGTTAGGTTTAGATTTGGGGTTAGGTTTAGATTTTAGGTTTAGATTTGGGGTTAGGCTTAGATTTGGGGTTAGGTTTAGATTTTAGGTTTAGATTTGGGGTTAGGTTTAGATTTTAGGTTTAGATTTGGGGTTAGGTTTAGATTTGGGGTTAGGTTTAGATTTTAGGTTTAGATTTGGGGTTAGGTTTACATTTTAGGTTTAGATTTGGGGTTAAGTTTAGATTTGGGGTTAGGTTTAGATTTTAGGTTTAGATTTGGGGTTAGGTTTAGATTTGGGGTTAGGTTTAGATTTTAGGTTTAGATTTGGGGTTAGGTTTAGATTTTAGGTTTATATTTGGGGTTAGGTTTAGATTTGGGGTTAGGTTTAGATTTTAGGTTTAGATTTGGGGTTAGGTTTAGATTTGGGGTTAGGTTTAGATTTTAGGTTTAGATTTGGGGTTAGGTTTAGATTTTAGGTTTAGATTTGGGGTTAGGTTTAGATTTGGGGTTAGGTTTAGATTTTAGGTTTAGATTTGGGGTTAGGCTTAGATTTGGGGTTAGGTTTAGATTTTAGGTTTAGATTTGGGGTTAGGTTTAGATTTGGGGTTAGGTTTAGATTTTAGGTTTAGATTTGGGGTTAGGTTTAGATTTTAGTTTTAGATTTGGGGTTAGGTTTAGATTTTAGGTTTAGATTTGGGGTTAGGTTTAGATTTTAGGTTTAGATTTGGGTTTAGGTTTAGATTTTAGGTTTAGATTTTAGATTTAGATTTGGGGTTAGGTTTAGATTTTAGGTTTAGATTTAAGGTTAGGTTTAGATTTGGGGTTAGGTTTAGATTTTAGGTTTAGATTTGGGGTTAGGTTTAGATTTTAGGTTTAGATTTGGGGTTAGGTTTAGATTTCAGGTTTAGATTTGGGGTTAGGTTTAGATTTTAGGTTTAGATTTGGGGTTAGGTTTAGATTTGGGGTTAGGTTTAGATTTTAGGTTTAGATTTGGGGTTAGGTTTAAATTTGGGGTTAGGTTTAGATTTTAGGTTTAGATTTGGGGTTAGGTTTAGATTTTAGGTTTAGATTTGGGGTTAGGTTTAGATTTGGGGTTAGGTTTAGATTTTAGGTTTGGATTTGGGGTTAGGTTTAGATTTTAGTTTTAGATTTGGGGTTAGGTTTAGATTTGGGGTTAGGTTTAGATTTTAGGTTTAGATTTGGGGTTAGGTTTAGATTTTAGGTTTAGATTTGGGGTTAGGTTTAGATTTTAGGTTTATATTTAAGGTTAGGTTTCGATTTCGGGTTACGTTTAGATTTTATGTTTAGATTTGGGTTTAGGTTTAGATTTCAGGTTTAGATTTGGGGTTAGGTTTAGATTTTAGGTTTAGATTTGGGGTTAGGTTTAGATTTTAGGTTTAGATTTGGGGTTAGGTTTAGATTTGGGGTTAGGTTTAGATTTTAGGTTTAGATTTGGGGTTAGGTTTAGATTTTAGGTTTAGATTTGGGGTTAGGTTTAGATTTTAGGTTTAGATTTGGGGTTAGGTTTAGATTTTAGGTTTAGATTTGGGGTTAGGTTTAGATTTGGGGTTAGGTTTAGATTTTAGGTTTAGATTTGGGGTTAGGTTTAGATTTAGGTTTAGATTTGGGGTTAGGTTTAGATTTGGGGTTAGGTTTAGATTTTAGGTTTAGATTTGGGTTTAGGTTTAGATTTTAGGTTTAGATATTAGATTTAGATTTGGGGTTAGGTTTAGATTTTAGGTTTAGATTTGGGGTTAGGTTTAGATTTGGGGTTAGGTTTAGATTTGGGGTTAGGTTTAGATTTGGGGTTAGGTTTAGATTTTAGGTTTAGATTTGGGGTTAGGTTTAGATTTTAGGTTTAGATTTGGGGTTAGGTTTAGATTTTAGGTTTAGATTTGGGGTTAGGTTTACATTTTAGGTTTAGATTTGGGGTTAAGTTTAGATTTGGGGTTAGGTTTAGATTTTAGGTTTAGATTTGGGGTTAGGTTTAGATTTTAGGTTTAGATTTGGGGTTAGGTTTAGATTTGGGGTTAGGTTTAGATTTTAGGTTTAGATTTGGGGTTAGGCTTAGATTTGGGGTTAGGTTTAGATTTTAGGTTTAGATTTGGGGTTAGGTTTAGATTTTAGGTTTAGATTTTAGGTTTAGATTTGGGGTTAGGTTTAGATTTTAGGTTTAGATTTGGGGTTAGGTTTAGATTTTCGGTTTAGATTTGGGGTTAAGTTTAGATTTGGGGTTAGGTTTAGATTTTAGGTTTAGATTTGGGGTTAGGTTTAGATTTTAGGTTTAGATTTGGGGTTAGGTTTAGATTTTAGGTTTAGATTTGGGGTTAGGTTTAGATTTTAGGTTTAGATTTGGGGTTAGGTTTAGATTTTAGGTTTAGATTTGGGGTTAGGTTTAGATTTGGGGTTAGGTTAGATTTTAGGTTTAGATTTGGGGTTAGGTTTAGATTTTAGGTTTAGATTTGGGGTTAGGTTTAGATTTTAGGTTTAGATTTGGGGTTAGGTTTAGATTTGGGGTTAGGTTTAGATTTGGGGTTAGGTTTAGATTTTAGGTTTAGATTTGGGGTTAGGTTTAGATTTGGGGTTAGGTTTAGATTTTAGGTTTAGATTTGGGGTTAGGTTTAGATTTGGGGTTAGGTTTAGATTTTAGGTTTAGATTTGGGGTTAGGTTTAGATTTTAGGTTTAGATTTGGGGTTAGGTTTAGATTTGGCGTTAGGTTTAGATTTTAGGTTTAGATTTGGGGTTAGGTTTAGATTTTAGGTTTAGATTTGGGCTTAGGTTTATATTTTAGGTTTAGATTTGGGGTTAGGTTTAGATTTGGGGTTAGGTTTAGATTTGGGGTTTAGATTTGGGGTTAGGTTTAGATTTGGGGTTAGGTTTAGATTTTAGGTTTAGATTTGGGGTTAGGTTTAGATTTTAGGTTTAGATTTGGGGTTAGGTTTAGATTTGGGGTTAGGTTTAGATTTTAGGTTTAGATTTGGGGTTAGGTTTAGATTTGGGGTTAGGTTTAGATTTTAGGTTTAGATTTGGGGTTAGGTTTAGATTTTAGGTTTAGATTTGGGGTTAGGTTTAGATTTGGGGTTAGGTTTAGATTTTAGGTTTAGATTTGGGGTTAGGTTTAGATTTTAGGTTTAGATTTGGGGTTAGGTTTAGATTTGGAGTTAGGTTTAGATTTTAGGTTTAGATTTGGGGTTAGGCTTAGATTTGGGGTTAGGTTTAGATTTTAGGTTTAGATTTGGGGTTAGGTTTAGATTTGGGGTTAGGTTTAGATTTTAGGTTTAGATTTGGGGTTAGGTTTAGATTTGGGGTTAGGTTTAGATTTTAGGTTTAGATTTGGGGTTAGGTTTAGATTTGGGGTTAGGTTTAGATTTTAGGTTTAGATTTGGGGTTAGGTTTAGATTTTAGATTTAGATTTGGGGTTAGGTTTAGATTTTAGGTTTAGATTTGGGGTTAGGTTTAGATTTTAGGTTTAGATTTGGGGTTAGGTTTACATTTTAGGTTTAGATTTGGGGTTAAGTTTAGATTTGGGGTTAGGTTTAGATTTTAGGTTTAGATTTGGGGTTAGGTTTAGATTTGGGGTTAGGTTTAGATTTTAGGTTTAGATTTGGGGTTAGGTTTAGATTTTAGGTTTAGATTTGGGGTTAGGTTTAGATTTGGGGTTAGGTTTAGATTTTAGGTTTAGATTTGGGGTTAGGCTTAGATTTGGGGTTAGGTTTAGATTTTAGGTTTAGATTTGGGGTTAGGTTTAGATTTTAGGTTTAGATTTTAGGTTTAGATTTGGGGTTAGGTTTAGATTTTAGGTTTAGATTTGGGGTTAGGTTTAGATTTTCGGTTTAGATTTGGGGTTAGGTTTAGATTTGGGGTTAGGTTTAGATTTTAGGTTTAGATTTGGGGTTAGGTTTAGATTTGGGGTTAGGTTTAGATTTTAGGTTTAGATTTGGGGTTAGGTTTAGATTTGGGGTTAGGTTTAGATTTTAGGTTTAGATTTGGGTTAGGTTTAGATTTTAGGTTTAGATTTGGGGTTAGGTTTAGATTTTAGGTTTATATTTGGGGTAAGGTTTAGATTTGGGGTTAGGTTTAGATTTTAGGTTTAGATTTGGGGTTAGGTTTAGATTTTATGTTTAGATTTGGGGTTAGGTTTAGATTTTAGGTTTAGATTTGGGGTTAGGTTTAGATTTTATGTTTAGATTTGGGGTTAGGTTTAGATTTTAGGTTTAGATTTGGGGTTAGGCTTAGATTTGGGGTTAGGTTTAGATTTTAGGTTTAGATTTGGGGTTAGGTTTAGATTTGGGGTTAGGTTTAGATTTTACGTTTAGATTTGGGGTTAGGTTTAGATTTGGGGTTAGGTTTAGATTTTAGGTTTAGATTTGGGGTTAGGTTTAGATTTGGGGTTAGGTTTAGATTTGGGGTTAGGTTTAGATTTTAGGTTTAGATTTTAGGTTTAGATTTGGGGTTAGGTTTAGATTTTAGGTTTAGATTTGGGGTTAGGTTTAGATTTTAGGTTTATATTTGGGGTAAGGTTTACATTTGGGGTTAGGTTTAGATTTTAGGTTTAGATTTGGGGTTAGGTTTAGATTTTAGGTTTAGATTTGGGGTTAGGTTTAGATTTTAGGTTTAGATTTGGGGTTAGGTTTAGATTTTAGGTTTAGATTTGGGGTAGGTTGGGGTGGGTGGGGGGGGGGGGGGGGTTGGGGGGTGGGGGGGTGGGTTAGGTTTGGGGGGGGGTTGGTTAGGGGTGGGTTGGGGTGGGTTTAGATTTTAGGTTTACATTTGGGGTTAGGTTTAGATTTGGGGTTAGGTTTAGATTTTAGGTTTAGATTTGGGGTTAGGCTTAGATTTGGGGTTAGGTTTAGATTTTAGGTTTAGATTTGGGGTTAGGTTTAGATTTTAGGTTTAGATTTGGGGTTAGGTTTAGATTTGGGGTTAGGTTTAGATTTGGGGTTAGGTTTAGATTTTAGGTTTAGATTTGGGGTTAGGTTTAGATTTTAGGTTTAGATTTGGGGTTAGGTTTAGATTTGGGGTTAGGTTTAGATTTTAGGTTTAGATTTGGGGTTAGGTTTAGATTTTAGATTTAGATTTGGGGTTAGGTTTAGATTTTAGGTTTAGATTTGGGGTTAGGTTTAGATTTTAGGTTTAGATTTGGGGTTAGGTTTAGATTTTAGGTTTAGATTTGGGGTTAGGTTTAGATTTTAGGTTTAGATTTGGGGTTAGGTTTAGATTTGGGGTTAGGTTTAGATGTTAGGTTTAGATTTGGGGTTAGGTTTAGATTTTAGGTTTAGATTTGGGGTAAGGTTTACATTTGGGGTTAGGTTTAGATTTTAGGTTTAGATTTGGGGTTAGGTTTAGATTTGGGGTTAGGTTTAGATTTTAGGTTTAGATTTGGGGTTAGGTTTAGATTTTAGGTTTAGATTTGGGGTTAGGTTTAGATTTTAGGTTTAGATTTGGGGTTAGGTTTAGATTTTAGGTTTATATTTGGGGTAAGGTTTAGATTTGGGGTTAGGTTTAGATTTTAGGTTTAGATTTGGGGTTAGGTTTAGATTTGGGGTTAGGTTTAGATTTTAGGTTTAGATTTGGGGTTAGGTTTAGATTTTAGGTTTACATTTGGGGTTAGGTTTAGATTTGGGGTTAGGTTTAGATTTTAGGTTTAGATTTGGGGTTAGGCTTAGATTTGGGGTTAGGTTTAGATTTTAGGTTTAGATTTGGGGTTAGGTTTAGATTTGGGGTTAGGTTTAGATTTTAGGTTTAGATTTGGGGTTAGGTTTAGATTTGGGGTTAGGTTTAGATTTGGGGTTAGGTTTAGATTTTAGGTTTAGATTTGGGGTTAGGTTTAGATTTTAGGTTTAGATTTGGGGTTAGGTTTAGATTTGGGGTTAGGTTTAGATTTTAGGTTTAGATTTGGGGTTAGGTTTAGATTTGGGGTTAGGTTTAGATTTTAGTTTTAGATTTGGGGTTAGGTTTAGATTTTAGGTTTAGATTTGGGGTTAGGTTTAGATTTGGGGTTAGGTTTAGATTTTAGGTTTAGATTTGGGGTTAGGTTTAGATTTTAGGTTTAGATTTGGGGTTAGGTTTAGATTTTAGGTTTAGATTTGGGGTTAGGTTTAGATTTTAGGTTTAGATTTGGGGTTAGGTTTAGATTTTAGGTTTAGATTTGGGGTTAGGTTTAGATTTGGGGTTAGGTTTAGATTTTAGGTTTAGATTTGGGGTTAGGTTTAGATTTGGGGTTAGGTTTAGATTTTAGGTTTAGATTTGGGGTTAGGTTTAGATTTTAGGTTTAGATTTGGGGTTAGGTTTAGATTTTAGGTTTGGATTTGGGGTTAGGTTTAGATTTTAGGTTTAGATTTGGGGTTAGGTTTAGATTTGGGGTTAGGTTTAGATTTTAGGTTTAGATTTGGGGTTAGGTTTAGATTTTAGGTTTAGATTTGGGGTTAGGTTTAGATTTCAGGTTTAGATTTGGGGTTAGGTTTAGATTTTAGGTTTAGATTTGGGGTTAGGTTTAGATTTTAGGTTTAGATTTGGGGTTAGGTTTAGATTTGGGGTTAGGTTTAGATTTTAGGTTTAGATTTGGGGTTAGGTTTAGATTTTAGGTTTAGATTTGGGGTTAGGTTTAGATTTGGGGTTAGGTTTAGATTTGGGGTTAGGTTTAGATTTTAGGTTTAGATTTGGGGTTAGGTTTAGATTTTAGGTTTAGATTTGGGGTTAGGTTTAGATTTGGGGTTAGGTTTAGATTTTAGGTTTAGATTTGGGGTTAGGTTTAGATTTGGGGTTAGGTTTAGATTTTAGGTTTAGATTTGGAGTTAGGTTTAGATTTTAGGTTTAGATTTGGGGTTAGGTTTAGATTTTAGGTTTATATTTGGGGTAAGGTTTAGATTTGGGGTTAGGTTTAGATTTTAGGTTTAGATTTGGGGTTAGGTTTAGATGTGGGGTTAGGTTTAGATTTGGGGTTAGGTTTAGATTTGGGGTTAGGTTTAGATTTTAGGTTTAGATTTGGGGTTAGGTTTACATTTTAGGTTCAGATTTGGGGTTAGGTTTAGATTTGGGGTTAGGTTTAGATTTTAGGTTTAGATTTGGGGTTAGGTTTAGATTTTAGGTTTAGATTTGGGGTTAGGTTTAGATTTGGGGTTAGGTTTAGATTTTAGGTTTAGATTTGGGGTTAGGTTTAGATTTTAGGTTTAGATTTGGGGTTAGGTTTAGATTTGGGGTTAGGTTTAGATTTTAGGTTTAGATTTGGGGTTAGGCTTAGATTTGGGGTTAGGTTTAGATTTTAGGTTTAGATTTGGGGTTAGGTTTAGATTTTAGGTTTAGATTTTAGGTTTAGATTTGGGGTTAGGTTTAGATTTTAGGTTTAGATTTGGGGTTAGGTTTAGATTTTAGGTTTAGATTTGGGGTTAAGTTTAGATTTGGGGTTAGGTTTAGATTTTAGGTTTAGATTTGGGGTTAGGTTTAGATTTTAGGTTTAGATTTGGGGTTAGGTTTAGATTTTAGGTTTAGATTTGGGGTTAGGTTTAGATTTGGGGTTAGGTTTAGATTTGGGGTTAGGTTTAGATTTTAGGTTTAGATTTGGGGTTAGGTTTAGATTTGGGGTTAGGTTTAGATTTTAGGTTTAGATTTGGGGTTAGGTTTAGATTTTAGGTTTAGATTTGGGGTTAGGTTTAGATTTTAGGTTTAGATTTGGGGTTAGGTTTAGATTTGGGGTTAGGTTTAGATTTGGGGTTAGGTTTAGATTTTAGGTTTAGATTTGGGGTTAGGTTTAGATTTTAGGTTTAGATTTGGGGTTAGGTTTAGATTTTAGGTTTAGATTTGGGGTTAGGTTTAGATTTTAGGTTTAGATTTGGGGTTAGGTTTAGATTTTAGGTTTAGATTTGGGGTTAGGTTTAGATTTGGGGTTAGGTTTAGATTTTAGGTTTAGATTTGGGGTTAGGTTTAGATTTGGGGTTAGGTTTAGATTTTAGGTTTAGATTTGGGGTTAGGTTTAGATTTTAGGTTTAGATTTGGGGTTAGGTTTAGATTTTAGGTTTGGATTTGGGGTTAGGTTTAGATTTTAGGTTTAGATTTGGGGTTAGGTTTAGATTTGGGGTTAGGTTTAGATTTTAGGTTTAGATTTGGGGTTAGGTTTAGATTTTAGGTTTAGATTTGGGGTTAGGTTTAGATTTCAGGTTTAGATTTGGGGTTAGGTTTAGATTTTAGGTTTAGATTTGGGGTTAGGTTTAGATTTTAGGTTTAGATTTGGGGTTAGGTTTAGATTTGGGGTTAGGTTTAGATTTTAGGTTTAGATTTGGGGTTAGGTTTAGATTTTAGGTTTAGATTTGGGGTTAGGTTTAGATTTGGGGTTAGGTTTAGATTTGGGGTTAGGTTTAGATTTTAGGTTTAGATTTGGGGTTAGGTTTAGATTTTAGGTTTAGATTTGGGGTTAGGTTTAGATTTGGGGTTAGGTTTAGATTTTAGGTTTAGATTTGGGGTTAGGTTTAGATTTGGGGTTAGGTTTAGATTTTAGGTTTAGATTTGGAGTTAGGTTTAGATTTTAGGTTTAGATTTGGGGTTAGGTTTAGATTTTAGGTTTATATTTGGGGTAAGGTTTAGATTTGGGGTTAGGTTTAGATTTTAGGTTTAGATTTGGGGTTAGGTTTAGATGTGGGGTTAGGTTTAGATTTGGGGTTAGGTTTAGATTTGGGGTTAGGTTTAGATTTTAGGTTTAGATTTGGGGTTAGGTTTACATTTTAGGTTCAGATTTGGGGTTAGGTTTAGATTTGGGGTTAGGTTTAGATTTTAGGTTTAGATTTGGGGTTAGGTTTAGATTTTAGGTTTAGATTTGGGGTTAGGTTTAGATTTGGGGTTAGGTTTAGATTTTAGGTTTAGATTTGGGGTTAGGTTTAGATTTTAGGTTTAGATTTGGGGTTAGGTTTAGATTTGGGGTTAGGTTTAGATTTTAGGTTTAGATTTGGGGTTAGGCTTAGATTTGGGGTTAGGTTTAGATTTTAGGTTTAGATTTGGGGTTAGGTTTAGATTTTAGGTTTAGATTTTAGGTTTAGATTTGGGGTTAGGTTTAGATTTTAGGTTTAGATTTGGGGTTAGGTTTAGATTTTAGGTTTAGATTTGGGGTTAAGTTTAGATTTGGGGTTAGGTTTAGATTTTAGGTTTAGATTTGGGGTTAGGTTTAGATTTTAGGTTTAGATTTGGGGTTAGGTTTAGATTTTAGGTTTAGATTTGGGGTTAGGTTTAGATTTTAGGTTTAGATTTGGGGTTAGGTTTAGATTTGGGGTTAGGTTTAGATTTTAGGTTTAGATTTGGGGTTAGGTTTAGATTTTAGGTTTAGATTTGGGGTTAGGTTTAGATTTGGGGTTAGGTTTAGATTTTAGGTTTAGATTTGGGGTTAGGTTTAGATTTTAGGTTTAGATTTGGGGTTAGGTTTAGATTTTAGATTTAGATTTGGGGTTAGGTTTAGATTTGGGGTTAGGTTTAGATTTTAGGTTTAGATTTGGGCTTAGGTTTATATTTTAGGTTTAGATTTGTGGTTAGGTTTAGATTTGGGGTTAGGTTTAGATTTTAGGTTTAGATTTGGGGTTAGGTTTAGATTTTAGGTTTAGATTTGGGGTTAGGTTTAGATTTTAGGTTTAGATTTGGGGTTAGGTTTAGATTTGGGTTTAGGTTTAGATTTTAGGTTTAGATTTGGGGTTAGGTTTAGATTTGGGGTTAGGTTTAGATTTTAGGTTTAGATTTGGGGTTAGGTTTAGATTTTAGGTTTAGATTTGGGGTTAGGTTTAGATTTGGGGTTAGGTTTAGATTTTAGGTTTAGATTTGGGGTTAGGTTTAGATTTGGGGTTAGGTTTAGATTTTAGGTTTAGATTTGGGGTTAGGTTTAGATTTGGGGTTAGGTTTAGATTTTAGGTTTAGATGTGGGGTTATGTTTAGATTTTAGGTTTAGATTTGGGGTTAGGTTTAGATTTTAGGTTTATATTTGGGGTAAGGTTTAGATTTGGGGTTAGGTTTAGATTTTAGGTTTAGATTTGGGGTTAGGTTTAGATTTGGGGTTAGGTTTAGATTTTAGGTTTAGATTTGGGGTTAGGTTTAGATTTTAGGTTTACATTTGGGGTTAGGTTTAGATTTGGGGTTAGGTTTAGATTTTAGGTTTAGATTTGGGTTTAGGCTTAGATTTGGGGTTAGGTTTAGATTTTAGGTTTAGATTTGGGGTTAGGTTTAGATTTTAGGTTTAGATTTGGGGTTAGGTTTAGATTTGGGGTTAGGTTTAGATTTGGGGTTAGGTTTAGATTTTAGGTTTAGATTTGGGGTTAGGTTTAGATTTTAGGTTTAGATTTGGGGTTAGGTTTAGATTTTAGGTTTAGATTTGGGGTTAGGTTTAGATTTGGGGTTAGGTTTAGATTTTAGGTTTAGATTTGGGGTTAGGTTTAGATTTTAGATTTAGATTTGGGGTTAGGTTTAGATTTTAGGTTTAGATTTGGGGTTAGGTTTAGATTTTAGGTTTAGATTTGGGGTTAGGTTTAGATTTTAGGTTTAGATTTGGGGTTAGGTTTAGATTTTAGGTTTAGATTTGGGGTTAGGTTTAGATTTGGGGTTAGGTTTAGATGTTAGGTTTAGATTTGGGGTTAGGTTTAGATTTTAGGTTTAGATTTGGGGTAAGGTTTACATTTGGGGTTAGGTTTAGATTTTAGGTTTAGATTTGGGGTTAGGTTTAGATTTGGGGTTAGGTTTAGATTTTAGGTTTAGATTTGGGGTTAGGTTTAGATTTTAGGTTTAGATTTGGGGTTAGGTTTAGATTTTAGGTTTATATTTGGGGTAAGGTTTAGATTTGGGGTTAGGTTTAGATTTTAGGTTTAGATTTGGGGTTAGGTTTAGATTTGGGGTTAGGTTTAGATTTTAGGTTTAGATTTGGGGTTAGGTTTAGATTTTAGGTTTACATTTGGGGTTAGGTTTAGATTTGGGGTTAGGTTTAAATTTTAGGTTTAGATTTGGGGTTAGGCTTAGATTTGGGGTTAGGTTTAGATTTTAGGTTTAGATTTGGGGTTAGGTTTAGATTTGGGGTTAGGTTTAGATTTTAGGTTTAGATTTGGGGTTAGGTTTAGATTTGGGGTTAGGTTTAGATTTTAGGTTTAGATTTGGGGTTATGTTTAGATTTTAGGTTTAGATTTGGGGTTAGGTTTAGATTTTAGGTTTATATTTGGGGTAAGGTTTAGATTTGGGGTTAGGTTTAGATTTTAGGTTTAGATTTGGGGTTAGGTTTAGATTTGGGGTTAGGTTTAGATTTTAGGTTTAGATTTGGGGTTAGGTTTAGATTTTATGTTTAGATTTGGGGTTAGGTTTAGATTTTAGGTTTAGATTTGTGGTTAGGCTTAGATTTGGGGTTAGGTTTAGATTTTAGGTTTAGATTTGGGGTTAGGTTTAGATTTGGGGTTAGGTTTAGATTTTAGGTTTAGATTTGGGGTTAGGTTTAGATTTTAGGTTTAGATTTGGGGTTAGGTTTAGATTTTAGGTTTAGATTTGGGGTTAGGTTTAGATTTGGGGTTAGGTTTAGATGTTAGGTTTAGATTTGGGGTTAGGTTTAGATTTTAGGTTTAGATTTGGGGTAAGGTTTACATTTGGGGTTAGGTTTAGATTTTAGGTTTAGATTTGGGGTTAGGTTTAGATTTGGGGTTAGGTTTAGATTTTAGGTTTAGATTTGGGGTTAGGTTTAGATTTTAGGTTTAGATTTGGGGTTAGGTTTAGATTTTAGGTTTATATTTGGGGTAAGGTTTAGATTTGGGGTTAGGTTTAGATTTTAGGTTTAGATTTGGGGTTAGGTTTAGATTTGGGGTTAGGTTTAGATTTTAGGTTTAGATTTGGGGTTAGGTTTAGATTTTAGGTTTACATTTGGGGTTAGGTTTAGATTTGGGGTTAGGTTTAAATTTTAGGTTTAGATTTGGGGTTAGGCTTAGATTTGGGGTTAGGTTTAGATTTTAGGTTTAGATTTGGGGTTAGGTTTAGATTTGGGGTTAGGTTTAGATTTTAGGTTTAGATTTGGGGTTAGGTTTAGATTTGGGGTTAGGTTTAGATTTTAGGTTTAGATTTGGGGTTATGTTTAGATTTTAGGTTTAGATTTGGGGTTAGGTTTAGATTTTAGGTTTATATTTGGGGTAAGGTTTAGATTTGGGGTTAGGTTTAGATTTTAGGTTTAGATTTGGGGTTAGGTTTAGATTTGGGGTTAGGTTTAGATTTTAGGTTTAGATTTGGGGTTAGGTTTAGATTTTATGTTTAGATTTGGGGTTAGGTTTAGATTTTAGGTTTAGATTTGTGGTTAGGCTTAGATTTGGGGTTAGGTTTAGATTTTAGGTTTAGATTTGGGGTTAGGTTTAGATTTGGGGTTAGGTTTAGATTTTAGGTTTAGATTTGGGGTTAGGTTTAGATTTTAGGTTTAGATTTGGGGTTAGGTTTAGATTTGGGGTTAGGTTTAGATTTTAGGTTTAGATTTGGGGTTAGGTTTAGATTTTAGGTTTAGATTTGGGGTTAGGTTTAAATTTTAGGTTTAGATTTGGGGTTAGGTTTAGATTTTAGGTTTAGATTTGGGGTTAGGTTTAGATTTTAGATTTAGATTTGGGGTTAGGTTTAGATTTGGGGTTAGGTTTAGATTTTAGGTTTAGATTTGGGGTTAGGTTTAGATTTCAGGTTTAGATTTGGGGTTAGGTTTAGATTTTAGGTTTAGATTTGGGGTTAGGTTTAGATTTTAGGTTTAGATTTGGGGTTATGTTTAGATTTGGGTTTAGGTTTATATTTTAGGTTTAGATTTGGGGTTAGGTTTAGATTTTAGGTTTAGATTTGGGTTTAGGTTTAGATTTTAGGTTTAGATTTGGGGTTAGGTTTAGATTTTAGGTTTAGATTTTAGGTTTAGATTTGGGGTTAGGTTTAGATTTTAGGTTTAGATTTGGGGTTAGGTTTAGATTTGGGGTTAGGTTTAGATTTTAGGTTTAGATTTGGGGTTAGGTTTAGATTTTAGGTTTAGATTTGGGGTTAGGTTTAGATTTGGGGTTAGGTTTAGATTTTAGGTTTAGATTTGGGGTTAGGTTTAGATTTTAGGTTTATATTTGGGGTAAGGTTTAGATTTGGGGTTAGGTTTAGATTTTAGGTTTAGATTTGGGGTTAGGTTTAGATTTGGGGTTAGGTTTAGATTTTAGGTTTAGATTTGGGGTTAGGTTTAGATTTTAGGTTTAGATTTGGGGTTAGGTTTAGATTTTAGATTTAGATTTGGGGTTAGGTTTAGATTTTAGGTTTAGATTTGGGGTTAGGTTTAGATTTTAGGTTTAGATTTGGGGTTAGGTTTAGATTTGGGGTTAGGTTTAGATTTTAGGTTTAGATTTGGGGTTAGGTTTAGATTTTAGGTTTAGATTTGGGGTTAGGTTTAGATTTTAGGTTTATATTTGGGGTAAGGTTTAGATTTGGGGTTAGGTTTAGATTTTAGGTTTAGATTTGGGGTTAGGTTTAGATTTGGGGTTAGGTTTAGATTTTAGGTTTAGATTTGGGGTTAGGTTTAGATTTTAGGTTTAGATTTGGGGTTAGGTTTAGATTTGGGGTTAGGTTTAGATTTTAGGTTTAGATTTGGGGTTAGGCTTAGATTTGGGGTTAGGTTTAGATTTTAGGTTTAGATTTGGGGTTAGGTTTAGATTTGGGGTTAGGTTTAGATTTTAGGTTTAGATTTGGGGTTAGGTTTAGATTTTAGGTTTAGATTTGGGGTTAGGTTTAGATTTGGGGTTAGGTTTAGATTTCAGGTTTAGATTTGGGGTTAGGTTTAGATTTTAGGTTTAGATTTGGGGTTAGGTTTAGATTTGGGGTTAGGTTTAGATTTTAGGTTTAGATTTGGGGTTAGGTTTAGATTTTAGGTTTAGATTTGGGGTTAGGTTTAGATTTGGGGTTAGGTTTAGATTTTAGGTTTGGATTTGGGGTTAGGTTTAGATTTTAGGTTTAGATTTGGGGTTAGGTTTAGATTTTAGGTTTAGATTTGGGGTTAGGTTTAGATTTGGGGTTAGGTTTAGATTTTAGGTTTAGATTTGGGGTTAGGTTTAGATTTTAGGTTTAGATTTGGGGTTATGTTTAGATTTGGGTTTAGGTTTAGATTTTAGGTTTAGATTTGGAGTTAGGTTTAGATTTTAGGTTTAGATTTGGGTTTAGGTTTAGATTTTAGGTTTAGATTTGGGGTTAGGTTTAGATTTTAGGTTTATATTTGGGGTTAGGTTTAGATTTTAGGTTTATATTTGGGGTAAGTTTTACATTTGGGGTTAGGTTTAGATTTTAGGTTTAGATTTGGGGTTAGATTTAGATTTGGGGTTAGGTTTAGATTTTAGGTTTAGATTTGGGGTTAGGTTTAGATTTTAGGTTTAGATTTGGGGTTAGGTTTAGATTTGGGGTTAGGTTTAGATTTTAGGTTTAGATTTGGGGTTAGGTTTAGATTTTAGGTTTAGATTTGGGGTTAGGTTTAGATTTTAGGTTTATATTTGGGGTAAGGTTTAGATTTGGGGTTAGGTTTAGATTTTAGGTTTAGATTTGGAGTTAGGTTTAGATTTGGGGTTAGGTTTAGATTTTAGGTTTAGATTTGGGGTTAGGTTTAGATTTTAGGTTTAGATTTGGGGTGAGGTTTAGATTTGGGGTTAGGTTTAGATTTTAGGTTTAGATTTGGGGTTAGGCTTAGATTTGGGGTTAGGTTTAGATTTTAGGTTTAGATTTGGGGTTAGGTTTAGATTTGGGGTTAGGTTTAGATTTTAGGTTTAGATTTGGGGTTAGGTTTAGATTTTAGGTTTAGATTTGGGGTTAGGTTTAGATTTGGGGTTAGGTTTAGATTTTAGGTTTAGATTTGGGGTTAGGTTTAGATTTGGGGTTAGGTTTAGATTTTAGGTTTAGATTTGGGGTTAGGCTTAGATTTGGGGTAGGTTTAGATTTTAGGTTTAGATTTGGGGTTAGGTTTAGATTTGGGGTTAGGTTTAGATTTTAGGTTTAGATTTGGGGTTAGGTTTAGATTTTAGGTTTAGATTTGGGGTTAGGTTTAGATTTGGGGTTAGGTTTAGATTTTAGGTTTAGATTTGGGGTTAGGTTTAGATTTTAGGTTTAGATTTGGGGTTAGGTTTAGATTTGGGGTTAGGTTTAGATGTTAGGTTTAGATTTGGGGTTAGGTTTAGATTTTAGGTTTAGATTTTAGGTTTAAATTTGGGTTTAGGTTTAGATTTTAGGTTTAGATTTGGGGTTAGGTTTAGATTTTAGGTTTAGATTTGGGGTTAGGTTTAGATTTTAGGTTTATATTTGGGTTTAGGTTTAGATTTTAGGTTTAGATTTGGGGTTAGGTTTAGATTTTAGGTTTATATTTGGGGTTAGGTTTACATTTGGGGTTAGGTTTAGATTTTAGGTTTAGATTTGGGGTTAGGTTTTAGATTTGGGGTTAGGTTTAGATTTTAGGTTTAGATTTGGGGTTAGGTTTAGATTTTAGGTTTAGATTTGGGGTTAGGTTTAGATTTTAGGTTTATATTTGGGGTAAGGTTTAGATTTGGGGTTAGGTTTAGATTTGGGGTTAGGTTTAGATTTGGGGTTAGGTTTAGATTTTAGGTTTAGATTTGGGGTTAGGTTTAGATTTTAGGTTTAGATTTGGGGTTAGGTTTAGATTTTAGGTTTAGATTTGGGGTTAGGTTTAGATTTTAGGTTTAGATTTGGGGTTAGGTTTAGATTTTAGGTTTAGATTTGGGGTTAGGTTTAGATTTTAGGTTTAGATTTGGGGTTAGGTTTAGATTTGGGGTTAGGTTTAGATTTTAGGTTTAGATTTGGGGTTAGGTTTAGATTTGGGGTTAGGTTTAGATTTTAGGTTTAGATTTGGGGTTAGGTTTAGATTTTAGGTTTAGATTTGGGGTTAGGTTTAGATTTTAGGTTTGGATTTGGGGTTAGGTTTAGATTTTAGGTTTAGATTTGGGGTTAGGTTTAGATTTGGGGTTAGGTTTAGATTTTAGGTTTAGATTTGGGGTTAGGTTTAGATTTTAGGTTTAGATTTGGGGTTAGGTTTAGATTTCAGGTTTAGATTTGGGGTTAGGTTTAGATTTTAGGTTTAGATTTGGGGTTAGGTTTAGATTTTAGGTTTAGATTTGGGGTTAGGTTTAGATTTGGGGTTAGGTTTAGATTTTAGGTTTAGATTTGGGGTTAGGTTTAGATTTTAGGTTTAGATTTGGGGTTAGGTTTAGATTTGGGGTTAGGTTTAGATTTGGGGTTAGGTTTAGATTTTAGGTTTAGATTTGGGGTTAGGTTTAGATTTTAGGTTTAGATTTGGGGTTAGGTTTAGATTTGGGGTTAGGTTTAGATTTTAGGTTTAGATTTGGGGTTAGGTTTAGATTTGGGGTTAGGTTTAGATTTTAGGTTTAGATTTGGAGTTAGGTTTAGATTTTAGGTTTAGATTTGGGGTTAGGTTTAGATTTTAGGTTTATATTTGGGGTAAGGTTTAGATTTGGGGTTAGGTTTAGATTTTAGGTTTAGATTTGGGGTTAGGTTTAGATGTGGGGTTAGGTTTAGATTTGGGGTTAGGTTTAGATTTGGGGTTAGGTTTAGATTTTAGGTTTAGATTTGGGGTTAGGTTTACATTTTAGGTTCATATTTGGGGTTAGGTTTAGATTTGGGGTTAGGTTTAGATTTTAGGTTTAGATTTGGGGTTAGGTTTAGATTTTAGGTTTAGATTTGGGGTTAGGTTTAGATTTGGGGTTAGGTTTAGATTTTAGGTTTAGATTTGGGGTTAGGTTTAGATTTTAGGTTTAGATTTGGGGTTAGGTTTAGATTTGGGGTTAGGTTTAGATTTTAGGTTTAGATTTGGGGTTAGGCTTAGATTTGGGGTTAGGTTTAGATTTTAGGTTTAGATTTGGGGTTAGGTTTAGATTTTAGGTTTAGATTTTAGGTTTAGATTTGGGGTTAGGTTTAGATTTTAGGTTTAGATTTGGGGTTAGGTTTAGATTTTAGGTTTAGATTTGGGGTTAAGTTTAGATTTGGGGTTAGGTTTAGATTTTAGGTTTAGATTTGGGGTTAGGTTTAGATTTTAGGTTTAGATTTGGGGTTAGGTTTAGATTTTAGGTTTAGATTTGGGGTTAGGTTTAGATTTTAGGTTTAGATTTGGGGTTAGGTTTAGATTTGGGGTTAGGTTTAGATTTGGGGTTAGGTTTAGATTTTAGGTTTAGATTTGGGGTTAGGTTTAGATTTGGGGTTAGGTTTAGATTTTAGGTTTAGATTTGGGGTTAGGTTTAGATTTTAGGTTTAGATTTGGGGTTAGGTTTAGATTTGGGGTTAGGTTTAGATTTTAGGTTTAGATTTGGGGTTAGGTTTAGATTTTAGGTTTAGATTTGGGGTTAGGTTTAGATTTTAGATTTAGATTTGGGGTTAGGTTTAGATTTGGGGTTAGGTTTAGATTTTAGGTTTAGATTTGGGCTTAGGTTTATATTTTAGGTTTAGATTTGTGGTTAGGTTTAGATTTGGGGTTAGGTTTAGATTTTAGGTTTAGATTTGGGGTTAGGTTTAGATTTTAGGTTTAGATTTGGGGTTAGGTTTAGATTTTAGGTTTAGATTTGGGGTTAGGTTTAGATTTGGGTTTAGGTTTAGATTTTAGGTTTAGATTTGGGGTTAGGTTTAGATTTGGGGTTAGGTTTAGATTTTAGGTTTAGATTTGGGGTTAGGTTTAGATTTTAGGTTTAGATTTGGGGTTAGGTTTAGATTTGGGGTTAGGTTTAGATTTTAGGTTTAGATTTGGGGTTAGGTTTAGATTTGGGGTTAGGTTTAGATTTTAGGTTTAGATTTGGGGTTAGGTTTAGATTTGGGGTTAGGTTTAGATTTTAGGTTTAGATGTGGGGTTATGTTTAGATTTTAGGTTTAGATTTGGGGTTAGGTTTAGATTTTAGGTTTATATTTGGGGTAAGGTTTAGATTTGGGGTTAGGTTTAGATTTTAGGTTTAGATTTGGGGTTAGGTTTAGATTTGGGGTTAGGTTTAGATTTTAGGTTTAGATTTGGGGTTAGGTTTAGATTTTAGGTTTACATTTGGGGTTAGGTTTAGATTTGGGGTTAGGTTTAGATTTTAGGTTTAGATTTGGGTTTAGGCTTAGATTTGGGGTTAGGTTTAGATTTTAGGTTTAGATTTGGGGTTAGGTTTAGATTTTAGGTTTAGATTTGGGGTTAGGTTTAGATTTGGGGTTAGGTTTAGATTTGGGGTTAGGTTTAGATTTTAGGTTTAGATTTGGGGTTAGGTTTAGATTTTAGGTTTAGATTTGGGGTTAGGTTTAGATTTTAGGTTTAGATTTGGGGTTAGGTTTAGATTTGGGGTTAGGTTTAGATTTTAGGTTTAGATTTGGGGTTAGGTTTAGATTTTAGATTTAGATTTGGGGTTAGGTTTAGATTTTAGGTTTAGATTTGGGGTTAGGTTTAGATTTTAGGTTTAGATTTGGGGTTAGGTTTAGATTTTAGGTTTAGATTTGGGGTTAGGTTTAGATTTTAGGTTTAGATTTGGGGTTAGGTTTAGATTTGGGGTTAGGTTTAGATGTTAGGTTTAGATTTGGGGTTAGGTTTAGATTTTAGGTTTAGATTTGGGGTAAGGTTTACATTTGGGGTTAGGTTTAGATTTTAGGTTTAGATTTGGGGTTAGGTTTAGATTTGGGGTTAGGTTTAGATTTTAGGTTTAGATTTGGGGTTAGGTTTAGATTTTAGGTTTAGATTTGGGGTTAGGTTTAGATTTTAGGTTTAGATTTGGGGTTAGGTTTAGATTTTAGGTTTATATTTGGGGTAAGGTTTAGATTTGGGGTTAGGTTTAGATTTTAGGTTTAGATTTGGGGTTAGGTTTAGATTTGGGGTTAGGTTTAGATTTTAGGTTTAGATTTGGGGTTAGGTTTAGATTTTAGGTTTACATTTGGGGTTAGGTTTAGATTTGGGGTTAGGTTTAAATTTTAGGTTTAGATTTGGGGTTAGGCTTAGATTTGGGGTTAGGTTTAGATTTTAGGTTTAGATTTGGGGTTAGGTTTAGATTTGGGGTTAGGTTTAGATTTTAGGTTTAGATTTGGGGTTAGGTTTAGATTTGGGGTTAGGTTTAGATTTTAGGTTTAGATTTGGGGTTATGTTTAGATTTTAGGTTTAGATTTGGGGTTAGGTTTAGATTTTAGGTTTATATTTGGGGTAAGGTTTAGATTTGGGGTTAGGTTTAGATTTTAGGTTTAGATTTGGGGTTAGGTTTAGATTTGGGGTTAGGTTTAGATTTTAGGTTTAGATTTGGGGTTAGGTTTAGATTTTATGTTTAGATTTGGGGTTAGGTTTAGATTTTAGGTTTAGATTTGTGGTTAGGCTTAGATTTGGGGTTAGGTTTAGATTTTAGGTTTAGATTTGGGGTTAGGTTTAGATTTGGGGTTAGGTTTAGATTTTAGGTTTAGATTTGGGGTTAGGTTTAGATTTTAGGTTTAGATTTGGGGTTAGGTTTAGATTTGGGGTTAGGTTTAGATTTTAGGTTTAGATTTGGGGTTAGGTTTAGATTTTAGGTTTAGATTTGGGGTTAGGTTTAAATTTTAGGTTTAGATTTGGGGTTAGGTTTAGATTTTAGGTTTAGATTTGGGGTTAGGTTTAGATTTTAGATTTAGATTTGGGGTTAGGTTTAGATTTGGGGTTAGGTTTAGATTTTAGGTTTAGATTTGGGGTTAGGTTTAGATTTCAGGTTTAGATTTGGGGTTAGGTTTAGATTTTAGGTTTAGATTTGGGGTTAGGTTTAGATTTTAGGTTTAGATTTGGGGTTATGTTTAGATTTGGGTTTAGGTTTATATTTTAGGTTTAGATTTGGGGTTAGGTTTAGATTTTAGGTTTAGATTTGGGTTTAGGTTTAGATTTTAGGTTTAGATTTGGGGTTAGGTTTAGATTTTAGGTTTAGATTTTAGGTTTAGATTTGGGGTTAGGTTTAGATTTTAGGTTTAGATTTGGGGTTAGGTTTAGATTTGGGGTTAGGTTTAGATTTTAGGTTTAGATTTGGGGTTAGGTTTAGATTTTAGGTTTAGATTTGGGGTTAGGTTTAGATTTGGGGTTAGGTTTAGATTTTAGGTTTAGATTTGGGGTTAGGTTTAGATTTTAGGTTTATATTTGGGGTAAGGTTTAGATTTGGGGTTAGGTTTAGATTTTAGGTTTAGATTTGGGGTTAGGTTTAGATTTGGGGTTAGGTTTAGATTTTAGGTTTAGATTTGGGGTTAGGTTTAGATTTTAGGTTTAGATTTGGGGTTAGGTTTAGATTTTAGATTTAGATTTGGGGTTAGGTTTAGATTTTAGGTTTAGATTTGGGGTTAGGTTTAGATTTTAGGTTTAGATTTGGGGTTAGGTTTAGATTTGGGGTTAGGTTTAGATTTTAGCTTTAGATTTGGGGTTAGGTTTAGATTTTAGGTTTAGATTTGGGGTTAGGTTTAGATTTTAGGTTTAGATTTGGGGTTAGGTTTAGATTTTAGGTTTAGATTTGGGGTTAGGTTTAGATTTGGGGTTAGGTTTAGATTTTAGGTTTAGATTTGGGGTTAGGTTTAGATTTTAGGTTTAGATTTGGGGTTAGGTTTAGATTTGGGGTTAGGTTTAGATTTTAGGTTTAGATTTGGGGTTAGGTTTAGATTTTAGGTTTAGATTTGTAGTTAGGTTTAGATTTGGGGTTAGGTTTAGATTTTAGGTTTAGATTTGGGGTTAGGTTTAGATTTGGGGTTAGGTTTAGATTTTAGGTTTAGATTTGGGGTTAGGTTTAGATTTTAGGTTTAGATTTGGGGTTAGGTTTAGATTTTAGGTTTATATTTGGGGTAAGGTTTAGATTTGGGGTTAGGTTTAGATTTTAGGTTTAGATTTGGGGTTAGGTTTAGATTTGGGGTTAGGTTTAGATTTTAGGTTTAGATTTGGGGTTAGGTTTAGATTTTAGGTTTAGATTTGGGGTTAGGTTTAGATTTGGGGTTAGGTTTAGATTTTAGGTTTAGATTTGGGGTTAGGCTTAGATTTGGGGTTAGGTTTAGATTTTAGGTTTAGATTTGGGGTTAGGTTTAGATTTGGGGTTAGGTTTAGATTTTAGGTTTAGATTTGGGGTTAGGTTTAGATTTTAGGTTTAGATTTGGGGTTAGGTTTAGATTTGGGGTTAGGTTTAGATTTCAGGTTTAGATTTGGGGTTAGGTTTAGATTTTAGGTTTAGATTTGGGGTTAGGTTTAGATTTGGGGTTAGGTTTAGATTTTAGGTTTAGATTTGGGGTTAGGTTTAGATTTTAGGTTTAGATTTGGGGTTAGGTTTAGATTTGGGGTTAGGTTTAGATTTTAGGTTTGGATTTGGGGTTAGGTTTAGATTTTAGGTTTAGATTTGGGGTTAGGTTTAGATTTTAGGTTTAGATTTGGGGTTAGGTTTAGATTTGGGGTTAGGTTTAGATTTTAGGTTTAGATTTGGGGTTAGGTTTAGATTTTAGGTTTAGATTTGGGGTTATGTTTAGATTTGGGTTTAGGTTTAGATTTTAGGTTTAGATTTGGAGTTAGGTTTAGATTTTAGGTTTAGATTTGGGTTTAGGTTTAGATTTTAGGTTTAGATTTGGGGTTAGGTTTAGATTTTAGGTTTATATTTGGGGTTAGGTTTAGATTTTAGGTTTATATTTGGGGTAAGTTTTACATTTGGGGTTAGGTTTAGATTTTAGGTTTAGATTTGGGGTTAGATTTAGATTTGGGGTTAGGTTTAGATTTTAGGTTTAGATTTGGGGTTAGGTTTAGATTTTAGGTTTAGATTTGGGGTTAGGTTTAGATTTGGGGTTAGGTTTAGATTTTAGGTTTAGATTTGGGGTTAGGTTTAGATTTTAGGTTTAGATTTGGGGTTAGGTTTAGATTTTAGGTTTATATTTGGGGTAAGGTTTAGATTTGGGGTTAGGTTTAGATTTTAGGTTTAGATTTGGAGTTAGGTTTAGATTTGGGGTTAGGTTTAGATTTTAGGTTTAGATTTGGGGTTAGGTTTAGATTTTAGGTTTAGATTTGGGGTGAGGTTTAGATTTGGGGTTAGGTTTAGATTTTAGGTTTAGATTTGGGGTTAGGCTTAGATTTGGGGTTAGGTTTAGATTTTAGGTTTAGATTTGGGGTTAGGTTTAGATTTGGGGTTAGGTTTAGATTTTAGGTTTAGATTTGGGGTTAGGTTTAGATTTTAGGTTTAGATTTGGGGTTAGGTTTAGATTTGGGGTTAGGTTTAGATTTTAGGTTTAGATTTGGGGTTAGGTTTAGATTTGGGGTTAGGTTTAGATTTTAGGTTTAGATTTGGGGTTAGGCTTAGATTTGGGGTAGGTTTAGATTTTAGGTTTAGATTTGGGGTTAGGTTTAGATTTGGGGTTAGGTTTAGATTTTAGGTTTAGATTTGGGGTTAGGTTTAGATTTTAGGTTTAGATTTGGGGTTAGGTTTAGATTTGGGGTTAGGTTTAGATTTTAGGTTTAGATTTGGGGTTAGGTTTAGATTTTAGGTTTAGATTTGGGGTTAGGTTTAGATTTGGGGTTAGGTTTAGATGTTAGGTTTAGATTTGGGGTTAGGTTTAGATTTTAGGTTTAGATTTTAGGTTTAAATTTGGGTTTAGGTTTAGATTTTAGGTTTAGATTTGGGGTTAGGTTTAGATTTTAGGTTTAGATTTGGGGTTAGGTTTAGATTTTAGGTTTATATTTGGGTTTAGGTTTAGATTTTAGGTTTAGATTTGGGGTTAGGTTTAGATTTTAGGTTTATATTTGGGGTTAGGTTTACATTTGGGGTTAGGTTTAGATTTTAGGTTTAGATTTGGGGTTAGGTTTTAGATTTGGGGTTAGGTTTAGATTTTAGGTTTAGATTTGGGGTTAGGTTTAGATTTTAGGTTTAGATATGGGGTTAGGTTTAGATTTGGGGTTAGGTTTAGATTTTAGGTTTAGATTTGAGGTTAGGTTTAGATTTTAGGTTTAGATTTGGGGTTAGGTTTAGATTTTAGGTTTAGATTTGGGGTTAGGTTTAGATTTGGGGTTAGGTTTAGATTTTAGGTTTAGATTTGGGGTTAGGTTTAGATTTCAGGTTTAGATTTGGGGTTAGGTTTAGATTTTAGGTTTAGATTTGGGGTTAGGTTTAGATTTAAGGTTTAGATTTTAGGTTTAGATTTGGGGTTAGGTTTAGATTTTAGGTTTAGATTTGGGGTTAGGTTTAGATTTGGGGTTAGGTTTAGATTTTAGGTTTAGATTTGGGGTTAGGTTTAGATTTGGGGTTAGGTTTAGATTTTAGGTTTAGATTTGGGGTTAGGTTTAGATTTTAGGTTTAGATTTGGGGTTATGTTTAGATTTGGGTTTAGGTTTAGATTTTAGGTTTAGATTTGGAGTTAGGTTTAGATTTTAGGTTTAGATTTGGGTTTAGGTTTAGATTTTAGGTTTAGATTTGGGGTTAGGTTTAGATTTTAGGTTTATATTTGGGGTTAGGTTTAGATTTTAGGTTTATATTTGGGGTAAGTTTTACATTTGGGGTTAGGTTTAGATTTTAGGTTTAGATTTGGGGTTAGGTTTAGATTTGGGGTTAGGTTTATATTTTAGGTTTAGATTTGGGGTTAGGTTTAGATTTTAGGTTTAGATTTGGGGTTAGGTTTAGATTTGGGGTTAGGTTTAGATTTTAGGTTTAGATTTGGGGTTAGGTTTAGATTTTAGGTTTATATTTGGGGTAAGGTTTAGATTTGGGGTTAGGTTTAGATTTTAGGTTTAGATTTGGAGTTAGGTTTAGATTTGGGGTTAGGTTTAGATTTTAGGTTTAGAATTGGGGTTAGGTTTAGATTTTAGGTTTAGATTTGGGGTGAGGTTTAGATTTGGGGTTAGGTTTAGATTTTAGGTTTAGATTTGGGGTTAGGTTTAGATTTGGGGTTAGGTTTAGATTTTAGGTTTAGATTTGGGGTTAGGTTTAGATTTTAGGTTTAGATTTGGGGTTAGGTTTAGATTTGGGGTTAGGTTTAGATTTTAGGTTTAGATTTGGGGTTAGGTTTAGATTTTAGGTTTAGATTTGGGGTTAGGTTTAGATTTGGGGTTAGGTTTAGATTTTAGGTTTAGATTTGGGGTTAGGTTTAGATTTTAGGTTTAGATTTGGGGTTAGGTTTAGATTTGGGGTTAGGTTTAGATTTTAGGTTTAGATTTGGGGTTAGGTTTAGATTTTAGGTTTAGATTTTAGGTTTAGATTTGGGGTTAGGTTTAGATTTTAGGTTTAGATTTGGGGTTAGGTTTAGATTTGGGGTTAGGTTTAGATTTTAGGTTTAGATTTGGGGTTAGGCTTAGATTTGGGGTTAGGTTTAGATTTTAGGTTTAGATTTGGGGTTAGGTTTAGATTTGGGGTTAGGTTTAGATTTTAGGTTTAGATTTGGGGTTAGGTTTAGATTTTAGGTTTAGATTTGGGGTTAGGTTTAGATTTGGGGTTAGGTTTAGATTTTAGGTTTAGATTTGGGGTTAGGTTTAGATTTTAGGTTTAGATTTGGGGTTAGGTTTAGATTTGGGGTTAGGTTTAGATGTTAGGTTTAGATTTGGGGTTAGGTTTAGATTTGGGGTTAGGTTTAGATTTTAGGTTTAGATTTGGGGTTAGGTTTAGATTTTAGATTTAGATTTGGGGTTAGGTTTAGATTTTAGGTTTAGATTTGGGGTTAGGTTTAGATTTGGGGTTAGGTTTAGATTTTAGGTTTAGATTTGGTGTTAGGTTTAGATTTTAGGTTTAGATTTGGGGTTATGTTTAGATTTGGGGTTAGGTTTAGATTTTAGGTTTAGATTTGGGGTTAGGTTTAGATTTTAGGTTTAGATTTTAGGTTTAAATTTGGGTTTAGGTTTAGATTTTAGGTTTAGATTTGGGGTTAGGTTTAGATTTTAGGTTTATATTTGGGGTAAGGTTTACATTTGGGGTTAGGTTTAGATTTTAGGTTTAGATTTGGGGTTAGGTTTTAGATTTGGGGTTAGGTTTAGATTTTAGGTTTAGATTTGGGGTTAGGTTTAGATTTTAGGTTTAGATATGGGGTTAGGTTTAGATTTGGGGATAGGTTTAGATTTTAGGTTTAGATTTGAGGTTAGGTTTAGATTTTAGGTTTAGATTTGGGGTTAGGTTTAGATTTTAGGTTTAGATTTGGGGTTAGGTTTAGATTTGGGGTTAGGTTTAGATTTTAGGTTTAGATTTGGGGTTAGGTTTAGATTTCAGGTTTAGATTTGGGGTTAGGTTTAGATTTTAGGTTTAGATTTGGGGTTAGGTTTAGATTTAAGGTTTAGATTTTAGGTTTAGATTTGGGGTTAGGTTTAGATTTTAGGTTTAGATTTGGGGTTAGGTTTAGATTTGGGGTTAGGTTTAGATTTTAGGTTTAGATTTGGGGTTAGGTTTAGATTTGGGGTTAGGTTTAGATTTTAGGTTTAGATTTGGGGTTAGGTTTAGATTTTAGGTTTAGGTTTGGGGTTAGGTTTAGATTTAAGGTTTAGATTTGGGGTTAGGTTTAGATTTTAGGTTTAGATTTGGGGTTAGGTTTAGATTTTAGGTTTAGATTTGGGGTTAGGTTTAGATTTGGGGTTAGGTTTAGATTTTAGGTTTAGATTTGGGGTTAGGTTTAGATTTTAGGTTTAGATTTGGGGTTAGGTTTAGATTTTAGGTTTAGATTTGGGGTTAGGTTTAGATTTTAGGTTTATATTTGGGGTAAGGTTTAGATTTGGGGTTAGGTTTAGATTTTAGGTTTAGATTTGGGGTTAGGTTTAGATTTGGGGTTAGGTTTAGATTTTAGGTTTAGATTTGGGGTTAGGCTTAGATTTTAGGTTTAGATTTGGGGTTAGGTTTAGATTTGGGGTTAGGTTTAGATTTTAGGTTTAGATTTGGGTTTAGGTTTAGATTTTAGGTTTAGATTTGGGGTTAGGTTTAGATTTGGGGTTAGGTTTAGATTTTAGGTTTAGATTTGTAGTTAGGTTTAGATTTGGGGTTAGGTTTAGATTTTAGGTTTAGATTTGGGGTTAGGTTTAGATTTTAGATTTAGATTTGGGGTTAGGTTTAGATTTTAGGTTTAGATTTTAGGTTTAGATTTGGGGTTAGGTTTAGATTTTAGGTTTAGATTTGGGGTTAGGTTTAGATTTTCGGTTTAGATTTGGGGTTAAGTTTAGATTTGGGGTTAGGTTTAGATTTTAGGTTTAGATTTGGGGTTAGGTTTAGATTTTAGGTTTAGATTTGGGGTTAGGTTTAGATTTTAGGTTTAGATTTGGGGTTAGGTTTAGATTTGGGGTTAGGTTTAGATTTTAGGTTTAGATTTGGGGTTAGGTTTAGATTTCAGGTTTAGATTTGGGGTTAGGTTTAGATTTTAGGTTTAGATTTGGGGTTAGGTTTAGATTTAAGGTTTAGATTTTAGGTTTAGATTTGGGGTTAGGTTTAGATTTTAGGTTTAGATTTTTGGTTAGGTTTAGATTTGGGGTTAGGTTTAGATTTAAGGTTTAGATTTGGGGTTAGGTTTAGATTTTAGGTTTAGATTTGGGGTTAGGTTTAGATTTTAGGTTTAGATTTGGGGTTAGGTTTAGATTTGGGGTTAGGTTTAGATTTGGTTTTAGGTTTAGATTTGGGGTTAGGTTTAGATTTTAGGTTTAGATTTGGGGTTAGGTTTAGATTTTAGGTTTAGATTTGGGGTTAGGTTTAGATTTTAGGTTTATATTTGGGGTAAGGTTTAGATTTGGGGTTAGGTTTAGATTTTAGGTTTAGATTTGGGGTTAGGTTTAGATTTGGGGTTAGGTTTAGATTTTAGGTTTAGAGTTGGGCTTAGGTTTAGATTTGGGGTTAGGTTTAGATTTTAGGTTTAGATTTGGGGTTAGGCTTAGATTTTAGGTTTAGATTTGGGGTTAGGTTTAGATTTGGGGTTAGGTTTAGATTTTAGGTTTAGATTTGGGGTTAGGTTTAGATTTTAGGTTTAGATTTTAGGTTTAGATTTGGGGTTAGGTTTAGATTTTAGGTTTAGATTTGGGTTTAGGTTGAGATTTTAGGTTTAGATTTGGGGTTAGGTTTAGATTTGGGGTTAGGTTTAGATTTTAGGTTTAGATTTGGAGTTAGGTTTAGATTTGGGGTTAGGTTTAGATTTTAGGTTTAGATTTGGGGTTAGGTTTAGATTTTAGATTTAGATTTGGGGTTAGGTTTAGATTTTAGGTTTAGATTTTAGGTTTAGATTTGGGGTTAGGTTTAGATTTTAGGTTTAGATTTGGGGTTAGGTTTAGATTTGGGGTTAGGTTTAGATTTTAGGTTTAGATTTGGGGTTATGTTTAGATTTGGGGTTAGGTTTAGATTTTAGGTTTAGATTTGGGGTTAGGTTTAGATTTCAGGTTTAGATTTGGGGTTAGGTTTAGATTTTAGGTTTAGATTTGGGGTTAGGTTTAGATTTGGGGTTAGGTTTAGATTTTAGGTTTAGATTTGGGGTTAGGTTTAGATTTTAGGTTTAGATTTTAGGTTTAAATTTGGGTTTAGGTTTAGATTTTAGGTTTAGATTTGGGGTTAGGTTTAGATTTTAGGTTTAGATATAGGGTTAGGTTTAGATTTGGGGTTAGGTTTAGATTTTAGGTTTAGATTTGGGGTTAGGTTTAGATTTCAGGTTTAGATTTGGGGTTAGGTTTAGATTTTAGGTTTAGATTTGGGGTTAGGTTTAGATGTGGGGTTAGGTTTAGATTTTAGGTTTAGATTTGGGGTTAGGTTTAGATTTTAGGTTTAGATTTGGGGTTAGGTTTAGATTTGGGGTTAGGTTTAGATTTTAGGTTTAGATTTGGGGTTAGGTTTAGATTTAAGGTTTAGATTTGGGGTTAGGTTTAGATTTGGGGTTAGGTTTAGATTTTAGGTTTAGATTTGGGGTTAGGTTTAGATTTTAGGTTTAGATTTGGGGTTAGGTTTAGATTTGGGTTTAGGTTTAGATTTTAGGTTTAGATTTGGGGTTAGGTTTAGATTTGGGGTTAGGTTTAGATTTTAGGTTTAGATTTGGGGTTAGGTTTAGATTTTAGGTTTAGATTTGGGGTTAGGTTTAGATTTTAGGTTTAGATTTGGGGTTAGTTTTAGATTTTAGGTTTATATTTGGGGTAAGGTTTAGATTTGGGTTTAGGTTTAGATTTTAGTTTTAGATTTGGGGTTAGGTTTAGATTTGGGGTTAGGTTTAGATTTTAGGTTTAGATTTGGGGTTAGGTTTAGATTTTAGGTTTAGATATGGGGTTAGGTTTAGATTTGGGGTTAGGTTTAGATTTTAGGTTTAGATTTGGGGTTAGGTTTAGATTTTAGGTTTAGATTTGGGGTTTGGTTTGATTTGGTGTTAGGGTATGTCCCGTATCAGATCTGGAGTTCTGGGGCGGAGAGCAAATTATACCCTCTGCACCCGTTGAGCCATAGCCTGGCTCCGACAACGAATGGTAGCAACCGGCAAGTTTCAACAAGCCAGGATAAGTTAATCCAGCCGACGTGCCTTTGCCGGAGGACCCGATGGAACACCAGGACGGAGCACCGCAGAATCGCCCTGACTTCCAGGAGGAGAGCCACGTGAAGAGCCTGAAGGACTTACTGAGACGGCAGGAGAGCCAGATGCAAGAAGTTCTAGAAGCTATGAAACGACTAGATGGCGGTAACAGTAAAACTTCGCGGTTAATAGCATATAAAAAGGCGTCAGATGCAATTAAGGACGGATTGGAGGCAATTGGCAGGGAATGTGAAAAACGGGGAAAACAGGAAAGGGAGGGGGTGGAATTAGACCTCACTCCCGAGGAGCTCCGTATCAAAAGGGAGCAAATACAAAAATGGGCTAGACAATGTGTTGAAGATGGGATGTGGTCTGTAAGAGAAGCAGATGAATATTTGAGAGCGCAATATGGAAAAGGGCTGGAGACTGGGTTAGCAGATCGGTTTGCAAATATGCGTCGACTTACTGATCCACAGGGAAACACAAGGGAATTGTATAGCAGTGATAATAATGATAATTTGGGTGCTGCCCCTGTGCATCAGGGTAGAGATATTCCTCGAGATCATTCTTATAATGCAGGGCAACGTTGGCAAGGGGTAATCAGAGATGCAACTATTGAAGGGATCATGTTACCTGGTAGTATTACAGCAATGCCAGTGCACATAGATAATAGAGGACAAAGGCAGTGGTCGCCTTTTGATTGGAAAACGGTTAAGCAATTGCAAAGTGCAGTTATGCAATATGGTATGGATAATAAGCATGTGATGCAGCTAATCAATTCATTTTTCAAGGGGCAAGTACTAACTCAAACAGATATTAGGGCATTGATGGAGTTATTGCTTCCTCCAACAGGGTATTTGCTGTTCTTGGACAAGTGGCAGGGGAAAGTGGAACTGGCAGTATTAGAAAATGTTCGTTTACCATCTGATGATTCGTTGCGGTTAGCTAGCATGGACCAGTTACTGGGTCGTGGGCAATATGAGGATGGTGCTACTCAGGCAGCACTTCATCCAAGGATTTTGCAGCAAACGCAAGGGCTTGCCTTGGCGGCAGTGAAAGAATTGCCGAATAGAGGTAACCCTGTGCCACCCTATTCTACAATAGAGTGGGATCCTGGGGAACCATATATGACATTTGTGGATTGTTTAAAAGAAGCTATAGATGCCTCTCCTAACTTGACTCCAGAGGCAAAAGCTGCTGTGGGGAAAGATTTGGCTATGATGAATGCAAACACCCAATGCCAACAGATATTAGCCGGTTTGGGAAAAAGTGCTTCTTTAGCAGAGATGGTGGAAACTTGCACACGGGTACCAATTATGCAACAGGAGGTAGAAAAAGCAAAAATACATGCTCAAGCCCACGCTGCGGCCTTGGCTGCAGCACGTAAGCCTGCAATGAAAGGCCCAAGCCCTTCTTCTTGTGGCCTAGCATGTTTTACTTGCAAACAGACAGGACATATTAAAAGAAACTGCCCTCAATATGCTTAGCAGCATTGCAAAAATGGCATAACTCTCCAGTTAATCTGGTAACAGATTCTCTTTATGTTGTGGGAATTGTACAAAGAATACATAGAGCACTTTTGCAGCGAGTTTCCAATTCCTTATTGTTTGAAGCATTGTTAGATTTGTGGAACGTATTAGATTATAGGACAGCACCAGTATTTATCATGCATATAAAAAGCCATACTAACATACCAGGTGGTCTAGTAGAGGGAAACAGGATTATAGACAAACTTGTGGCAGTAGCAGATATATCCCCTTTTGAACAAACCAGACAAGCTCACGAATTCTTTCATCAATCCTCAGCAGCACTCCGAAAGCAGTTTACAATTACAAAGGAACAAGCTCGAGCCATTATTGCAGCTTGTCCTGATTGTGCCCGCATAGTCCCTCTCCAACAAAAGGGAGTAAATCCTCGGGGCTTGCAGCCAGGTCAGTTATGGCAAACTGATATTACTGAATTTGCACCATTTGGCAGACAAAAGTACATTCATGTCTCCATAGATACCTGTTCAGGACTGCAGTGGGCTACAGCCTTGACCTCAGCAAATGCAAAGGCAGTAAAACGTCATTTACTACAAGCTTTTGCTGTCATGGGTGTCCCTACACAAATCAAAAGAGATAATGGTCCTGCATACCACTCTGACAGACTTGCAGCCTTCCTCACCCAGTGGAAGGTACAACACCTGTTTGGAATCCCTTATAATTCTACTGGCCAGCCTAAGTACATCTGCCGCTGGTTCTCTTGTACTGCCAGCAGATTGTGGAAGTACAGTGTAAAAACCATCTTTATTGAGAGATCTTTGTGGTTTAGGCTTAGTCTAAGTGTCTCAAGTAGCCAGGGCTTTTGGTTGGGCCTAATCCATAAGGTCTGATGGCTTTCCTCCTCCTCTCCAGATGAATGTGGTAGAAAGTATAAATCAAAGAAACGTCCTTTGGCCTAGCCTTGCCTTGCCTTGCCTTATTTCCTTCTCATCCTGTTCTCTATCCCAGCCTCTCTCACTAACCCCTCATCTGGCTGCATGTGTCTTCTTTCCTCTCTCCTTTTCTCAAACTCTCCTCCTTCCTGGCTTTCGTCTTTCAATTCCTCCATTTCAGTCCTGCAGCCCGGCACTACTTTTTCCTCTTGCCTCCCTTTGGCCTGCTCCCTTGGCTTTCTCCCTCTGTTCCATATCCTTCTCCCCAACTTGTCTCTTAGAGACTTTTGGCCACTTTGGAGCCAAGTCTGGGGATGTTTTGGAAACTTTTCAGAGGCCTCGCTGGTGACAGCGGAACAGAAGGCAGTGAGAGGCCCGGGGCTGACAGGCTCATCCTCCCCTAGCGGGTGCTCGACTGCCACACCCAGCTGACATAGAACCTTTGTCACAATGCCCGCTACCGTGGTGAGGATGCGGGCACTCTGCAGGTGACAGGGACCCAGCAGGACTTGGTGTCAGCTCAGCAATTGCTCAGTTCCCCAAAGAAGCTGAATTCTGCAAATTGCTGCTTTTGCTCTTGAAATGATGTCATGAGGTGGGTGTTTTGGTATAATACACTGAAAACCAGAGCAGAAATGCTGAAATATTCCCATGATATGCATGGTCTCTGCACCAAACCACCATGAGTCAGCCTAAGTACATCTGACACTTGTTCTTCTGTACTGACAGAAGATTGTGGAAGTACAGTATAAAAACCATCTTTAGGGTAAGAACTTTGTGGTTATAGGCTTAGTCTAAGTGTCTCAAGTAGCCGGGGCTTTTGTTTGGGCCTAATCCATAAGTTCTGATGGCTTTCCTCCTCATCTCAAGATGAATGTGGTAGAAAATATAAATCAAAGAAACGTCCTTTGGCCTAGCCTTGCCTTGCCTTGCCTTATTTCCTTCTCATCCTGTTCTCTGTCCCAGCCTCTCTCACTAACCCCTCGTCTGGCTGCATGTCTCTTCTTTCCTCTCTCCTTTTCTCAAACTCTCCTGCTTCCTGGCTTTCGTCTTTCAATTCCTCCATTTCAGTCCTGCAGCCCGGCACTACTTTTTCCTCTTGCCTCCCTTTGGCCTGCTCCCTTGGCTTTCTCCCTCTGTTCCATATCCTTCTTCCCGACTTGTCTCTTGGAGACTTTTGGCCACTTTGGACCCAAGTCTGGGGACGTTTTGGAAACTTTTCAGAGGCCTCGCTGGTGACAGGGGGGACAGCAGGCAGTGACAGGTCCGGGGCTGACAGGCTCCCCCTCCCCTAGCGGGCGCTCGGCTGCCACACCCAGCTGACATAGAACCTTTGTCACAATGCCCGCGACCGTGGTGAGGATGTGGACACTCTGCAGGTGACAGGGACCCAGCAGGACTTGGTGTCAGCTCAGCAATTGCTCAGTTCCCCAAAGAAGCTGAATTCTGCAAATTGCTGCTTTTGCTCTTGAAATGATGTCATCAGGTGGGTGTTTTGGTGCAATACACTGAAAACCAGAGCAGAAATGCTGAACTATTCCCATGATATGCATGGTCTCTGCACCAAACCACCATGACTCAGTCTAAGTACATCTGCCTCTTCTTCTCTTGTACTGCCAGCGGATTGTGGAAGTACAGTGTAAAAACCATCTTTATGGAGAGATCTTTGTGGTTTAGGCTTAGTCTAAGTGTCTCACGTAGCCGGGGCTTTTGTTTGGCCTAATCCATAAGGTCTGATGGCTTTCCTCCTCATCTCCAGATGAATGTTCTAGAAAATATAAATCAAAGAAACGTCCTTTGGCCTAACCTTGCCTTGCCTTGCCTTATTTCCTTCTCATCCTGTTCTCTGTCCCAGCCTCTCTCACTAACCCTCGTCTGGCTGCATGTCTCTTCTTTCCTCTCTCCTTTTCTCAAACTCTCCTGCTTCCTGGCTTTCGTCTTTCAATTCCTCCATTTCAGTCCTGCAGCCCGGCACTACTTTTTCCTCTTGCCTCCCTTTGGCCTGCTCCCTTGCCTTTCTCCCTCTGTTCCATATCCTTCTTCCCGACTTGTCTCTTGGAGACTTTTGGCCACTTTGGACCCCAGTCTGGGGATGTTTTGGAAACTTTTCAGAGGCCTCGCTGGTGACAGGGGGGACAGCAGGCAGTGACAGGCCCGGGGCTGACAGGCTCCCCCTCCCCTAGCGGGCGCTCGGCTGCCACACCCAGCTGACATAGAACCTTTGTCACAATGCCCGCTACCGTGGTGAGGATGCGGGCACTCTGCAGGTGACAGGGACCCAGCAGGACTTGGTGTCAGCTCAGCAATTGCTCAGTTCCCCAAAGAAGCTGAATTCTGCAAATTGCTGCTTTTGTTCTTGAAATGATGTCATCAGGTGGGTGTTTTCGTGTAATACACTTAAAACCAGAGCAGAAATGCTGAAATATTCCCATGATATGCATGGTCTCTGCACCAAACCACCATGACTCAGCCTAAGTACATCTGCCGCTTTTTCTCTTGTACTGCCAGCAGATTGTGAAAGTACAGTGTAAAAACCATCCTTATGGAGAGATCTTTGTGGTTTAGGCTTAGTCTAAGTGTCTCACGTAGCCGGGGCTTTTGTTTGGCCTAATCCATAAGGTCTGATGGCTTTCCTCCTCATCTCAAGATGAATGTGGTAGAAAATATAAATCAAAGAAACGTCCTTTGGCCTAGCCTTGCCTTGCCTTGCCTTATTTCCTTCTCATCCTGTTCTGTGTCCCAGCCTGTCTCACTAAGCCCTCGTCTGGCTGCATGTCTCTTCTTTCCTCTCTCCTTTTCTCAAACTCTCCTCCTTCCTGGCTTTCGTCTTTCAATTCCTCCATTTCATTCCTGCAGCCCGGCACTACTTTTTCCTCTTGCCTCCCTTTGGCCTGCTCCCTTGGCTTTCTCCCTCTGCTCCATATCCTTCTTCCCGACTTGTCTCTTGGAGACTTTTGGCCACTTTGGAGCCAAGTCAGGGGATGTTTTGGAAACTTTTCAGAGGCCTCGCTGGTGACAGGCGGGACAGCAGGCAGTGACAGGCCCGGGGCTGACAGGCTCCCCCTCCCCTAGCGGGCGCTCGGCTGCCACACCCAGCTGACATAGAACCTTTGTCACAATGCCCGCTACCGTGGTGAGGATGCGGGCACTCTGCAGGTGACAGGGACCCAGCAGGACTTGGTGTCAGCTCAGCAATTGCTCAGTTCCCCAAAGAAGCTGAATTCTGCAAATTGCTGCTTTTGCTCTTGAAATGATGTCATCAGGTGGGTGTTTTGGTGCAATACACTGAAAACCAGAGCAGAAATGCTGAACTATTCCCATGATATGCATGGTCTCTGCACCAAACCACCATGACTCAGCCTAAGTACATCTGCCGCTTGTTCTTCTGTACTGACAGAAGATTGTGGAAGTACAGTATAAAAACCATCTTTATGGAGAGATCTTTGTGGTTTAGGCTTAGTCTAAGTGTCTCACGTAGCCGGGGCTTTTGTTTGGCCTAATCCATAAGGTCTGATGGCTTTCCTCCTCATCTCAAGATGAATGTGGTAGAAAATATAAATCAAAGAGAAGTCATTTGGCCTAGCCTTGCCTTGCCTTGCCTTATTTCCTTCTCATCCTGTTCTCTGTCCCAGCCTCTCTCACTAACCCCTCATCTGGCTGCATGTCTCTTCTTTCCTCTCTCCTTTTCTCAAACTCTCCTGCTTCCTGGCTTTCGTCTTTCAATTCCTCCATTTCAGTCCTGCAGCCCGGCACTACTTTTTCCTCTTGCCTCCCTTTGGCCTGCTCCCTTGGCATTCTCCCTCTGCTCCATATCCTTCTTCCCAACTTGTCTCTTAGAGAGTTTTGGCCACTTTGCACCCAAGTCTGGGGATGTTTTGGAAACTTTTCAGAGGGCTTGCTGGTGACAGGGGGGACAGCAGGCAGTGACAGGCCCGGGGCTGACAGCCTCCCCCTCCCCTAGCGGGCGCTCGACTGCCACACCCAGCTGACATAGAACCTTTGTCCCAATGCCCGCTACCGTGGTGAGGATGCGGGCACTCTGCAGGTGACAGGGACCCAGCAGGACTTGGTGTCAGCTCAGCAATTGCTCAGTTCCCCAAAGAAGCTGAATTCTGCAAATTGCTGCTTTTGCTCTTGAAATGATGTCATCAGGTGGCTGTTTTGGTGTAATACACTGAAAACCAGAGCAGAAATGCTGAAATATTCCCATGATATGCATGGTCTCTGCACCAAAACACCATGACTCAGCCTAAGTAGATCTGCCGCTTCTTCTCTTGTACTGCCAGCGGATTGTTGAAGTACAGTGTAAAAACCATCTTTATGGAGAGATCTTTGTGGTTTAGGCTTAGTCTAAGTGTCTCACGTAGCCGGGGCTTTTGTTTGGCCTAATCCATAAGGTCTGATGGCTTTCCTCCTCATCTCAAGATGAATGTGGTAGAAAATATAAATCAAAGAAACGTCCTTTGGCCTAACCTTGCCTTGCCTTGCCTTATTTCCTTCTCATCCTGTTCTCTCTCCCAGCCTCTCTCACTAACCCCTCGTCTGGCTGCATGTCTCTTCTTTCCTCTCTCCTTTTCTCAAACTCTCCTGCTTCCTGGCTTTCGTCTTTCAATTCCTCCATTTCAGTCCTGCAGCCCGGCACTACTTTTTCCTCTTGCCTCCCTTTGGCCTGCTCCCTTGCCTTTCTCCCTCTGTTCCATATCCTTCTTCCCGACTTGTCTCTTGGAGAGTTTTGGCCACTTTGGACCCACGTCTGGGGATGTTTTGGAAACTTTTCAGAGGCCTCGCTGGTGACAGGGGGGGCAGCAGGCAGTGACAGGCCCGGGGCTGACAGGCTCCCCCTCCCCTAGCGGGCTCTCGGCTGCCACACCCAGCTGACATAGAACCTTTGTCGCAATGCCCGCTACCGTGGTGAGGATGCGGGCACTCTGCAGGTGACAGGGACCCAGCAGGACCTGGTGTCAGCTCAGCAATTGCTCAGTTCTCCAAAGAAGCTGAATTCTGCAAATTGCTGCTTTTGCTCTTGAAATGATGTCATCAGGTGGGTGTTTTGGTGTAATACACTGAAAACCAGAGCAGAAATGTTGAACTATTCCCATGATATGCATGGTGTCTGCACCAAACCACCATGACTCAGCCTAAGTACATCTGCCGCTTGTTCTTCTGCACTGACAGAAGATTGTGGAAGTACAGTATAAAAACCATCTTTATGGAGAGATCTTTGTGGTTTAGGCTTAGTCTAAGTGTCTCAAGTAGCCAGGGCTTTTGTTTGGGCCTAATCCGTAAGGTCTGATGGCTTTCCTCCTCGTCTCCAGATGAATGTGGTAGAAAATATAAATCAAGGAAACGTCCTTTGGCCTAGCCTTGCCTTGCCTTGCCTTATTTCCTTCTCATCCTGTTCTCTGTCCCAGCCTCTCTCACTAAGCCCTCGTCTGGCTGCATGTCTCTTCTTTCCTCTCTCCTTTTCTCAAACTCTCCTGCTTCCTGGCTTTCCTCTTTCAATTCCTCCATTACAGTCCTGCAGCCTGGCACTACTTTTTCCTCTTGCCTCCCTTTGGCCTGCTCCCTTGCCTTTCTCCCTCTGTTCCATATCCTTCTTCCCGACTTGTCTCTTGGAGACTTTTGGCCACTTTGGACCCCAGTCTGGGGATTTTTTGGAAACTTTTCAGAGGCCTCGCTGGTGACAGGGGGGACAGCAGGCAGTGACAGGCCCGGGGCTGACAGGCTCCCCCTCCCCTAGCGGGCGCTCGGCTGCCACACCCAGCTGACATAGAACCTTTGTCGCAATGCCCGCTACCGTGGTGAGGATGCGGGCACTCTGCAGGTGACAGGGACCCAGCAGGACTTGGTGTCAGCTCAGCAATTGCTCAGTTCCCCAAAGAAGCTGAATTCTGCAAATTGCTGCTTTTGTTCTTGAAATGATGTCATCAGGTGGGTGTTTTGGTGTAATACACTGAAAACCAGAGCAGAAATGCTGAACTATTCCCATGATATGCATGGTCTCTGCACCAAACCACCATGACTCAGTCTAAGTACATCTGCCGCTTGTTCTTCTGTACTGCCAGCTGATTGTGGAAGTGCAGTATAAAAACCATCTTTATGGAGAGATCTTTGTGGTTTAGGCTTAGTCTAAGTGTCTCACGTAGCCGGGGCTTTTGTTTGGCCTAATCCATAAGGTCTGATGGCTTTCCTCCTCATCTCAAGATGAATGTGGTAGAAAATATAAATCAAAGAAACGTCCTTTGGCCTAGCCTTGCCTTGCCTTGCCTTATTTCCTTCTCATCCTGTTCTCTGTCCCAGCCTCTCTCACTAACCCTCGTCTGGCTGCATGTCTCTTCTTTCCTCTCTCCTTTTCTCAAACTCTCCTGCTTCCTGGCTTTCGTCTTTCAATTCCTCCATTTCAGTCCTGCAGCCCGGCACTACTTTTTCCTCTTGCCTCCCTTTGGCCTGCTCCCTTGCCTTTCTCCCTCTGTTCCATATCCTTCTTCCCGACTTGTCTCTTGGAGACTTTTGGCCACTTTGGACCCCAGTCTGGGGATGTTTTGGAAACTTTTCAGAGGCCTCGCTGGTGACAGGGGGGACAGCAGGCAGTGACAGGCCCGGGGCTGACAGGCTCCCCCTCCCCTAGCGGGCGCTCGGCTGCCACACCCAGCTGACATAGAACCTTTGTCCCAATGCCCGCTACCGTGGTGAGGATGCGGGCACTCTGCAGGTGACAGGGACCCAGCAGGACTTGGTGTCAGCTCAGCAATTGCTCAGTTCCCCAAAGAAGCTGAATTCTGCAAATTGCTGCTTTTGTTCTTGAAATGATGTCATCAGGTGGGTGTTTTCGTGTAATACACTTAAAACCAGAGCAGAAATGCTGAAATATTCCCATGATATGCATGGTCTCTGCACCAAACCACCATGACTCAGCCTAAGTACATCTGCCGCTTGTTCTTCTGTACTGCCAGCAGATTGTGAAAGTACAGTGTAAAAACCATCCTTATGGAGAGATCTTTGTGGTTTAGGCTTAGTCTAAGTGTCTCACGTAGCCGGGGCTTTTGTTTGGCCTAATCCATAAGGTCTGATGGCTTTCCTCCTCATCTCAAGATGAATGTGGTAGAAAATATAAATCAAAGAAACGTCCTTTGGCCTAGCCTTGCCTTGCCTTGCCTTATTTCCTTCTCATCCTGTTCTGTGTCCCAGCCTGTCTCACTAAGCCCTCGTCTGGCTGCATGTGTCTTTTTTCCTCTCTCCTTTTCTCAAACTCTCCTCCTTCCTGGCTTTCGTCTTTCAATTCCTCCATTTCAGTCCTGCAGCCCGGCACTACTTTTTCCTCTTGCCTCCCTTTGGCCTGCTCCCTTGGCTTTCTCCCTCTGCTCCATATCCTTCTTCCCGACTTGTCTCTTGGAGACTTTTGGCCACTTTGGAGCCAAGTCAGGGGATGTTTTGGAAACTTTTCAGAGGCCTCGCTGGTGACAGGCGGGACAGCAGGCAGTGACAGGCCCGGGGCTGACAGGCTCCCCCTCCCCTAGCGGGCGCTCGGCTGCCACACCCAGCTGACATAGAACCTTTGTCACAATGCCCGCTACCGTGGTGAGGATGCGGGCACTCTGCAGGTGACAGGGACCCAGCAGGACTTGGTGTCAGCTCAGCAATTGCTCAGTTCCCCAAAGAAGCTGAATTCTGCAAATTGCTGCTTTTGCTCTTGAAATGATGTCATCAGGTGGGTGTTTTGGTGCAATACACTGAAAACCAGAGCAGAAATGCTGAACTATTCCCATGATATGCATGGTCTCTGCACCAAACCACCATGACTCAGCCTAAGTACATCTGCCGCTTGTTCTTCTGTACTGACAGAAGATTGTGGAAGTACAGTATAAAAACCATCTTTATGGAGAGATCTTTGTGGTTTAGGCTTAGTCTAAGTGTCTCACGTAGCCGGGGCTTTTGTTTGGCCTAATCCATAAGGTCTGATGGCTTTCCTCCTCATCTCAAGATGAATGTGGTAGAAAATATAAATCAAAGAGAAGTCATTTGGCCTAGCCTTGCCTTGCCTTGCCTTATTTCCTTCTCATCCTGTTCTCTGTCCCAGCCTCTCTCACTAACCCCTCATCTGGCTGCATGTCTCTTCTTTCCTCTCTCCTTTTCTCAAACTCTCCTGCTTCCTGGCTTTCGTCTTTCAATTCCTCCATTTCAGTCCTGCAGCCCGGCACTACTTTTTCCTCTTGCCTCCCTTTGGCCTGCTCCCTTGGCTTTCTCCCTCTGCTCCATATCCTTCTTCCCAACTTGTCTCTTAGAGAGTTTTGGCCACTTTGCACCCAAGTCTGGGGATGTTTTGGAAACTTTTCAGAGGGCTTGCTGGTGACAGGGGGGACAGCAGGCAGTGACAGGCCCGGGGCTGACAGCCTCCCCCTCCCCTAGCGGGCGCTCGACTGCCACACCCAGCTGACATAGAACCTTTGTCCCAATGCCCGCTACCGTGGTGAGGATGCGGGCACTCTGCAGGTGACAGGGACCCAGCAGGACTTGGTGTCAGCTCAGCAATTGCTCAGTTCCCCAAAGAAGCTGAATTCTGCAAATTGCTGCTTTTGCTCTTGAAATGATGTCATCAGGCGGGTGTTTTGGTGTAATACACTGAAAACCAGAGCAGAAATGCTGAAATATTCCCATGATATGCATGGTCTCTGCACCAAAACACCATGACTCAGCCTAAGTACATCTGCCGCTTCTTCTCTTGTACTGCCAGCGGATTGTGGAAGTACAGTGTAAAAACCATCTTTATGGAGAGATCTTTGTGGTTTAGGCTTAGTCTAAGTGTCTCACGTAGCCGGGGCTTTTGTTTGGCCTAATCCATAAGGTCTGATGGCTTTCCTCCTCATCTCAAGATGAATGTGGTAGAAAATATAAATCAAAGAAACGTCCTTTGGCCTAACCTTGCCTTGCCTTGCCTTATTTCCTTCTCATCCTGTTCTCTGTCCCAGCCTCTCTCACTAAGCCCTCGTCTGGCTGCATGTCTCTTCTTTCCTCTCTCCTTTTCTCAAACTCTCCTGCTTCCTGGCTTTCGTCTTTCAATTCCTCCATTTCAGTCCTGCAGCCCGGCACTACTTTTTCCTCTTGCCTCCCTTTGGCCTGCTCCCTTGCCTTTCTCCCTCTGTTCCATATCCTTCTTCCCGACTTGTCTCTTGGAGACTTTTGGCCACTTTGGACCCACGTCTGGGGATGTTTTGGAAACTTTTCAGAGGCCTCGCTGGTGACAGGGGGGGCAGCAGGCAGTGACAGGCCCGGGGCTGACAGGCTCCCCCTCCGCTAGCGGGCTCTCGGCTGCCACACCCAGCTGACATAGAACCTTTGTCGCAATGCCCGCTACCGTGGTGAGGATGCGGGCACTCTGCAGGTGACAGGGACCCAGCAGGACCTGGTGTCAGCTCAGCAATTGCTCAGTTCTCCAAAGAAGCTGAATTCTGCAAATTGCTGCTTTTGCTCTTGAAATGATGTCATCAGGTGGGTGTTTTGGTGTAATACACTGAAAACCAGAGCAGAAATGTTGAACTATTCCCATGATATGCATGGTGTCTGCACCAAACCACCATGACTCAGCCTAAGTACATCTGCCGCTTGTTCTTCTGTACTGACAGAAGATTGTGGAAGTACAGTATAAAAACCATCTTTATGGAGAGATCTTTGTGGTTTAGGCTTAGTCTAAGTGTCTCAAGTAGCCGGGGCTTTTGTTTGGGCCTAATCCATAAGGTCTGATGGCTTTCCTCCTCATCTCAAGATGAATGTGGTAGAAGATATAAATCAAAGAAACGTCCTTTGGCCTAGCCTTGCCTTATTTCCTTCTCATCCTGTTCTCTGTCCCAGCCTCTCTCCCTAACCCCTCGTCTGGCTGCATGTCTCTTCTTTTCTCTCTCCTTTTCTCAAACTCTCCTCCTTCCTGGCTCTCGTCTTTCAATTCCTCCATTTCAGTCCTGCAGCCCGGCACTGCTTTTTCCTCTTGCCTCCCTTTGGCCTGCTCCCATGCCTGTCTCCCTCTGTTCCATATCCTTCTTCCCGACTTGTCTCTTGGAGACTTTTGGCCACTTTGGACCCACGTCTGGGGATGTTTTGGAAACTTTTCAGAGGGCTCGCTGGTGACAGGGGGGACAGCAGGCAGTGACAGGCCCGGGGCTGACAGGCTCCCCCTCCCCTAGCGGGCGCTCGGCTGCCACACCCAGCTGACATAGAACCTTTGTCCCAATGCCCGCTACCGTGGTGAGGATGCGGGCACTCTGCAGGTGACAGGGACCCAGCAGGACTTGGTGTCAGCTCAGCAATTGCTCAGTTCTCCAAAGAAGCTGAATTCTGCAAATTGCAGCTTTTGCTCTTGAAATGATGTCATCAGGTGGGTGGTTTGGTGTAATACACTGAAAACCAGAGCAGAAATGCTGAACTGTTCCCATGATATGCATGGTCTCTGCACCAAAACACCATGACTCAGCCTAAGTACATCTGCCGCTTGTTCTTCTGTACTGCCAGCTGATTGCGAAAGTACAGTATAAAAACCATCTTTATGGAGAGATCTTTGTGGTTTAGGCTTAGTCTAAGTGTCTCAAGTAGCCGGGGCTTTTGTTTGGGCCTAATCCATAAGGTCTGATGGCTTTCCTCCTCATCTCCAGATGAATGTGGTAGAAAATATAAATCAAAGAAACGTCCTTTGGCCTAGCCTTGCCTTGCCTTGCCTTATTTCCTTCTCATCCTGTTCTCTGTCCCAGCCTCTCTCACTAACCCCTCGTCTGGCTGCATGTCTCTTCTTTCCTCTCTCCTTTTCTCAAACTCTCTTGCTTCCTGGCTTTCCTCTTTCAATTCCTCCATTTAAGTCCTGCAGCCCCGCACTAGTTTTTCCTCTTGCCTCCCTTTGGCCTGCTCCCGTGCCTGTCTCCCTCTGTTCCATATCCTTCTTCCCGACTTGTCTCTTGGAGACTTTTGGCCACTTTGGAGCCAAGTCTGGGGATGTTTTGGAAACTTTTCAGAGGGCTCGCTGGTGACAGGGGGGACAGCAGGCAGTGACAGGCCCGGGGCTGACAGGCTCCCCCTCCCCTAGCGGGCGCTCGGCTGCCACACCCAGCTGACATAGAACCTTTGTCACAATGCCCGCTACCATGGTGAGGATGCGGGCACTCTGCAGGTGACAGGGACCCAGCAGGACTTGGTGTCAGCTCAGCAATTGCTCAGTTCCCCAAAGAAGCTGAATTCTGCAAATTGCTGCTTTTGCTCTTGAAATGATGTCATGAGGTGGGTGTTTTGGTGTAATACACTGAAAACTAGAGCAGAAATGCTGAAATATTCCCATGATATGCATGGTCTCTGCACCAAACCACCATGACTCAGCCTAAGTACATCTGCCGCTTGTGCTTTTGTACTGCCAGCTGATTGTGGAAGTACAGTATAAAAACCATCTTTATGGAGAGATCTTTGTGGTTTAGGCTTAGTCTAAGTGTCTCAAGTAGCCAGGGCTTTTGTTTGGGCCTAATCCGTAAGGTCTGATGGCTTTCCTCCTCGTCTCCAGATGAATGTGGTAGAAAATATAAATCAAGGAAACGTCCTTTGGCCTAGCCTTGCCTTGCCTTGCCTTATTTCCTTCTCATCCTGTTCTCTGTCCCAGCCTCTCTCACTAAGCCCTCGTCTGGCTGCATGTCTCTTCTTTCCTCTCTCCTTTTCTCAAACTCTCCTGCTTCCTGGCTTTCCTCTTTCAATTCCTCCATTACAGTCCTGCAGCCCGGCACTACTTTTTCCTCTTGCCTCCCTTTGGCCTGCTCCCTTGCCTTTCTCCCTCTGCTCCATATCCTTCTTCCCGACTTGTCTCTTGGAGACTTTTGGCCACTTTGGAGCCAAGTCAGGGGATGTTTTGGAAACTTTTCAGAGGCCTCGCTGGTGACAGGCGGGACAGCAGGCAGTGACAGGCCCGGGGCTGACAGGCTCCCCCTCCCCTAGCGGGCGCTCGGCTGCCACACCCAGCTGACATAGAACCTTTGTCACAATGCCCGCTACCGTGGTGAGGATGCGGGCACTCTGCAGGTGACAGGGACCCAGCAGGACTTGGTGTCAGCTCAGCAATTGCTCAGTTCCCCAAAGAAGCTGAATTCTGCAAATTGCTGCTTTTGCTCTTGAAATGATGTCATCAGGTGGGTGTTTTGGTGCAATACACTGAAAACCAGAGCAGAAATGCTGAACTATTCCCATGATATGCATGGTCTCTGCACCAAACCACCATGACTCAGCCTAAGTACATCTGCCGCTTGTTCTTCTGTACTGACAGAAGATTGTGGAAGTACAGTATAAAAACCATCTTTATGGAGAGATCTTTGTGGTTTAGGCTTAGTCTAAGTGTCTCACGTAGCCGGGGCTTTTGTTTGGCCTAATCCATAAGGTCTGATGGCTTTCCTCCTCATCTCAAGATGAATGTGGTAGAAAATATAAATCAAAGAAACGTCATTTGGCCTAGCCTTGCCTTGCCTTGCCTTATTTCCTTCTCATCCTGTTCTCTGTCCCAGCCTCTCTCACTAACCCCTCATCTGGCTGCATGTCTCTTCTTTCCTCTCTCCTTTTCTCAAACTCTCCTGCTTCCTGGCTTTCGTCTTTCAATTCCTCCATTTCAGTCCTGCAGCCCGGCACTACTTTTTCCTCTTGCCTCCCTTTGGCCTGCTCCCTTGGCTTTCTCCCTCTGCTCCATATCCTTCTTCCCAACTTGTCTCTTAGAGAGTTTTGGCCACTTTGCACCCAAGTCTGGGGATGTTTTGGAAACTTTTCAGAGGGCTTGCTGGTGACAGGGGGGACAGCAGGCAGTGACAGGCCCGGGGCTGACAGCCTCCCCCTCCCCTAGCGGGCGCTCGACTGCCACACCCAGCTGACATAGAACCTTTGTCCCAATGCCCGCTACCGTGGTGAGGATGCGGGCACTCTGCAGGTGACAGGGACCCAGCAGGACTTGGTGTCAGCTCAGCAATTGCTCAGTTCCCCAAAGAAGCTGAATTCTGCAAATTGCTGCTTTTGCTCTTGAAATGATGTCATCAGGCGGGTGTTTTGGTGTAATACACTGAAAACCAGAGCAGAAATGCTGAAATATTCCCATGATATGCATGGTCTCTGCACCAAAACACCATGACTCAGCCTAAGTACATCTGCCGCTTCTTCTCTTGTACTGCCAGCGGATTGTGGAAGTACAGTGTAAAAACCATCTTTATGGAGAGATCTTTGTGGTTTAGGCTTAGTCTAAGTGTCTCACGTAGCCGGGGCTTTTGTTTGGCCTAATCCATAAGGTCTGATGGCTTTCCTCCTCATCTCAAGATGAATGTGGTAGAAAATATAAATCAAAGAAACGTCCTTTGGCCTAGCCTTGCCTTGCCTTGCCTTATTTCCTTCTCATCCTGTTCTCTGTCCCAGCCTCTCTCACTAAGCCCTCGTCTGGCTGCATGTCTCTTCTTTCCTCTCTCCTTTTCTCAAACTCTCCTGCTTCCTGGCTTTCGTCTTTCAATTCCTCCATTTCAGTCCTGCAGCCCGGCACTACTTTTTCCTCTTGCCTCCCTTTGGCCTGCTCCCTTGCCTTTCTCCCTCTGTTCCATATCCTTCTTCCCGACTTGTCTCTTGGAGACTTTTGGCCACTTTGGACCCACGTCTGGGGATGTTTTGGAAACTTTTCAGAGGCCTCGCTGGTGACAGGGGGGGCAGCAGGCAGTGACAGGCCCGGGGCTGACAGGCTCCCCCTCCGCTAGCGGGCTCTCGGCTGCCACACCCAGCTGACATAGAACCTTTGTCGCAATGCCCGCTACCGTGGTGAGGATGCGGGCACTCTGCAGGTGACAGGGACCCAGCAGGACCTGGTGTCAGCTCAGCAATTGCTCAGTTCTCCAAAGAAGCTGAATTCTGAAAATTGCTGCTTTTGCTCTTGAAATGATGTCATCAGGTGGGTGTTTTGGTGTAATACACTGAAAACCAGAGCAGAAATGTTGAACTATTCCCATGATATGCATGGTGTCTGCACCAAACCACCATGACTCAGCCTAAGTACATCTGCCGCTTGTTCTTCTGTACTGACAGAAGATTGTGGAAGTACAGTATAAAAACCATCTTTATGGAGAGATCTTTGTGGTTTAGGCTTAGTCTAAGTGTCTCAAGTAGCCGGGGCTTTTGTTTGGGCCTAATCCATAAGGTCTGATGGCTTTCCTCCTCATCTCAAGATGAATGTGGTAGAAGATATAAATCAAAGAAACGTCCTTTGGCCTAGCCTTGCCTTATTTCCTTCTCATCCTGTTCTCTGTCCCAGCCTCTCTCCCTAACCCCTCGTCTGGCTGCATGTCTCTTCTTTTCTCTCTCCTTTTCTCAAACTCTCCTCCTTCCTGGCTCTCGTCTTTCAATTCCTCCATTTCAGTCCTGCAGCCCGGCACTGCTTTTTCCTCTTGCCTCCCTTTGGCCTGCTCCCATGCCTGTCTCCCTCTGTTCCATATCCTTCTTCCCGACTTGTCTCTTGGAGACTTTTGGCCACTTTGGACCCACGTCTGGGGATGTTTTGGAAACTTTTCAGAGGGCTCGCTGGTGACAGGGGGGACAGCAGGCAGTGACAGGCCCGGGGCTGACAGGCTCCCCCTCCCCTAGCGGGCGCTCGGCTGCCACACCCAGCTGACATAGAACCTTTGTCCCAATGCCCGCTACCGTGGTGAGGATGCGGGCACTCTGCAGGTGACAGGGACCCAGCAGGACTTGGTGTCAGCTCAGCAATTGCTCAGTTCTCCAAAGAAGCTGAATTCTGCAAATTGCAGCTTTTGCTCTTGAAATGATGTCATCAGGTGGGTGGTTTGGTGTAATACACTGAAAACCAGAGCAGAAATGCTGAACTATTCCCATGATATGCATGGTCTCTGCACCAAAACACCATGACTCAGCCTAAGTACATCTGCCGCTTGTTCTTCTGTACTGCCAGCTGATTGCGAAAGTACAGTATAAAAACCATCTTTATGGAGAGATCTTTGTGGTTTAGGCTTAGTCTAAGTGTCTCAAGTAGCCGGGGCTTTTGTTTGGGCCTAATCCATAAGGTCTGATGGCTTTCCTCCTCATCTCCAGATGAATGTGGTAGAAAATATAAATCAAAGAAACGTCCTTTGGCCTAGCCTTGCCTTGCCTTGCCTTATTTCCTTCTCATCCTGTACTCTGTCCCAGCCTCTCTCACTAACCCCTCGTCTGGCTGCATGTCTCTTCTTTCCTCTCTCCTTTTCTCAAACTCTCTTGCTTCCTGGCTTTCCTCTTTCAATTCCTCCATTTAAGTCCTGCAGCCCCGCACTAGTTTTTCCTCTTGCCTCCCTTTGGCCTGCTCCCGTGCCTGTCTCCCTCTGTTCCATATCCTTTTTCCCGACTTGTCTCTTGGAGACTTTTGGCCACTTTGGAGCCAAGTCTGGGGATGTTTTGGAAACTTTTCAGAGGGCTCGCTGGTGACAGGGGGGACAGCAGGCAGTGACAGGCCCGGGGCTGACAGGCTCCCCCTCCCCTAGCGGGCGCTCGGCTGCCACACCCAGCTGACATAGAACCTTTGTCACAATGCCCGCTACCATGGTGAGGATGCGGGCACTCTGCAGGTGACAGGGACCCAGCAGGACTTGGTGTCAGCTCAGCAATTGCTCAGTTCCCCAAAGAAGCTGAATTCTGCAAATTGCTGCTTTTGCTCTTGAAATGATGTCATGAGGTGGGTGTTTTGGTGTAATACACTGAAAACTAGAGCAGAAATGCTGAAATATTCCCATGATATGCATGGTCTCTGCACCAAACCACCATGACTCAGCCTAAGTACATCTGCCGCTTGTGCTTTTGTACTGCCAGCTGATTGTGGAAGTACAGTATAAAAACCATCTTTATGGAGAGATCTTTGTGGTTTAGGCTTAGTCTAAGTGTCTCAAGTAGCCAGGGCTTTTGTTTGGGCCTAATCCGTAAGGTCTGATGGCTTTCCTCCTCGTCTCCAGATGAATGTGGTAGAAAATATAAATCAAGGAAACGTCCTTTGGCCTAGCCTTGCCTTGCCTTGCCTTATTTCCTTCTCATCCTGTTCTCTGTCCCAGCCTCTCTCACTAAGCCCTCGTCTGGCTGCATGTCTCTTCTTTCCTCTCTCCTTTTCTCAAACTCTCCTGCTTCCTGGCTTTCCTCTTTCAATTCCTCCATTACAGTCCTGCAGCCCGGCACTACTTTTTCCTCTTGCCTCCCTTTGGCCTGCTCCCTTGCCTTTCTCCCTCTGTTCCATATCCTTCTTCCCGACTTGTCTCTTGGAGACTTTTGGCCACTTTGGAGCCAAGTCTGGGGATTTTTTGGAAACTTTTCAGAGGCCTCGCTGGTGACAGGGGGGACAGCAGGCAGTGACAGGCCCGGGGCTGACAGGCTCCCCCTCCCCTAGCGGGCGCTCGGCTGCCACACCCAGCTGACATAGAACCTTTGTCGCAATGCCCGCTACCGTGGTGAGGATGCGGGCACTCTGCAGGTGACAGGGACCCAGCAGGACTTGGTGTCAGCTCAGCAATTGCTCAGTTCCCCAAAGAAGCTGAATTCTGCAAATTGCTGCTTTTGTTCTTGAAATGATGTCATCAGGTGGTGTTTTGGTGTAATACACTGAAAACCAGAGCAGAAATGCTGAACTATTCCCATGATATGCATGGTCTCTGCACCAAACCACCATGACTCAGCCTAAGTACATCTGCCGCTTGTTCTTCTGTTCTGCCAGCTGATTGTGGAAGTGCAGTATAAAAACCATCTTTATGGAGAGATCTTTGTGGTTTAGGCTTAGTCTAAGTGTCTCACGTAGCCGGGGCTTTTGTTTGGCCTAATCCATAAGGTCTGATGGCTTTCCTCCTCATCTCAAGATGAATGTGGTAGAAAATATAAATCAAAGAAACGTCCTTTGGCCTAGCCTTGCCTTGCCTTGCCTTATTTCCTTCTCATCCTGTTCTCTGTCCCAGCCTCTCTCACTAACCCTCGTCTGGCTGCATGTCTCTTCTTTCCTCTCTCCTTTTCTCAAACTCTCCTGCTTCCTGGCTTTCGTCTTTCAATTCCTCCATTTCAGTCCTGCAGCCCGGCACTACTTTTTCCTCTTGCCTCCCTTTGGCCTGCTCCCTTGCCTTTCTCCCTCTGTTCCATATCCTTCTTCCCGACTTGTCTCTTGGAGAGTTTTGGCCACTTTGGACCCACGTCTGGGGATGTTTTGGAAACTTTTCAGAGGCCTCGCTGGTGACAGGGGGGGCAGCAGGCAGTGACAGGCCCGGGGCTGACAGGCTCCCCCTCCCCTAGCGGGCTCTCGGCTGCCACACCCAGCTGACATAGAACCTTTGTCGCAATGCCCGCTACCGTGGTGAGGATGCGGGCACTCTGCAGGTGACAGGGACCCAGCAGGACCTGGTGTCAGCTCAGCAATTGCTCAGTTCTCCAAAGAAGCTGAATTCTGCAAATTGCTGCTTTTGCTCTTGAAATGATGTCATCAGGTGGGTGTTTTGGTGTAATACACTGAAAACCAGAGCAGAAATGTTGAACTATTCCCATGATATGCATGGTGTCTGCACCAAACCACCATGACTCAGCCTAAGTACATCTGCCGCTTGTTCTTCTGCACTGACAGAAGATTGTGGAAGTACAGTATAAAAACCATCTTTATGGAGAGATCTTTGTGGTTTAGGCTTAGTCTAAGTGTCTCAAGTAGCCAGGGCTTTTGTTTGGGCCTAATCCGTAAGGTCTGATGGCTTTCCTCCTCGTCTCCAGATGAATGTGGTAGAAAATATAAATCAAGGAAACGTCCTTTGGCCTAGCCTTGCCTTGCCTTGCCTTATTTCCTTCTCATCCTGTTCTCTGTCCCAGCCTCTCTCACTAAGCCCTCGTCTGGCTGCATGTCTCTTCTTTCCTCTCTCCTTTTCTCAAACTCTCCTGCTTCCTGGCTTTCCTCTTTCAATTCCTCCATTACAGTCCTGCAGCCCGGCACTACTTTTTCCTCTTGCCTCCCTTTGGCCTGCTCCCTTGCCTTTCTCCCTCTGTTCCATATCCTTCTTCCCGACTTGTCTCTTGGAGACTTTTGGCCACTTTGGACCCCAGTCTGGGGATTTTTTGGAAACTTTTCAGAGGCCTCGCTGGTGACAGGGGGGACAGCAGGCAGTGACAGGCCCGGGGCTGACAGGCTCCCCCTCCCCTAGCGGGCGCTCGGCTGCCACACCCAGCTGACATAGAACCTTTGTCGCAATGCCCGCTACCGTGGTGAGGATGCGGGCACTCTGCAGGTGACAGGGACCCAGCAGGACTTGGTGTCAGCTCAGCAATTGCTCAGTTCCCCAAAGAAGCTGAATTCTGCAAATTGCTGCTTTTGTTCTTGAAATGATGTCATCAGGTGGGTGTTTTGGTGTAATACACTGAAAACCAGAGCAGAAATGCTGAACTATTCCCATGATATGCATGGTCTCTGCACCAAACCACCATGACTCAGTCTAAGTACATCTGCCGCTTGTTCTTCTGTTCTGCCAGCTGATTGTGGAAGTGCAGTATAAAAACCATCTTTATGGAGAGATCTTTGTGGTTTAGGCTTAGTCTAAGTGTCTCACGTAGCCGGGGCTTTTGTTTGGCCTAATCCATAAGGTCTGATGGCTTTCCTCCTCATCTCAAGATGAATGTGGTAGAAAATATAAATCAAAGAAACGTCCTTTGGCCTAGCCTTGCCTTGCCTTGCCTTATTTCCTTCTCATCCTGTTCTCTGTCCCAGCCTCTCTCACTAACCCTCGTCTGGCTGCATGTCTCTTCTTTCCTCTCTCCTTTTCTCAAACTCTCCTGCTTCCTGGCTTTCGTCTTTCAATTCCTCCATTTCAGTCCTGCAGCCCGGCACTACTTTTTCCTCTTGCCTCCCTTTGGCCTGCTCCCTTGCCTTTCTCCCTCTGTTCCATATCCTTCTTCCCGACTTGTCTCTTGGAGACTTTTGGCCACTTTGGACCCCAGTCTGGGGATGTTTTGGAAACTTTTCAGAGGCCTCGCTGGTGACAGGGGGGACAGCAGGCAGTGACAGGCCCGGGGCTGACAGGCTCCCCCTCCCCTAGCGGGCGCTCGGCTGCCACACCCAGCTGACATAGAACCTTTGTCGCAATGCCCGCTACCGTGGTGAGGATGCGGGCACTCTGCAGGTGACAGGGACCCAGCAGGACTTGGTGTCAGCTCAGCAATTGCTCAGTTCCCCAAAGAAGCTGAATTCTGCAAATTGCTGCTTTTGCTCTTGAAATGATGTCATCAGGTGGGTGTTTTCGTGTAATACACTTAAAACCAGAGCAGAAATGCTGAAATATTCCCATGATATGCATGGTCTCTGCACCAAACCACCATGACTCAGCCTAAGTACATCTGCCGCTTGTTCTTCTGTACTGCCAGCAGATTGTGAAAGTACAGTGTAAAAACCATCCTTATGGAGAGATCTTTGTGGTTTAGGCTTAGTCTAAGTGTCTCACGTAGCCGGGGCTTTTGTTTGGCCTAATCCATAAGGTCTGATGGCTTTCCTCCTCATCTCAAGATGAATGTGGTAGAAAATATAAATCAAAGAAACGTCCTTTGGCCTAGCCTTGCCTTGCCTTGCCTTATTTCCTTCTCATCCTGTTCTGTGTCCCAGCCTGTCTCACTAAGCCCTCGTCTGGCTGCATGTGTCTTTTTTCCTCTCTCCTTTTCTCAAACTCTCCTCCTTCCTGGCTTTCGTCTTTCAATTCCTCCATTTCAGTCCTGCAGCCCGGCACTACTTTTTCCTCTTGCCTCCCTTTGGCCTGCTCCCTTGGCTTTCTCCCTCTGCTCCATATCCTTCTTCCCGACTTGTCTCTTGGAGACTTTTGGCCACTTTGGAGCCAAGTCAGGGGATGTTTTGGAAACTTTTCAGAGGCCTCGCTGGTGACAGGCGGGACAGCAGGCAGTGACAGGCCCGGGGCTGACAGGCTCCCCCTCCCCTAGCGGGCGCTCGGCTGCCACACCCAGCTGACATAGAACCTTTGTCACAATGCCCGCTACCGTGGTGAGGATGCGGGCACTCTGCAGGTGACAGGGACCCAGCAGGACTTGGTGTCAGCTCAGCAATTGCTCAGTTCCCCAAAGAAGCTGAATTCTGCAAATTGCTGCTTTTGCTCTTGAAATGATGTCATCAGGTGGGTGTTTTGGTGCAATACACTGAAAACCAGAGCAGAAATGCTGAACTATTCCCATGATATGCATGGTCTCTGCACCAAACCACCATGACTCAGCCTAAGTACATCTGCCGCTTGTTCTTCTGTACTGACAGAAGATTGTGGAAGTACAGTATAAAAACCATCTTTATGGAGAGATCTTTGTGGTTTAGGCTTAGTCTAAGTGTCTCACGTAGCCGGGGCTTTTGTTTGGCCTAATCCATAAGGTCTGATGGCTTTCCTCCTCATCTCAAGATGAATGTGGTAGAAAATATAAATCAAAGAGAAGTCATTTGGCCTAGCCTTGCCTTGCCTTGCCTTATTTCCTTCTCATCCTGTTCTCTGTCCCAGCCTCTCTCACTAACCCCTCATCTGGCTGCATGTCTCTTCTTTCCTCTCTCCTTTTCTCAAACTCTCCTGCTTCCTGGCTTTCGTCTTTCAATTCCTCCATTTCAGTCCTGCAGCCCGGCACTACTTTTTCCTCTTGCCTCCCTTTGGCCTGCTCCCTTGGCTTTCTCCCTCTGCTCCATATCCTTCTTCCCAACTTGTCTCTTAGAGAGTTTTGGCCACTTTGCACCCAAGTCTGGGGATGTTTTGGAAACTTTTCAGAGGGCTTGCTGGTGACAGGGGGGACAGCAGGCAGTGACAGGCCCGGGGCTGACAGCCTCCCCCTCCCCTAGCGGGCGCTCGACTGCCACACCCAGCTGACATAGAACCTTTGTCCCAATGCCCGCTACCGTGGTGAGGATGCGGGCACTGTGCAGGTGACAGGGACCCAGCAGGACTTGGTGTCAGCTCAGCAATTGCTCAGTTCCCCAAAGAAGCTGAATTCTGCAAATTGCTGCTTTTGCTCTTGAAATGATGTCATCAGGCGGGTGTTTTGGTGTAATACACTGAAAACCAGAGCAGAAATGCTGAAATATTCCCATGATATGCATGGTCTCTGCACCAAAACACCATGACTCAGCCTAAGTACATCTGCCGCTTCTTCTCTTGTACTGCCAGCGGATTGTGGAAGTACAGTGTAAAAACCATCTTTATGGAGAGATCTTTGTGGTTTAGGCTTAGTCTAAGTGTCTCACGTAGCCGGGGCTTTTGTTTGGCCTAATCCATAAGGTCTGATGGCTTTCCTCCTCATCTCAAGATGAATGTGGTAGAAAATATAAATCAAAGAAACGTCCTTTGGCCTAACCTTGCCTTGCCTTGCCTTATTTCCTTCTCATCCTGTTCTCTGTCCCAGCCTCTCTCACTAAGCCCTCGTCTGGCTGCATGTCTCTTCTTTCCTCTCTCCTTTTCTCAAACTCTCCTGCTTCCTGGCTTTCGTCTTTCAATTCCTCCATTTCAGTCCTGCAGCCCGGCACTACTTTTTCCTCTTGCCTCCCTTTGGCCTGCTCCCTTGCCTTTCTCCCTCTGTTCCATATCCTTCTTCCCGACTTGTCTCTTGGAGACTTTTGGCCACTTTGGACCCACGTCTGGGGATGTTTTGGAAACTTTTCAGAGGCCTCGCTGGTGACAGGGGGGGCAGCAGGCAGTGACAGGCCCGGGGCTGACAGGCTCCCCCTCCCCTAGCGGGCTCTCGGCTGCCACACCCAGCTGACATAGAACCTTTGTCGCAATGCCCGCTACCGTGGTGAGGATGCGGGCACTCTGCAGGTGACAGGGACCCAGCAGGACCTGGTGTCAGCTCAGCAATTGCTCAGTTCTCCAAAGAAGCTGAATTCTGAAAATTGCTGCTTTTGCTCTTGAAATGATGTCATCAGGTGGGTGTTTTGGTGTAATACACTGAAAACCAGAGCAGAAATGTTGAACTATTCCCATGATATGCATGGTGTCTGCACCAAACCACCATGACTCAGCCTAAGTACATCTGCCGCTTGTTCTTCTGTACTGACAGAAGATTGTGGAAGTACAGTATAAAAACCATCTTTATGGAGAGATCTTTGTGGTTTAGGCTTAGTCTAAGTGTCTCAAGTAGCCGGGGCTTTTGTTTGGGCCTAATCCATAAGGTCTGATGGCTTTCCTCCTCATCTCAAGATGAATGTGGTAGAAGATATAAATCAAAGAAACGTCCTTTGGCCTAGCCTTGCCTTATTTCCTTCTCATCCTGTTCTCTGTCCCAGCCTCTCTCCCTAACCCCTCGTCTGGCTGCATGTCTCTTCTTTTCTCTCTCCTTTTCTCAAACTCTCCTCCTTCCTGGCTCTCGTCTTTCAATTCCTCCATTTCAGTCCTGCAGCCCGGCACTGCTTTTTCCTCTTGCCTCCCTTTGGCCTGCTCCCATGCCTGTCTCCCTCTGTTCCATATCCTTCTTCCCGACTTGTCTCTTGGAGACTTTTGGCCACTTTGGACCCACGTCTGGGGATGTTTTGGAAACTTTTCAGAGGGCTCGCTGGTGACAGGGGGGACAGCAGGCAGTGACAGGCCCGGGGCTGACAGGCTCCCCCTCCCCTAGCGGGCGCTCGGCTGCCACACCCAGCTGACATAGAACCTTTGTCCCAATGCCCGCTACCGTGGTGAGGATGCGGGCACTCTGCAGGTGACAGGGACCCAGCAGGACTTGGTGTCAGCTCAGCAATTGCTCAGTTCTCCAAAGAAGCTGAATTCTGCAAATTGCAGCTTTTGCTCTTGAAATGATGTCATCAGGTGGGTGGTTTGGTGTAATACACTGAAAACCAGAGCAGAAATGCTGAACTATTCCCATGATATGCATGGTCTCTGCACCAAAACACCATGACTCAGCCTAAGTACATCTGCCGCTTGTTCTTCTGTACTGCCAGCTGATTGCGAAAGTACAGTATAAAAACCATCTTTATGGAGAGATCTTTGTGGTTTAGGCTTAGTCTAAGTGTCTCAAGTAGCCGGGGCTTTTGTTTGGGCCTAATCCATAAGGTCTGATGGCTTTCCTCCTCATCTCCAGATGAATGTGGTAGAAAATATAAATCAAAGAAACGTCCTTTGGCCTAGCCTTGCCTTGCCTTGCCTTATTTCCTTCTCATCCTGTTCTCTGTCCCAGCCTCTCTCACTAAGCCCTCGTCTGGCTGCATGTCTCTTCTTTCCTCTCTCCTTTTCTCAAACTCTCCTGCTTCCTGGCTTTCCTCTTTCAATTCCTCCATTACAGTCCTGCAGCCCGGCACTACTTTTTCCTCTTGCCTCCCTTTGGCCTGCTCCCTTGCCTTTCTCCCTCTGTTCCATATCCTTCTTCCCGACTTGTCTCTTGGAGACTTTTGGCCACTTTGGAGCCAAGTCTGGGGATTTTTTGGAAACTTTTCAGAGGCCTCGCTGGTGACAGGGGGGACAGCAGGCAGTGACAGGCCCGGGGCTGACAGGCTCCCCCTCCCCTAGCGGGCGCTCGGCTGCCACACCCAGCTGACATAGAACCTTTGTCGCAATGCCCGCTACCGTGGTGAGGATGCGGGCACTCTGCAGGTGACAGGGACCCAGCAGGACTTGGTGTCAGCTCAGCAATTGCTCAGTTCCCCAAAGAAGCTGAATTCTGCAAATTGCTGCTTTTGTTCTTGAAATGATGTCATCAGGTGGTGTTTTGGTGTAATACACTGAAAACCAGAGCAGAAATGCTGAACTATTCCCATGATATGCATGGTCTCTGCACCAAACCACCATGACTCAGCCTAAGTACATCTGCCGCTTGTTCTTCTGTACTGCCAGCTGATTGTGGAAGTGCAGTATAAAAACCATCTTTATGGAGAGATCTTTGTGGTTTAGGCTTAGTCTAAGTGTCTCACGTAGCCGGGGCTTTTGTTTGGCCTAATCCATAAGGTCTGATGGCTTTCCTCCTCATCTCAAGATGAATGTGGTAGAAAATATAAATCAAAGAAACGTCCTTTGGCCTAGCCTTGCCTTGCCTTGCCTTATTTCCTTCTCATCCTGTTCTCTGTCCCAGCCTCTCTCACTAACCCTCGTCTGGCTGCATGTCTCTTCTTTCCTCTCTCCTTTTCTCAAACTCTCCTGCTTCCTGGCTTTCGTCTTTCAATTCCTCCATTTCAGTCCTGCAGCCCGGCACTACTTTTTCCTCTTGCCTCCCTTTGGCCTGCTCCCTTGCCTTTCTCCCTCTGTTCCATATCCTTCTTCCCGACTTGTCTCTTGGAGACTTTTGGCCACTTTGGACCCCAGTCTGGGGATGTTTTGGAAACTTTTCAGAGGCCTCGCTGGTGACAGGGGGGACAGCAGGCAGTGACAGGCCCGGGGCTGACAGGCTCCCCCTCCCCTAGCGGGCGCTCGACTGCCACACCCAGCTGACATAGAACCTTTGTCACAATGCCCGCCTCCGTGGTGAGGATGCGGGCACTCTGCAGGTGACAGGGACCCAGCAGGACTTGGTGTCAGCTCAGCAATTGCTCAGTTCCCCAAAGAAGCTGAATTCTGCAAATTGCTGCTTTTGTTCTTGAAATGATGTCATCAGGTGGGTGTTTTCGTGTAATACACTTAAAACCAGAGCAGAAATGCTGAAATATTCCCATGATATGCATGGTCTCTGCACCAAACCACCATGACTCAGCCTAAGTACATCTGCCGCTTTTTCTCTTGTACTGCCAGCAGATTGTGAAAGTACAGTGTAAAAACCATCCTTATGGAGAGATCTTTGTGGTTTAGGCTTAGTCTAAGTGTCTCACGTAGCCGGGGCTTTTGTTTGGCCTAATCCATAAGGTCTGATGGCTTTCCTCCTCATCTCAAGATGAATGTGGTAGAAAATATAAATCAAAGAAACGTCCTTTGGCCTAGCCTTGCCTTGCCTTGCCTTATTTCCTTCTCATCCTGTTCTGTGTCCCAGCCTGTCTCACTAAGCCCTCGTCTGGCTGCATGTCTCTTCTTTCCTCTCTCCTTTTCTCAAACTCTCCTCCTTCCTGGCTTTCGTCTTTCAATTCCTCCATTTCAGTCCTGCAGCCCGGCACTACTTTTTCCTCTTGCCTCCCTTTGGCCTGCTCCCTTGGCTTTCTCCCTCTGCTCCATATCCTTCTTCCCGACTTGTCTCTTGGAGACTTTTGCCACTTTGGAGCCAAGTCAGGGGATGTTTTGGAAACTTTTCAGAGGCCTCGCTGGTGACAGGCGGGACAGCAGGCAGTGACAGGCCCGGGGCTGACAGGCTCCCCCTCCCCTAGCGGGCGCTCGGCTGCCACACCCAGCTGACATAGAACCTTTGTCACAATGCCCGCTACCGTGGTGAGGATGCGGGCACTCTGCAGGTGACAGGGACCCAGCAGGACTTGGTGTCAGCTCAGCAATTGCTCAGTTCCCCAAAGAAGCTGAATTCTGCAAATTGCTGCTTTTGCTCTTGAAATGATGTCATCAGGTGGGTGTTTTGGTGCAATACACTGAAAACCAGAGCAGAAATGCTGAACTATTCCCATGATATGCATGGTCTCTGCACCAAACCACCATGACTCAGCCTAAGTACATCTGCCGCTTGTTCTTCTGTACTGACAGAAGATTGTGGAAGTACAGTATAAAAACCATCTTTATGGAGAGATCTTTGTGGTTTAGGCTTAGTCTAAGTGTCTCACGTAGCCGGGGCTTTTGTTTGGCCTAATCCATAAGGTCTGATGGCTTTCCTCCTCATCTCAAGATGAATGTGGTAGAAAATATAAATCAAAGAGAAGTCATTTGGCCTAGCCTTGCCTTGCCTTGCCTTATTTCCTTCTCATCCTGTTCTCTGTCCCAGCCTCTCTCACTAACCCCTCATCTGGCTGCATGTCTCTTCTTTCCTCTCTCCTTTTCTCAAACTCTCCTGCTTCCTGGCTTTCGTCTTTCAATTCCTCCATTTCAGTCCTGCAGCCCGGCACTACTTTTTCCTCTTGCCTCCCTTTGGCCTGCTCCCTTGGCTTTCTCCCTCTGCTCCATATCCTTCTTCCCAACTTGTCTCTTAGAGACTTTTGGCCACTTTGCACCCAAGTCTGGGGATGTTTTGGAAACTTTTCAGAGGGCTTGCTGGTGACAGGGGGGACAGCAGGCAGTGACAGGCCCGGGGCTGACAGCCTCCCCCTCCCCTAGCGGGCGCTCGACTGCCACACCCAGCTGACATAGAACCTTTGTCCCAATGCCCGCTACCGTGGTGAGGATGCGGGCACTGTGCAGGTGACAGGGACCCAGCAGGACTTGGTGTCAGCTCAGCAATTGCTCAGTTCCCCAAAGAAGCTGAATTCTGCAAATTGCTGCTTTTGCTCTTGAAATGATGTCATCAGGTGGCTGTTTTGGTGTAATACACTGAAAACCAGAGCAGAAATGCTGAAATATTCCCATGATATGCATGGTCTCTGCACCAAAACACCATGACTCAGCCTAAGTAGATCTGCCGCTTCTTCTCTTGTACTGCCAGCGGATTGTGGAAGTACAGTGTAAAAACCATCTTTATGGAGAGATCTTTGTGGTTTAGGCTTAGTCTAAGTGTCTCACGTAGCCGGGGCTTTTGTTTGGCCTAATCCATAAGGTCTGATGGCTTTCCTCCTCATCTCAAGATGAATGTGGTAGAAAATATAAATCAAAGAAACGTCCTTTGGCCTAACCTTGCCTTGCCTTGCCTTATTTCCTTCTCATCCTGTTCTCTCTCCCAGCCTCTCTCACTAACCCCTCATCTGGCTGCATGTCTCTTCTTTCCTCTCTCCTTTTCTCAAACTCTCCTGCTTCCTGGCTTTCGTCTTTCAATTCCTCCATTTCAGTCCTGCAGCCCGGCACTACTTTTTCCTCTTGCCTCCCTTTGGCCTGCTCCCTTGGCTTTCTCCCTCTGCTCCATATCCTTCTTCCCGACTTGTCTCTTGGAGACTTTTGGCCATGCTTCACCCAAGTCTGGGGATTTTTTGGAAACTTTTCAGAGGCCTCGCTGGTGACAGGGGGGACAGCAGGCAGTGACAGGCCCGGGGCTGACAGGCTCCCCCTCCCCTAGCGGGCGCTCGGCTGCCACACCCAGCTGACATAGAACCTTTGTCCCAATGCCCGCTACCGTGGTGAGGATGCGGGCACTCTGCAGGTGACAGGGACCCAGCAGGACTTGGTGTCAGCTCAGCAATTGCTCAGTTCCCCAAAGAAGCTGAATTCTGCAAATTGCTGCTTTTGCTCTTGAAATGATGTCATCAGGCGGGTGTTTTGGTGTAATATACTGAAAACCAGAGCAGAAATGCTGAAATATTACCATGATATGCATGGTCTCTGCACCAAACCACCATGACTCAGCCTAAGTACATCTGCCGCTTCTTCTCTTGTACTGCCAGCGGATTGTGGAAGTACAGTGTAAAAACCATCTTTATGGAGAGATCTTTGTGGTTTAGGCTTAGTCTAAGTGTCTCACGTAGCCGGGGCTTTTGTTTGGCCTAATCCATAAGGTCTGATGGCTTTCCTCCTCATCTCAAGATGAATGTGGTAGAAAATATAAATCAAAGAAACGTCCTTTGGCCTAACCTTGCCTTGCCTTGCCTTATTTCCTTCTCATCCTGTTCTCTGTCCCAGCCTCTCTCACTAAGCCCTCGTCTGGCTGCATGTCTCTTCTTTCCTCTCTCCTTTTCTCAAACTCTCCTGCTTCCTGGCTTTCGTCTTTCAATTCCTCCATTTCAGTCCTGCAGCCCGGCACTACTTTTTCCTCTTGCCTCCCTTTGGCCTGCTCCCTTGCCTTTCTCCCTCTGTTCCATATCCTTCTTCCCGACTTGTCTCTTGGAGACTTTCGGCCACTTTGGAGACACGTCTGGGGATGTTTTGGAAACTTTTCAGAGGCCTCGCTGGTGACAGGGGGGGCAGCAGGCAGTGACAGGCCCGGGGCTGACAGGCTCCCCCTCCCCTAGCGGGCTCTCGGCTGCCACACCCAGCTGACATAGAACCTTTGTCGCAATGCCCGCTACCGTGGTGAGGATGCGGGCACTCTGCAGGTGACAGGGACCCAGCAGGACCTGGTGTCAGCTCAGCAATTGCTCAGTTCTCCAAAGAAGCTGAATTCTGCAAATTGCTGCTTTTGCTCTTGAAATGATGTCATCAGGTGGGTGTTTTGGTGTAATACACTGAAAACCAGAGCAGAAATGTTGAACTATTCCCATGATATGCATCGTGTCTGCACCAAACCACCATGACTCAGCCTAAGTACATCTGCCGCTTGTTCTTCGATACTGACAGAAGATTGTGGAAGTACAGTATAAAAACCATCTTTATGGAGAGATCTTTGTGGTTTAGGCTTAGTCTAAGTGTCTCAAGTAGCCGGGGCTTTTGTTTGGGCCTAATCCATAAGGTCTGATGGCTTTCCTCCTCATCTCAAGATGAATGTGGTAGAAGATATAAATCAAAGAAACGTCCTTTGGCCTAGCCTTGCCTTATTTCCTTCTCATCCTGTTCTCTGTCCCAGCCTCTCTCACTAAACCCTCGTCTGGCTGCATGTCTCTTCTTTTCTCTCTCCTTTTCTCAAACTCTCCTCCTTCCTGGCTCTCGTCTTTCAATTCCTCCATTTCAGTCCTGCAGCCCGGCACTGCTTTTTCCTCTTGCCTCCCTTTGGCCTGCTCCCATGCCTGTCTCCCTCTGTTCCATATCCTTCTTCCCGACTTGTCTCTTGGAGACTTTTGGCCACTTTGGACCCACGTCTGGGGATGTTTTGGAAACTTTTCAGAGGGCTCGCTGGTGACAGGGGGGACAGCAGGCAGTGACAGGCTCGGGGCTGACAGGCTCCCCCTCCCCTAGCGGGCGCTCGGCTGCCACACCCAGCTGACATAGAACCTTTGTCCCAATGCCCGCTACCGTGGTGAGGATGCGGGCACTCTGCAGGTGACAGGGACCCAGCAGGACTTGGTGTCAGCTCAGCAATTGCTCAGTTCTCCAAAGAAGCTGAATTCTGCAAATTGCAGCTTTTGCTCTTGAAATGATGTCATCAGGTGGGTGGTTTGGTGTAATACACTGAAAACCAGAGCAGAAATGCTGAACTATTCCCATGATATGCATGGTCTCTGCACCAAAACACCATGACTCAGCCTAAGTACATCTGCCGCTTGTTCTTCTGTACTGCCAGCTGATTGCGAAAGTACAGTATAAAAACCATCTTTATGGAGAGATCTTTGTGGTTTAGGCTTAGTCTAAGTGTCTCAAGTAGCCGGGGCTTTTGTTTGGGCCTAATCCATAAGGTCTGATGGCTTTCCTCCTCATCTCCAGATGAATGTGGTAGAAAATATAAATCAAAGAAACGTCCTTTGGCCTAGCCTTGCCTTGCCTTGCCTTATTTCCTTCTCATCCTGTTCTCTGTCCCAGCCTCTCTCACTAAGCCCTCGTCTGGCTGCATGTCTCTTCTTTCCTCTCTCCTTTTCTCAAACTCTCTTGCTTCCTGGCTTTCCTCTTTCAATTACTCCATTTAAGTCCTGCAGCCCCGCACTAGTTTTTCCTCTTGCCTCCCTTTGGCCTGCTCCCGTGCCTGTCTCCCTCTGTTCCATATCCTTCTTCCCGACTTGTCTCTTGGAGACTTTTGGCCACTTTGGAGCCAAGTCTGGGGATGTTTTGGAAACTTTTCAGAGGGCTCGCTGGTGACAGGGGGGACAGCAGGCAGTGACAGGCCCGGGGCTGACAGGCTCCCCCTCCCCTAGCGGGCGCTCGGCTGCCACACCCAGCTGACATAGAACCTTTGTCACAATGCCCGCTACCGTGGTGAGGATGCGGGCACTCTGCAGGTGACAGGGAGCCAGCAGGACTTGGTGTCAGCTCAGCAAATGCTCAGTTCTCCAAAGAAGCTGAATTCTGCAAATTGCTGCTTTTGCTCTTGAAATGATGTCATCAGGTGGGTGTTTTGGTGTAATACACTGAAAATCAGAGCAGAAATGCTGAACTATTCCCATGATATGCATGGTCTCTGCACCAAAACACCATGACTCAGCCTAAGTACATCTGCCGCTTGTTCTTCTGTACTGCCAGAAGATTGTGGAATTACAGTATAAAAAGCATCCTTATGGAGAGATCTTTGTGGTTTAGGCTTAGTCTAAGTGTCTCAAGTAGCCGGGGCTTTTGTTTGGGCCTAATCCATAAGGTCTGATGGCTTTCCTCCTCATCTCCAGATGAATGTGGTAGAAAATATAAATCAAGGAAACATCCTTTGGCCTAGCCTTGCCTTGCCTTGCCTTATTTCCTTCTCATCCTGTTCTCTGTCCCAGCCTCTCTCACTAACCCCTCGTCTGGCTGCATGTCTCTTCTTTCCTCTCTCCTTTTCTCAAACTCTCCTGCTTCCTGGCTTTCCTCTTCTAATTCCTCCATTTCAGTCCTGCAGCCCGGCACTACTTTTTCCTCTTACCTCCCTTTGGCCTGCTCCCTTGGCTTTCTCCCTCTTTTCCATATCCTTCTTCCCGACTTGTCTCTTGGAGACTTTTGGCCACATTGGAACCAAGTCTGGGCATGTTTTGGAAACTTTTCAGAGGCCTCGCTGGTGACAAGGGGTACAAAATGCAGTGACAGGCCCGGGGCTGACAGGCTCCCCCTCCCCTAGCGGGCGCTCGGCTGCCACACCCAGCTGACATAGAACCTTTGTCACAATGCCTGCTACTGTGGTGAGGATGCGGGCACTATGCAGGTGACAGGGACCCAGCAGGACTTGGTGTCAGCTCAGCAATTGCTCAGTTCCCCAAAGAAGCTGAATTCTGCAAATTGCTGCTTTTGCTCTTGAAATGATGTCATGAGGTGGGTGTTTTGGTGTAATACACTGAAAACTAGAGCAGAAATGCTGAAATATTCCCATGATATGCATGGTCTCTGCACCAAACCACCATGACTCAGCCTAAGTACATCTGCCGCTTGTGCTTTTGTACTGCCAGCTGATTGTGGAAGTACAGTATAAAAACCATCTTTATGGAGAGATCTTTGTGGTTTAGGCTTAGTCTAAGTGTCTCAAGTAGCCAGGGCTTTTGTTTGGGCCTAATCCGTAAGGTCTGATGGCTTTCCTCCTCGTCTCCAGATGAATGTGGTAGAAAATATAAATCAAGGAAACGTCCTTTGGCCTAGCCTTGCCTTGCCTTGCCTTATTTCCTTCTCATCCTGTTCTCTGTGCCAGCCTCTCTCACTAAGCCCTCGTCTGGCTGCATGTCTCTTCTTTCCTCTCTCCTTTTCTCAAACTCTCCTGCTTCCTGGCTTTCCTCTTTCAATTCCTCCATTACAGTCCTGCAGCCCGGCACTACTTTTTCCTCTTGCCTCCCTTTGGCCTGCTCCCTTGCCTTTCTCCCTCTGTTCCATATCCTTCTTCCCGACTTGTCTCTTGGAGACTTTTGGCCACTTTGGACCCCAGTCTGGGGATTTTTTGGAAACTTTTCAGAGGCCTCGCTGGTGACAGGGGGGACAGCAGGCAGTGACAGGCCCGGGGCTGACAGGCTCCCCCTCCCCTAGCGGGCGCTCGGCTGCCACACCCAGCTGACATAGAACCTTTGTCGCAATGCCCGCTACCGTGGTGAGGATGCGGGCACTCTGCAGGTGACAGGGACCCAGCAGGACTTGGTGTCAGCTCAGCAATTGCTCAGTTCCCCAAAGAAGCTGAATTCTGCAAATTGCTGCTTTTGTTCTTGAAATGATGTCATCAGGTGGGTGTTTTGGTGTAATACACTGAAAACCAGAGCAGAAATGCTGAACTATTCCCATGATATGCATGGTCTCTGCACCAAACCACCATGACTCAGCCTAAGTACATCTGCCGCTTGTTCTTCTGTACTGCCAGCTGATTGTGGAAGTGCAGTATAAAAACCATCTTTATGGAGAGATCTTTGTGGTTTAGGCTTAGTCTAAGTGACTCAAGTAGCCGGGGCTTTTGTTTGGGCCTAATCCATAAGGTCTGATGGCTTTCCTCCTCATCTCAAGATGAATGTGGTAGAAAATATAAATCAAAGAAACGTCCTTTGGCCTAGCCTTGCCTTGCCTTGCCTTATTTCCTTCTCATCCTGTTCTCTGTCCCAGCCTCTCTCACTAACCCATCGTCTGGCTGCATGTCTCTTCTTTCCTCTCTCCTTTTCTCAAACTCTCCTCCTTCCTGGCTTTCGTCTTTCAATTCCTCCATTTCAGTCCTGCAGACCGGCACTGCTTTTTCCTCTTGCCTCCCTTTGGCCTGCTCCCTTGCCTTTCTCCCTCTGTTCCATATCCTTCTTCCCGACATGTCTCTTGGAGACTTTTGGCCACTTTGGACCCCAGTCTGGGGATTTTTTGGAAACTTTTCAGAGGCCTCGCTGGTGACAGGGGGGACAGCAGGCAGTGACAGGCCCGGGGCTGACAGGCTCCCCCTCCCCTAGCGGGCGCTCGGCTGCCACACCCAGCTGACATAGAACCTTTGTCGCAATGCCCGCTACCGTGGTGAGGATGCGGGCACTCTGCAGGTGACAGGGACACAGCAGGACTTGGTGTCAGCTCAGCAATTGCTCAGTTCCCCAAAGAAGCTGAATGCTGCAAATTGCTGCTTTTGCTCTTGAAATGATGTCATCAGGTGGGTGGTTTGGTGTAATACACTGAAAACTAGAGCAGAAATGCTGAAATATTCCCATGATATGCATGGTCTCTACGCCAAAACACCATGACTCAGCCTAAGTACATCTGCCGCTTGTGCTTTTGTACTGCCAGCTGATTGTGGAAGTACAGTATAAAAACCATCTTTATGGAGAGATCTTTGTGGTTTAGGCTTAGTCTAAGTGTCTCAAGTAGCCAGGGCTTTTGTTTGGGCCTAATCCGTAAGGTCTGATGGCTTTCCTCCTCGTCTCCAGATGAATGTGGTAGAAAATATAAATCAAGGAAACGTCCTTTGGCCTAGCCTTGCCTTGCCTTGCCTTGCCTTATTTCCTTCTCATCCTGTTCTCTGTGCCAGCCTCTCTCACTAACCCCTCGTCTGGCTGCATGTCTCTTCTTTCCTCTCTCCTTTTCTCAAACTCTCCTGCTTCCTGGCTTTCGTCTTTCAATTCCTCCATTTCAGTCCTGCAGCCCCGCACTAGTTTTTCCTCTTACCTCCCTTTGGCCTGCTCCCTTGCCTTTCTCCCTCTGTTCCATATCCTTCTTCCCGACATGTCTCTTGGAGACTTTTGGCCACTTTGGACCCAAGTCTGGGGATGTTTTGGAAACTTTTCAGGGGCCTCGCTGGTGACAGGGGGGACAGCAGGTAGTGACAGGCCCGGGGCTGACAGGCTCCCCCTCCCCTAGCGGGCGCTCGGCTGCCATACCCAGCTGACATAGAACCTTTGTCACAATGCCCGCTACTGTGGTGAGGATGCGGGCACTCTGCAGGTGACAGGGACCCAGCAGGACTTGGTGTCAGCTCAGGAAGTGCTCAGTTCCCCAAAGAAGCTGAGTTCTGCAAATTGCTGCTTTTGCTCTTGAAATGATGTCATCAGGTGGGTGTTTTGGTGTAATACACTGAAAATCAGAGCAGAAATGCTGAACTATTCCCATGATATGCATGGTCTCTGCACCAAACCACCATGACTCAGCCTAAGTACATCTGCCGCTTGTTCTTCTGTACTGCCAGCTGATTGTGGAAGTGCAGTATAAAAACCATCTTTATGGAGAGATCTTTGTGGTTTAGGCTTAGTCTAAGTGTCTCAAGTAGCCGGGGCTTTTGTTTGGGCCTAATCCATAAGGTCTGATGGCTTTCCTCCTCATCTCCAGATGAATGTGGTAGAAAATATAAATCAAAGAAACGTCCTTTGGCCTAGCCTTGCCTTGCCTTGCCTTATTTCCTTCTCATCCTGTTCTCTGTGCCAGCCTCTCTCACTAAGCCCTCGTCTGGCTGCATGTCTCTTCTTTCCTCTCTCCTTTTCTCAAACACTCCTCCTTCCTGGCTTTCGTCTTTCAATTCCTCCATTTCAGTCCTGCAGACCGGCACTGCTTTTTCCTCTTGCCTCCCTTTGGCCTGCTCCCATGCCTGTCTCCCTCTGTTCCATATCCTTCTTCCCGACTTGTCTCTTGGAGACTTTTGGCCACTTTGGACCCACGTCTGGGGATGTTTTGGAAACTTTTCAGAGGCCTAGCTGGTGACAGGGGGGACAGCAGGCAGTGACAGGCTCGGGGCTGACAGGATCCCCCTCCTCTAGCGGGCGCTCGGCTGCCACACCCAGCTGACATTGAACCTTTGTCACAATGCCCGCTACCGTGGTGAGGATGCGGGCACTCTGCAGGTGACAGGGACCCAGCAGGACTTGGTGTCAGCTCAGCAATTGCTCAGTTCCCCAAAGAAGCTGAATTCTGCAAATTGCTGCTTTTGCTCTTGAAATGATGTCATCAGGTGGGTGGTTTGGTGTAATACACTGAAAACTAGAGCAGAAATGCTGAAATATTCCCATGATATGCATGGTCTCTACGCCAAAACACCATGACTCAGCCTAAGTACATCTGCCGCTTGTGCTTTTGTACTGCCAGCTGATTGTGGAAGTACAGTATAAAAACCATCTTTATGGAGATATCTTTGTGGTTTAGGCTTAGTCTAAGTGTCTCAAGTAGCCAGGGCTTTTGTTTGGGCCTAATCCGTAAGGTCTGATGGCTTTCCTCCTCGTCTCCAGATGAATGTGGTAGAAAATATAAATCAAGGAAACGTCCTTTGGCCTAGCCTTGCCTTGCCTTGCCTTATTTCCTTCTCATCCTGTTCTCTGTCCCAGCCTCTCTCACTAAGCCCTCGTCTGGCTGCATGTCTCTTCTTTCCTCTCTCCTTTTCTCAAACTCTCCTCCTTCCTGGCTTTCCTCTTTCAATTCCTCCATTACAGTCCTGCAGCCCGGCACTACTTTTTCCTCTTGCCTCCCTTTGGCCTGCTCCCTTGCCTTTCTCCCTCTGTTCCATATCCTTCTTCCCGACTTGTCTCTTGGAGACTTTTGGCCACTTTGGACCCCAGTCTGGGGATTTTTTGGAAACTTTTCAGAGGCCTCGCTGGTGACAGGGGGGACAGCAGGCAGTGACAGGCCCGGGGCTGACAGGCTCCCCCTCTCCTAGCGGGCGCTCGGCTGCCACACCCAGCTGACATAGAACCTTTGTCGCAATGCACGCTACCGTGGTGAGGATGCGGGCACTCTGCAGGTGACAGGGACCCAGCAGGACTTGGTGTCAGCTCAGCAATTGCTCAGTTCCCCAAAGAAGCTGAATTCTGCAAATTGCTGCTTTTGCTCTTGAAATGATGTCATCAGGTGGGTGTTTTGGTGTAATACACTGAAAACCAGAGCAGAAATGCTGAAATATTCCCATGATATGCATGGTCTCTGCACCAAACCACCATGACTCAGCCTAAGTACATCTGCCGCTTGTTCTTTTGTACTGCCAGCTGATTGTGGAAGTACAGTATAAAAACCATCTTTATGGAGAGATCTTTGTGGTTTAGGCTTAGTCTAAGTGTCTCAAGTAGCCAGGGCTTTTGTTTGGGCCTAATCCGTAAGGTCTGATGGCTTTCCTCCTCGTCTCCAGATGAATGTGGTAGAAAATATAAATCAAGGAAACGTCCTTTGGCCTAGCCTTGCCTTGCCTTGCCTTATTTCCTTCTCATCCTGTTCTCTGTCCCAGCCTCTCTCACTAACCCCTCGTCTGGCTGCATGTCTCTTCTTTCCTCTCTCCTTTTCTCAAACTCTCCTGCTTCCTGGCTTTCCTCTTTCAATTCCTCCATTTCGGTCCTGCAGCCCAGCACTACTTTTTCCTCTTGCCTCCCTTTGTCCTTCTTCCTTGGCTTTCTCCCACTGTTCCATATCCTTCTTCCCGACATGTCTCTTGGAGACTTTTGGCCACTTTGGACCCAAGTCTGGGGATGTTTTGGAAACTTTTCAGGGGCCTCGCTGGTGACAGGGGGGACAGCAGGTAGTGACAGGCCCGGGGCTGACAGGCTCCCCCTCCCCTAGCGGGCGCTCGGCTGCCACACCCAGCTGACATAGAACCTTTGTCGCAATGCCCGCTACCGTGGTGAGGATGCGGGCACTCTGCAGGTGACAGGGACCCAGCAGGAGTTGTTGTCAGCTCAGCAAGTGCTCAGTTCCCCAGAGAAGCTGAATTCTGCAAATTGCTGCTTTTGCTCTTGAAATGATGTCATCAGGTGGGTGTTTTGGTGTAATACACTGAAAACCAGAGCAGAAATGCTGAAATATTCCCATGATATGCATGGTCTCTATGCCAAAACACCATGACTCAGCCTAAGTACATCTGCCGCTTGTGCTTTTGTACTGCCAGCTGATTGTGGAAGTATAGTATAAAAACCATCTTTATGGAGAGATCTTTGTGGCTTAGGCTTAGTCTAAGTGTCTCAAGTAGCCAGGGCTTTTGTTTGGGCCTAATCCGTAAGGTCTGATGGCTTTCCTCCTCGTCTCCAGATGAATGTGGTAGAAAATATAAATCAAGGAAACGTCCTTTGGCCTAGCCTTGCCTTGCCTTGCCTTATTTCCTTCTCATCCTGTTCTCTGTTCCAGCCTCTCTCACTAACCCCTCGTCTGGCTGCATGTCTCTTCTTTCCTCTCTCCTTTTCTCAAACTCTCCTGCTTCCTGGCTTTCGTCTTTCAATTCCGCCATTACAGTCCTGCAGCCCAGCACTACTTTTTCCTCTTGCCTCCCTTTGGCCTGCTCCCTTGCCTTTCTCCCTCTGTTCCATATCCTTCTTCCCGACTTGTCTCTTGGAGACTTTTGGCCACTTTGGAGCCAAGTCTGGGGATGTTTTGGAAACTTTTGAGAGGCCTCGCTGGTGACAGGGGGGACAGCAGGCAGTGACAGGCCCGGGGCTGACAGGCTCCCCCTCCCCTAGCGGGCGCTCGGCTGCCACACCCAGCTGACATAGAACCTTTGTCGCAATGCCCGCTACCGTGGTGAGGATGCGGGCACTCTGCAGGTGACAGGGACCCAGCAGGACTTGGTGTCAGCTCAGCAATTGCTCAGTTCCCCAAAGAAGCTGAATGCTGCAAATTGCTGCTTTTGCTCTTGAAATGATGTCATCAGGTGGGTGGTTTGGTGTAATACACTGAAAATCAGAGCAGAAATGCTGAAATATTCCCATGATATGCATGGTCTCTGCACCAAACCACCATGACTCAGCCTAAGTACATCTGCCGCTTGTTCTTTTGTACTGCCAGCTGATTGTGGAAGTACAGTATAAAAACCATCTTTATGGAGAGATCTTTGTGGTTTAGGCTTAGTCTAAGTGTCTCAAGTAGCCAGGGCTTTTGTTTGGGCCTAATCTGTAAGGTCTGATGGCTTTCCTCCTCGTCTCAAGATGAATGTGGTCGAAAATATAAATCAAGGAAACGTCCTTTGGCCTAGCCTTGCCTTGCCTTGCCTTATTTCCTTCTCATCCTGTTCTCTGTCCCAGCCTCTCTCACTAACCCCTCGTCTGGCTGCATGTCTCTTCTTTCCTCTCTCCTTTTCTCAAACTCTCCTGCTTCCTGGATTTCCTCTTTCAATTCCTCCATTTCAGTCCGGCAGCCCGGCACTACTTTTTCCTCTTGCCTCCCTTTGGCCTGCTCCCTTGCCTTTCTCCCTCTGTTCCATATCCTTCTTCCCGACTTGTCTCTTGGAGACTTGTGGCCACTTTGGACCCAAGTCTGGGGATGTTTTGGAAACTTTTCAGAGGCCTCGCTGGTGACAGGGGGGACAGCAGGCAGTGACAGGCCCGGGGCTGACAGGCTCCCCCTCCCCTAGCGGGCGCTCGGCTGCCACACCCAGCTGACATAGAACCTTTGTCACAATGCCCGCTACCGTGGTGAGGATGCGGGCACTCTGCAGGTGACAGGGACCCAGCAGGACTTGGTGTCAGCTCAGCAATTGCTCAGTTCCCCAGAGAAGCTGAATTCTGCAAATTGCTGCTTTTGCTCTTGAAATGATGTCATCAGGTGGGTGTTTTGGTGTAATACACTGAAAATCAGAGCAGAAATGCTGAAATATTCCCATGATATGCATGGTTTCTGCACCAAACCACCATGACTCAGCTTAAGTACATCTGCCGCTTGTTCTTCTGTACTGACAGAAGGTTGTGGAAGTACAGTATAAAAACCATCTTTATGGACAGATCTTTGTGGTTTAGGCTTAGTCTAAGTGTCTCAAGTAGCTAGGGCTTTTGTTTGGGCCTAATCCGTAAGGTCTGATGGCTTTCCTCCTCATCTCCAGATGAATGTGGTAGAAAATATAAATCAAGGAAACGTCCTTTGGCCTAGCCTTGCCTTGCCTTGCCTTATTTCCTTCTCATCCTGTTCTCTGTCCCAGCCTCTCTCACTAACCCCTCGTCTGGCTGCATGTCTCTTCTTTCCTCTCTCCTTTTCTCAAACTCTCCTGCTTCCTGGCTTTCGTCTTTCAATTCCTCCATTTCAGACCTGCAGCCCGGCACTACTTTTTCCTCTTGCCTCCCTTTGGCCTGCTCCCTTGCCTTTCTTCCTCTGTTCCATATCCTTCTTCCCTACTTGTCTCTTGGAGACTTTTGGCCACTTTGGACCCAAGTCTGGGGATGTTTTGGAAACTTTTCAGAGGCCTCGCTGGTGACAGGGGTTACAGAATGCAGTGACAGGCCCGGGGCTGACAGGCTCCCCCTCTCCTAGGGGGCGCTCGACTGCCACACCCAGCTGACATAGAACCTTTGTCACAATGCCCGCTACCGCGGTGAGGATGCGGGCACTCTGCAGGTGACAGGGACCCAGCAGGCCTTGGTGTCAGCTCAGCAATTGCTCAGTTCCCCAAAGAAGCTGAATTCTGCAAATTGCTGCTTTTGCTCTTGAAATGATGTCATCAGGTGGGTGTTTTGGTGTAATACACTGAAAATCAGAGCAGAAATGCTGAAATATTCCCATGATATGCATGGTCTCTGCATCAAACCACCATGACTCAGCCTAAGTACATCTGCCGCTTGTTCTTTTGTACTGCCAGCTGATTGTGGAAGTACAGTATAAAAACCATCTTTATGGAGAGATCTTTGTGGTTTAGGCTTAGTCTAAGTGTCTCAAGTAGCCAGGGCTTTTGTTTGGGCCTAATCCGTAAGGTCTGATGGCTTTCCTCCTCGTCTCCAGATGAATGTGGTAGAAAATATAAATCAAGGAAACGTCCTTTGGCCTAGCCTTGCCTTGCCTTGCCTTATTTCCTTCTCATCCTGTTCTCTGTCCCAGCCTCTCTCACTAAGCCCTCGTCTGGCTGCATGTCTCTTCTTTCCTCTCTCCTTTTCTCAAACTCTCCTGCTTCCTGGATTTCCTCTTTCAATTCCTCCATTTCAGTCCTGCAGCCCGGCACTACTTTTTCCTCTTACCTCCCTTTGGCCTGCTCCCTTGCCTTTCTCCATCTATTCCATATCCTTCTTCCCGACTTGTCTCTTGGAGACTTGTGGCCACTTTGGAGCCAAGTCTGGGGATGTTTTGGAAACTTTTCAGAGGCCTCGCTGGTGACAGGGGGGACAGCAGGCAGTGACAGGCCCGGGGCTGACAGGCTCCCCCTCCCCTAGTGGGCGCTCGGCTGCCACACCCAGCTGACATAGAACCTTTGTCACAATGCCCGCTACCGTGGTGAGGATGCGTGCACTCTGCAGGTGACAGGGACCCAGCAGGACTTGGTGTCAGCTCAGCAATTGCTCAGTTCCCCAGAGAAGCTGAATTCTGCAAATTGCTGCTTTTGCTCTTGAAATGATGTCATCAGGTGGGTGTTTTGGTGTAATACACTGAAAATCAGAGCAGAAATGCTGAAATATTCCCATGATATGCATGGTTTCTGCACCAAACCACCATGACTCAGCTTAAGTACATCTGCCGCTTGTTGTTCTGTACTGACAGAAGGTTGTGGAAGTACAGTATAAAAACCATCTTTATGGACAGATCTTTGTGGTTTAGGCTTAGTCTAAGTGTCTCAAGTAGCTAGGGCTTTTGTTTGGGCCTAATCCATAAGGTCTGATGGCTTTCCTCCTCGTTTCCAGATGAATGTGGTAGAAAATATAAATCAAGGAAACGTCCTTTGGCCTAGCCTTGCCTTGCCTTGCCTTATTTCCTTCTCATCCTGTTCTCTGTCCCAGCCTCTCTCACTAACCCCTCGTCTGGCTGCATGTCTCTTCTTTCCTCTCTCCTTTTCTCAAACTCTCCTGCTTCCTGGCTTTCGTCTTTCAATTCCTCCATTTCAGTCCTGCAGCCCGGCACTACTTTTTCCTCTTGCCTCCCTTTGGCCTGCTCCCTTGCCTTTCTCCATCTGTTCCATATCCTTCTTCCCGACTTGTCTCTTGGAGACTTTTGGCCACTTTGGAGCCAAGTCTGGGGATGTTTTGGAAACTTTTCAGAGGCCTCGCTGGTGACAGGGGGGACAGCAGGCAGTGACAGGCCCGGGGCTGACAGGCTCCCCCTCCCCTAGCGGGCGCTCGGCTGCCACACCCAGCTGACATAGAACCTTTGTCACAATGCCCGCTACCGTGGTGAGGATGCGGGCACTCTGCAGGTGACAGGGACCCAGCAGGACTTGGTGTCAGCTCAGCAATTGCTCAGTTCCCCAAAGAAGCTGAATTCTGCAAATTGCTGCTTTTGCTCTTGAAATGATGTCATCAGGTAAGTGTTTTGGTGTAATACACTGAAAACCAGAGCAGAAATGCTGAAATATTCCCATGATATGCATGGTCTCTGCACCAAACCACCATGACTCAGCCTAAGTACATCTGCCGCTTGTTCTTTATTACTGCCAGCTGATTGTTTGAGTACAGTATAAAAACCATCTTTATGGAGAGATCTTTGTGGTTTAGGCTTAGTCTAAGCGTCTCAAGTAGCCGGGGTTTTTGTTTGGGCCTAATCCATAAGGTCTTATGGCTTTCCTCCTCATCTCAAGATGAATGTGGTAGAAAATATAAATCAAAGAAACGTCCTTTGGCCTAGCCTTGCCTTGCCTTGCCTTATTTCCTTCTCATCCTGTTCTCTGTCCCAGCCTCTCTCACTAACCCCTCGTCTGGCTGCATGTCTCTTCTTTCCTCTCTCCTTTTCTCAAACTCTCCTGCTTCCTGGCTTTCCTCTTTCAATTCCTCCATTTCAGTCCTGTAGCCCGGCACTACTTTTTCCTCTTGCCTCCCTTTGGCCTGCTCCCTTGCCTTTCTCCCTCTGTTCCATATCCTTCTTCCCGACTTGTCTCTTGGAGACTTTTGGCCACTTTGGAGTCACGTCTGGGGATGTTTTGGAAAATTTTCAGAGGCCTCGCTGGTGACAGGGGTTACAGAATGCAGTGACAGGCCCGGGGCTCACAGGCTCTCCCTCTCCTAGCTGGTGCTTGACTGCCACACCCAGCTGACATATAACCTTTGTCACAATGCCCGCGACCGTGGTGAGGATGCGGGCACTCTGCAGGTGACAGGGACCCAGCAGGACTTGGTGTCAGCTCAGCAATTGCTCAGTTCCCCAAAGAAGCTGAATTCTGCAAATTGCTGCTTTTGTTCTTGAAATGATGTCATCACGTGGGTGTTTTGGTGTAATACACTGAAAACCAGAGCAGAAATGCTGAAATATTCCCATGATATGCATGGTCTCTGCACCAAACCACCATGACTCAGCCTAAGTACATCTGCCGCTTGTTCTTCTGTACTGACAGAAGTTTGTGGAAGTACAGTATAAAAACCATCTTTATGGAGAGATCTTTGTGGTTTAGGCTTAGTCTAAGTGTCTCAAGTAGCCGGGGCTTTTGTTTGGTCCTAATATATAAGGTCTGATGGCTTTCCTCCTCATCTCCAGATGAATGTGGTAGAAAATATAAATCAAGGAAACGTCCCTTGGCCTAGCCTTGCCTTGCCTTCCCTTATTTCCTTCTCATCCTGTTCTCTGTCCCAGCCTCTCTCACTAACCCTTCGTCTGGCTGCATGTCTCTTCTTTCCTCTCTCCTTTTCTCAAACTCTCCTGCTTCCGGGCTTTCGTCTTTCAATTCCTCCATTTCAGTCCTGCAGGCCGGCACTGCTTTTTCCTCTTGCCTCCCTTTGGCCTGCTCCCTTGCCTTTCTCCCTCTGTTCCATATCCTTCTTCCCGACTTGTCTCTTGGAGACTTTTGGCCACTTTGGACCCAAGTCTGGGGATGTTTCGGAAACTTTTCAGAGGCCTCGCTGGTGACAGGGGGGACAGCAGGCAGTGACAGGCCCGGGGCTGACAGCCTCCCCCTCCCCTAGCGGGCGCTCGGCAGCCACACCCAGCTGACATAGAACCTTTGTCACAATGTCCGCGACCGTGGTGAGGATGCGGGCACTCTGCAGGTGACAGGGACCCAGCAGGACTTGGTGTCAGCTCAGCAATTGCTCAGTTCCCCAAAGAAGCTGAATTCTGCAAATTGCTGCTTTTGCTCTTGAAATGATGTCATCAGGTGGGTGTTTTGGTGTAATACACTGAAAACCAGAGCATAAATGCTGAAATATTCCCATGATATGCATGGTCTCTGCACCAAACCACCATGACTCAGCCTAAGTACATCTGCCGCTTGTTCTTTTGTACTGCCAGCTGATTGTGGAAGTACAGTATAAAAACCATCTTTATGGAGAGATCTTTGTGGTTTAGGCTTAGTCTAAGTGTCTCAAGTAGCCAGGGCTTTTGTTTGGGCCTAATCCGTAAGGTCTGATGACTTTCCTCCTCGTCTCCAGATGAACGTGGTAGAAAATATAAATCAAGGAAACGTCCTTTGGCCTAGCCTTGCCTTGCCTTGCCTTATTTCCTTCTCATCCTGTTCTCTGTCCCAGCCTCTCTCACTAACCCCTCGTCTGGCTGCATGTCTCTTCTTTCCTCTCTCCTTTTCTCAAACTCTCCTGCTTCCTGGCTTTCCTCTTTCAATTCCTCCATTTCAGTCCTGCAGCCCGGCACTACTTTTTCCTCTTGCCTCCCTTTGGCCTGCTCCCTTGCCTTTCTCCCTCTGTTCCATATCCTTCTTCCCAACTTGTCACTTGGACACTTTTGGCCACTTTGGAGCCAAGTCTGGGGATGTTTTGGAAACTTTTCAGAGGCCTCGCTGGTGACAGGGGGGACAGAATGCAGTGACAGGCCCGGGGATGACAGGCTCCCCCTCTCCTAGGGGGCGCTCGACTGTTACACCCAGCTGACATAGAACCTTTGTCACAATGCCCGCTACCGTGGTGAGGATGCGGGCACTCTGCAGGTGACAGGGACCCAGCAGGACTTGGTGTCAGCTCAGCAATTGCTCAGTTCCCCAAAGAAGCTGAATTCTGCAAATTGCTGCTTTTGCTCTTGAAATGATGTCATCAGGTGGGTGTTTTGGAGTAATACACTGAAAACCAGAGCAGAAATGCTGAAATATTCCCATGATATGCATGGTCTCTGCACCAAACCACCATGACTCAGCCTAAGTACATCTGCCGCTTGTTCTTATGTACTGCCAGCTGATTGTGGAAGTACAGTATAAAAACCATCTTTATGGAGAGATCTTTGTGGTTTAGGCTTAGTCTAAGTGTCTCAAGTAGCCAGGGCTTTTGTTTGGGCCTAATCCGTAAGGTCTGATGACTTTCCTCCTCGTCTCCAGATGAATGTGGTAGAAAATATAAATCAAGGAAACGTCCTTTGGCCTAGCCTTGCCTTGCCTTGCCTTATTTCCTTCTCATCCTGTTCTCTGTCCCAGCCTCTCTCACTAAGCCCTCGTCTGGCTGCATGTCTCTTCTTTCCTCTCTCCTTCTCTCAAACTCTCCTGCTTCCTGGCTTTCCTCTTTCAATTCCTCCATTTCAGTCCTGCAGCCCGGCACTACTTTTTCCTCTTGCCTCCCTTTGGCCTGCTCCCTTGCCTTTCTCCCTCTGTTCCATATCCTTCTTCCCGACTTGTCTCTTGGAGACTTTTGGCCACTTAGGAGCCAAGTCTGGGGATGTTTTGGAAACTTTTCAGAGGCCTCGCTGGTGACAGGGGGGACAGCAGGCAGTGACAGGCCCGGGGCTGACAGGCTCCCCCTCCCCTAGCGGGCGCTCGGCTGCCACACCCAGCTGACATAGAACCTTTGTCACAATTGCCGCTACTGTGGTGAGGATGCGGGCACTCTGCAGGTGACAGGGACCCAGCAGGACTTGGTGTCAGCTCTAGCAATTGCTCAGTTCCCCAAAGAAGCTGAATTCTGCAAATTGCTGCTTTTGCTCTTGAAATGATGTCATCAGGTGGGTGTTTTGGTGTAATACACTGAAAACCAGAGCAGAAATGCTGAAATATTCCCATGATATGCATGGTCTCTGCACCAAACCACTATGACTCAGCCTAAGTACATCTGCCGCTTGTTCTTCTGTACTGACAGAAGGTTGTGGAAGTACAGTATAAAAACCATCTTTATGGAGAGATCTTTGTGGTTTAGGCTTAGTCTAAGTGTCTCAAGTAGCCAGGGCTTTTGTTTGGGCCTAATCCGTAAGGTCTGATGACTTTCCTCCTCGTCTCCAGATGAATGTGGTAGAAAATATAAATCAAAGAAACGTCCTTTGGCCTAGCCTTGCCTTGCCTTGCCTTATTTCCTTCTCATCCTGTTCTCTGTCCCAGCCTCTCTCACTAAGCCCTCGTCTGGCTGCATGTCTCTTCTTTCCTCTCTCCTTTTCTCAAACTCTCCTGCTTCCTGGCTTTCCTCTTTCAATTCCTCCATTTCAGTCCTGCAGCCCGGCACTACTTTTTCCTCTTGCCTCCCTTTGGCCTGCTCCCTTGGCTTTCTCCCTCTGTTCCATATCCTTCTTCCCGACTTGTCTCTTGGAGACTTTTGGCCACTTAGGAGCCAAGTCTGGGGATGTTTTGGAAACTTTTCAGAGGCCTCGCTGGTGACAGGGGGGACAGCAGGCAGTGACAGGCCCGGGGCTGACAGGCTCCCCCTCCCCTAGCGGGCGCTCGGCTGCCACACCCAGCTGACATAGAACCTTTGTCACAATTGCCGCTACTGTGGTGAGGATGCGGGCACTCTGCAGGTGACAGGGACCCAGCAGGACTTGGTGTCAGCTCTAGCAATTGCTCAGTTCCCCAAAGAAGCTGAATTCTGCAAATTGCTGCTTTTGCTCTTGAAATGATGTCATCAGGTGGGTGTTTTGGTGTAATACACTGAAAACCAGAGCAGAAATGCTGAAATATTCCCATGATATGCATGGTCTCTGCACCAAACCACCATGACTCAGCCTAAGTACATCTGCCGCTTGTTCTTTATTACTGCCAGCTGATTGTTTGAGTACAGTATAAAAACCATCTTTATTGAGAGATCTTTGTGGTTTAGGCTTAGTCTAAGCGTCTCAAGTAGCCGGGGTTTTTGTTTGGGCCTAATCCATAAGGTCTTATGGCTTTCCTCCTCATCTCAAGATGAATGTGGTAGAAAATATAAATCAAAGAAACGTCCTTTGGCCTAGCCTTGCCTTGCCTTGCCTTATTTCCTTCTCATCCTGTTCTCTGTCCCAGCCTCTCTGACTAACCCCTCGTCTGGCTGCATGTCTCTTCTTTCCTCTCTCCTTTTCTCAAACTCTCCTGCTTCCTGGCTTTCCTCTTTCAATTCCTCCATTTCAGTCCTGTAGCCCGGCACTACTTTTTCCTCTTGCCTCCCTTTGGCCTGCTCCCTTGCCTTTCTCCCTCTGTTCCATATCCTTCTTCCCGACTTGTCTCTTGGAGACTTTTGGCCACTTTGGAGCCAAGTCTGGGGATGTTTTGGAAACTTTTCAGAGGCCTCGCTGCTGACAGGGGGGACAGAATGCAGTGACAGGCCCGGGGCTGACAGCCTCCCCCTCCCCTAGCGGGCGCTCGGCAGCCACACCCAGCTGACATAGAACCTTTGTCACAATGCCCGCTACCGTGGTGAGGATGCGGGCACTCTGCAGGTGACAGGGACCCAGCAGGACTTGGTGTCAGCTCAGCAATTGCTCAGTTCCCCAAAGAAGCTGAATTCTGCAAATTGCTGCTTTTGCTCTTGAAATGATGTCATCAGGTGGGTTTTTTGGTGTAATACACTGAAAACCAGAGCAGAAATGCTGAAATATTCCCATGATATGCATGGTCTCTGCACCAAACCACCATGACTCAGCCTAAGTACATCTGCCGCTTGTTCTTTTGTACTGCCAGCTGATTGTTGAAGTACAGTATAAAAACCATCTTTATGGAGAGATCTTTGCGGTTTAGGCTTAGTCTAAGTGTCTCAAGTAGCCGGGGCTTTTGTTTGGTCCTAATATATAAGGTCTGATGGCTTTCCTCCTCATCTCAAGATGAATGTGGTAGAAAATATAAATCAAGGAAACGTCCTTTGGCCTAGCCTTGCCTTGCCTTGCCTTATTTCCTTCTCATCCTGTTCTCTGTCCCAGCCTCTCTCACTAACCCATCGTCTGGCTGCATGTCTCTTCTTTCCTCTCTCCTTTTCTCAAACTCTCCTGCTTCCTGGCTTCCGTCTTTCAATTCCTCCATTTCAGTCCTGCAGCCTGGCACTACTTTTTCCTCTTGCCTCCCTTTGGCCTGCTCCCTTGCCTTTCTCCCTCTGTTCCATATCCTTCTTCCCGACTTGTCTCTTGGAGACTTTTGGCCACTTTGGAGCCAAGTCTGGGGATGTTTTGGAAACTTTTCAGAGGCCTCGCTGCTGACAGGGGGACAGCAGGCAGTGACAGGCCCGGGGCTGAAAGGCTCACCCTCCCCCAGCGGGCACTCGGCTGCCACACCCAGCTGACATAGAACCTTTGTCACAATGCCCGCGACCGTGGTGAGGACGCGGGCACTCTGCAAGTGACAGGGACCCAGCAGGACTTGGTGTCAGCTCAGCAATTGCTCAGTTCCCCAAAGAAGTTGAATTCTGCAAATTGCTGCTTTTGCTCTTGAAATGATGTCATCAGGTGGGTGTTTTGGTGTAATACACTGAAGACCAGAGCAGAAATGCTGAAATATTCCCATGATATGCATGGTCTCTGCACCAAACCACCATGACTCAGCCTAAGTACATCTGCCGCTTGTTCTTTTGTACTGCCAGCTGATTGTGGAAGTACAGTATAAAAACCATCTTTATGGAGAGATCTTTGTGGTTTAGGCTTAGTCTAAGTGTCTCAAGTAGCCAGGGCTTTTGTTTGGGCCTAATCCATAAGGTCTGATGGCTTTCCTCCTCATCTCAAGATGAATGTGGTAGAAAATATAAATCAAAGAAACGTCCTTTGGCCTAGCCTTGCCTTGCCTTGCCTTGCCTTATTTCCTTCTCATCCTGTTCTCTGTCCCAGCCTCTCTCACTAAGCCCTTGTCTGGCTGCATGTCTCTTCTTTCCTCTCTCCTTTTCTCAAACTCTCCTGCTTCCTGGCTTTCCTCTTTCAATTCCTCCATTTCAGTCCTGCAGCCCGGCACTACTTTTTCCTCTTGCCTCCCTTTGGCTTGCTCCCTTGCCTTTCTCCCTCTGTTCCATATCCTTCTTCCCGACTTGTCTCTTGGAGACTTTTGGCCACTTTGGAGCCAAGTCTGGGGATGTTTTGGAAACTTTTCAGAGGCCTCGCTGGTGACAGGGGGGACAGAATGCAGTGACAGGCCCAGGGCTGACAGGCTCACCGTCTCCTAGGGGGCGCTCGACTGCCACACCCAGATGACATAGAACCTTTGTCACAATTCCCGCTACCGTGGTGAGGATGCGGGCACTCTGCAGGTGACAGGGACCCAGCAGGACATGGTGTCAGCTCAGCAATTGCTCAGTTCCCCAAAGAAGCTGAATTCTGCAAATTGCTGCTTTTGCTCTTGAAATGATGTCATCAGGTGGGTGTTTTGGTGTAATACACTGAAAACCAGAGCAGAAATGCTGAAATATTCCCATGATATGCATGGTCTCTGCACCAAACCACCATGACTCAGCCTAAGTACATCTGCCGCTTGTTCTTTTGTACTGCCAGCTGATTGTGGAAGTGTAGTGGCAGAGCCCCCCCCCGCCCCAGGGGGATGGGGTTGTCGCCAGCCTGTCTGAGAGGCGAAGCCAGAGACAAAAGAGACTAAAGGAGCACCATTAGAAGGTAATAATGAGTGAGCAATCGCCGGACACATGCGTGCAGAGCGCGTGGACAGTACGTGCAGCCTATCATGTTATTGTATAACATGAGTTACAACCAATCACGTTGTTGTAAGGCGCGTGGACAGGGCAGCTTTGCTATAAAGCTAGCCCGGTCCAATAATAAAGCGAACTCTGTGAACATCATATTGGTGTGTCAGGTTCCGTGGCTCGCTTGGATAAAACAACACTTTGGTGACCCCGACGTGATACTTCGTATCGAAGCAAGATCGCCGGAAGTGAAGACGCGAGGACGCCACCTGGGGGCGACACCAGCCCAGCGCTCAATCATAGCGGAAAGTAGGCCTACGAAGAAGCAGGTGGCATGGGAAACACGGCATCCGTGGAAGAAAACATAATAGTGAGAAGTATTCTGCAGCTGGCTGCAAGAACAGGAAGAATTTTGGAAAAAGACGCGGTGGAGCGCCTTTTACTATTCGCCCAGCGTAAGGGCTGTGTTCGTTCGATGGACGAATTTTTTTCTCCCGGTACTTGGGAGGACATAGGGACCGAACTATGGGAAGCGGTTACAAGGGGGAGCCGCGAGGCTTGCGATCTCGCCGGACCCTGGCGGGAGGTCAGGCAGCTAATGCAGGAAGTCTCAGAGGAGCCGGAGCTGTGTGCCGTCCCCTCGGAGCCGCCCGCCGCGAGCTGCCCACCCTCCGAGAACTCCGAAGAATCAACACCGCTGGTATGTCCCGTATCAGATCTGGAGTTCTAGGGCGGAGAGCAAATTATACCCTCTGCGCCCGTTGAGCCATTGCCTGGCTCCGACAACGAATGGCAGCAACCGGCAAGTTTCAACAAGCCAGGACAAGTTAATCCAACCGACGTGCCTTTGCCGGAGGACCCGATGGAACACCAGGACGGAGCACCACAGAATCGCCCTGACATCCAGGAGGAGAGCCATGTGCGGAGCCTGAAGGACATACTGAGACGGCAGGAGAGCCAGATGCAAGAAGTTCTAGAAGCTATGAAACGACTAGATGGCGGTAACAGTAAAACTTCGCGGTTAATAGCATATAAAAAGGCGTCAGATGCAATTAAGGACGGGCTGGAGGCAACTGGCAGGGAATGTGAAAAACGGGGAAAACAGGAAAGGGAGGGGGTGGAATTAGACCTCACTCCCGAGGAGCTCCGTATCAAAAGGGAGCAAATACAAAAATGGGCTAGACAATGTGTTGAAGATGGGATGTGGTCTGTAAGAGAAACAGATGAATATTTAAAAGCGCGATATGGAAAAGGCCTGGAGACTGGGTTAGCAGATCGGTTTGCAAATATGCGTCGACTTACTGATCCACAGGGAAACACAAGGGAATTGTATAGCAGTGATAATAATGATAATTTGGGTGCTGCCCCTGTGCATCAGGGTAGAGATATTCCTCGAGATCATTCTTATAATGCAGGGCAACATTGGCAAGGGGTAATCAGAGATGCAACTATTGAAGGGATCATGTTACCTGGTAGTATTACAGCAATGCCAGTGCACATAGATAATAGAGGACAAAGGCAGTGGTCGCCTTTTGATTGGAAAACGGTTAAGCAATTGCAAAGTGCAGTTATGCAATATGGTATGGATAATAAGCATGTGATGCAGCTAATCAATTCATTTTTCAAGGAGCAAGTACTAACTCAAACAGGTATTAGGGCGTTGATGGAGTTATTGCTTCCTCCAACGGGGTATTTGCTGTTCTTGGACAAGTGGCAGGGGAAAGTGGAATTGGCAGTATTAGAAAATGTTCGTTTACCAGCTGATGATCCGTTGCGGTTAGCTAGCATGGACCAGTTACTGGGTCGTGGGCAATATGCGGATGGTGCTACTCAGGCAGCACTTCATCCAAGGATTTTGCAGCAAACGCAAGGGCTTGCCTTGGCGGCAGTGAAAGAATTGCCGAATAGAGGTAACCCTGTGCCACCCTATTCTACAATAGAGTGGGATCCTGGGGAACCATATATGACATCTGTGGATTGTTTAAAAGAAGTGATAGATGCCTCTCCTAACTTGACTCCAGAGGCAAAAGCTGCTGTGGGGAAAGATTTGGCTATGATGAATGCAAACACCCAATGCCAACAGATATTAGCCGGTTTGGGAAAAACTGCTTCTTTAGCAGAGATGGTGGAAGCTTGCACACAGGTACCAATTATGCAACAGGAGGTAGAAAAAGCAAAAATATATGCTCAAGCCCACGCTGCGGCCTTGGCTGCAGCACGTAAGCCTGCAATGAAAGGTGGAAGCCCTTCTTCTTGTGGCCTAGCATGTTTTACTTGCAAACAGACAGGACATATTAAAAGAAACTGCCCTCAATATGCTTAGCAGCATTGCAAAAATGGCATAACTCTCCAGTTAATCTGGTAACAGATTCTCTTTATGTTGTGGGAATTGTACAAAGAATACATAGAGCACTTTTGCAGCGAGTTTCCAATTCCTTATTGTTTGAAGCATTGTTAGATTTGTGGAACGTATTAGATTATAGGACAGCACCAGTATTTATCATGCATATAAAAAGCCATACTAACATACCAGGTGGTCTAGTAGAGGGAAACAGCACCATAGACAAACTTGTGGCAGTAGCAGATATATCCCCTTTTGAACAAGCCAGACAGGCTCACGAATTCTTTCATCAATCCTCAGCAGCACTCCGAAAACAGTTTACAATTACAAAGGAACAAGCTCGAGCCATTATTGCAGCTTGTCCTGATTGTGCCCGCATAGTCCCTCTCCAACAAAAGGGAGTAAATCCTCGGGGCTTGCAGCCAGGTCAGTTATGGCAAACTGATATTACTGAATTTGCACCATTTGGCAGACAAAAGTACATTCATGTCTCCATAGATACCTGTTCAGGACTGCTGTGGGCTACAGCCTTGACCTCAGCAAATGCAAAGGCAGTAAAACGTCATTTACTACAAGCTTTTGCTGTCATGGGTGTCCCTACACAAATCAAAACAGATAATGGTCCTGCATATCACTCTGACAGACTTGCAGCCTTCCTCACCCAGTGGAAGGTACAACACCTGTTTGGAATCCCTTATAATTGTACTGGCCAAGCAATTATTGAGCGTGCACACCGTGCATTAAAAATCTTTTGTCTGTTTTGAAAAAACAAGGGGGAATTGGTGTGAGCCCAGAAGAGGTATTGATGAAGGCACTGTATGTGCTGAACTGGCTTAATCCTAAAAGTGAAACTGAAATGGAACCGGTTGTTATGCACCAAATCAAAAATGTCAAAGATTTTTCCGAAAATGTGCCTAAGGTTAGTGTGTTTAATCCGACAACACAACAATGGGAAGGTCCTATGTCACTAATAACCTGGGGAAGGGGATATGCTTGTGTTTCTACAGGTAACCACAAAAATTCATGGATCCCAGCAAAGTGGGTGAGACCTTGGCTAGCTAACAGAGAAGAAACCGATTGCAGTGATGACAACCTTTAACCTCAGACATGTTATCGCTTTAAGCAACGAATGTAGCCAATGTTGAGAATACCACTTTGTAAAACAGAGCAGCAATTAATTTTTTGTTATTGGACATGTTCACAGTTATGAAGAGTTTGATTGTATGTGTTGTTTGAACTTAAAAGTTAAAAAGATAGAAGATTTGCAGAACAAGAAAATAACAGAAGATATTGGGTTTTTTGGGGTGAATGCCTTGTTTGGTTAAAAGGAATATTGAAAACAGGTTTGTTCTTGTTAATTGTAATTGTATTAGCCTTAATGTTCTTACCCTGTATTTCACACTGTATTTAAAGCATGATACGGCGTATTGTTAATATTAAATAAAAGAGGGGGAGATGTAGTGGCAGGGCCCCCCCCCACCCCAGGGGGATGGGGTTGTCGCCAGCCTGGCTGAGAGGTGAAGCCAGAGACAAAAGAGACTAAAGGAGCACCATTAGAAGGTAATAATGAGTGAGCAATCGCCGGACACATGCGTGCAGAGCGCGTGGACAGTACGTGCAGCCTATCATGTTATTGTATAACACGAGTTACAACCAATCACGTTGTTGTAAGGCGCGTGGACAGGGCAGCTTTGCTATAAAGCTAGCCCGGTCCAATAATAAAGCGAACTCTGTGAACATTATATTGGTGTGTCAGGTTCCGTGGCTCGCATGGATAAAACAACATGGAAGTACAGTATAAAAACCATCTTTATGGAGAGATCTTTGTGGTTTAGGCTTAGTCTAAGTGTCTCAAGTAGCCGGGGCATTTGTTTGGGCCTAATCCATAAGGTCTGATGGCTTTCCTCCTCATCTCAAGATGAATGTGGTAGAAAATATAAATCAAGGAAACGTCCTTTGGCCTAGCCTTGCCTTGCCTTGCCTTATTTCCTTCTCATCCTGTTCTCTGTCCCAGCCTCTCTCACTAACCCCTCGTCTGGCCGCATGTCTCTTCTTTCCTCTCTCCTTTTCTCAAACTCTCCTGCTTCCTGGCTTTCCTCTTTCAATTCCTCCATTTCAGTCCTGCAGCCCGGCACTACTTTTTCCTCTTGCCTCCCTTTGGCTTGCTCCCTTGCCTTTCTCCCTCTGTTCCATATCCTTCTTCCCGACTTGTCTCTTGGAGACTTTCGGCCACTTTGGAGACACGTCTGGGGATGTTTTGGAAACTTTTCAGAGGCCTCGCTGCTGACAGGGGGGACAGCAGGCAATGACAGGCCCGGGGCTGACAGGCTCACCCTCCCCCAGCGGGCACTCGGCTGCCACACCCAGCTGACATAGAACCTTTGTCACAATGCCCGCGACCGTGGTGAGGATGCGGGCACTCTGCAGGTGACAGGGACCCAGCAGGACTTGGTGTCAGCTCAGCAATTGCTCAGTTCCCCAAAGAAGCTGAATTCTGCAAATTGCTGCTTCTGCTCTTGAAATGATGTCATCAGGTGGGTGTTTTGGTGTAATACACTGAAAACCAGAGCAGAAATGCTGAAATATTCCCATGATATGCATGGTCTCTGCACCAAACCACCATGACTCAGCCTAAGTACATCTGCCGCTTGTTCTTTTGTACTGCCAGCTGATTGTGGAAGTACAGTATAAAAACCATCTTTATGGAGAGATCTTTGTGGTTTAGGCTTAGTCTAAGTGTCTCAAGTAGCCGGGGCTTTTGTTTGGGCCTAATCTATAAGGTCTGATGGCTTTCCTCCTCATCTCAAGATGAATGTGGTAGAAAATATAAATCAAAGAAACGTCCTTTGGCCTAGCCTTGCCTTGCCTTGCCTTATTTCCTTCTCATCCTGTTCTCTGTCCCAGCCTCTCTCACTAAGCCCTCGTCTGGCTGCATGTCTCTTCTTTCCTCTCTCCTTTTCTCAAACTCTCCTGCTTCCTGGCTTTCGTCTTTCAATTCCTCCATTTCAGTCCTGCAGCCCGGCACTACTTTTTCCTCTTGCCTCCCTTTGGCTTGCTCCCTTGCCTTTCTCCCTCTGTTCCATATCCTTCTTCCCGACTTGTCTCTTGGAGACTTTCGGCCACTTTGGAGACACGTCTGGGGATGTTTTGGAAACTTTTCAGAGGCCTCGCTGCTGACAGGGGGGACAGCAGGCAGTGACAGGCCCGGGGCTGACAGGCTCACCCTCCCCCAGCGGGCACTCAGCTGCCACACCCAGCTGACATAGAACCTTTGTCACAATGCCCGCGACCGTAGTGAGGATGCGGGCACTCTGCAGGTGACAGGGACCCAGCAGGACTTGGTGTCAGCTCAGCAATTGCTCAGTTCCCCAAAGAAGCTGAATTCTGCAAATTGCTGCTTTTGCTCTTGAAATGATGTCATCAGGTGGGTGTTTTGGTGTAATACACTGAAAACCAGAGCAGAAATGCTGAAATATTCCCATGATATGCATGGTCTCTGCACCAAACCACCATGACTCAGCCTAAGTACATCTGCCGCTTGTTCTTTTGTACTGCCAGCTGATTGTGGAAGTACAGTATAAAAACCATCTTTATGGAGAGATCTTTGTGGTTTAGGCTTAGTCTAAGCGTCTCAGGTAGCCGGGGCTTTTGTTTGGGCCTAATCCATAAGGTCTGATGGCTTTCCTCCTCATCTCAAGATGAATGTGGTAGAAAATATAAATCAAGGAAACGTCCTTTGGCCTAGCCTTGCCTTGCCTTGCCTTATTTCCTTCTCATCCTGTTCTCTGTCCCAGCCTCTCTCACTAACCCCTCGTCTGGCTGCATGTCTCTTCTTTCCTCTCTCCTTTTCTCAAACTCTCCTGCTTCCTGGCTTTCCTCTTTCAATTCCTCCATTTCAGTCCTGCAGCCCGGCACTACTTTTTCCTCCTGCCTCCCTTTGGCTTGCTCCCTTGCCTTTCTCCCTCTGTTCCATATCCTTCTTCCCGACTTGTCTCTTGGAGACTTTCGGCCACTTTGGAGACACGTCTGGGGATGTTTTGGAAACTTTTCAGAGGCCTCGCTGCTGACAGGGGGGACAGCAGGCAGTGACAGGCCCGGGGCTGACAGGCTCACCCTCCCCCAGCGGGCACTCGGCTGCCACACCCAGCTGACATAGAACCTTTGTCACAATGCCCGCGACCGTGGTGAGGATGCGGGCACTCTGCAGGTGACAGGGACCCAGCAGGACTTGGTGTCAGCTCAGCAATTGCTCAGTTCCCCAAAGAAGCTGAATTCTGCAAATTGCTGCTTCTGCTCTTGAAATGATGTCATCAGGTGGGTGTTTTGGTGTAATACACTGAAAACCAGAGCAGAAATGCTGAAATATTCCCATGATATGCATGGTCTCTGCACCAAACCACCATGACTCAGCCTAAGTACATCTGCCGCTTGTTCTTTTGTACTGCCAGCTGATTGTGGAAGTACAGTATAAAAACCATCTTTATGGAGAGATCTTTGTGGTTTAGGCTTAGTCTAAGTGTCTCAAGTAGCCGGGGCTTTTGTTTGGGCCTAATCCATAAGGTCTGATGGCTTTCCTCCTCATCTCAAGATGAATGTGGTAGAAAATATAAATCAAAGAAACGTCCTTTGGCCTAGCCTTGCCTTGCCTTGCCTTATTTCCTTCTCATCCTGTTCTCTGTCCCAGCCTCTCTCACTAAGCCCTCGTCTGGCTGCATGTCTCTTCTTTCCTCTCTCCTTTTCTCAAACTCTCCTGCTTCCTGGCTTTCCTCTTTCAATTCCTCCATTTCAGTCCTGCAGCCTGGCACTACTTTTTCCTCTTGCCTCCCTTTGGCCTGCTCCCTTGCCTTTCTCCCTCTGTTCCATATCCTTCTTCCCGACTTGTCTCTTGGAGACTTTCGGCCACTTTGGAGACACGTCTGGGGATGTTTTGGAAACTTTTCAGAGGCCTCGCTGCTGACAGGGGGGACAGCAGGCAGTGACAGGCCCGGTGCTGACAGGCTCACCCTCCCCCAGCGGGCACTCGGCTGCCACACCCAGCTGACATAGAACCTTTGTCACAATGCCCGCGACCGTGGTGAGGATGCGGGCACTCTGCAGGTGACAGGGACCCAGCAGGACTTGGTGTCAGCTCAGCAATTGCTCAGTTCCCCAAAGAAGCTGAATTCTGCAAATTGCTGCTTTTGCTCTTGAAATGATGTCATCAGGTGGGGGTTTTGTTGTAATACACTGAAAACCAGAGCAGAAATGCTGAAATATTCCCATGATATGCATGGTCTCTGCACCAAACCACCATGACTCAGCCTAAGTACATCTGCCGCTTGTTCTTTATTACTGCCAGCTGATTGTTTGAGTACAGTATAAAAACCATCTTTATTGAGAGATCTTTGTGGTTTAGGCTTAGTCTAAGCGTCTCAAGTAGCCGGGGTTTTTGTTTGGGCCTAATCCATAAGGTCTTATGGCTTTCCTCCTCATCTCAAGATGAATGTGGTAGAAAATATAAATCAAAGAAACGTCCTTTGGCCTAGCCTTGCCTTGCCTTGCCTTATTTCCTTCTCATCCTGTTCTCTGTCCCAGCCTCTCTGACTAACCCCTCGTCTGGCTGCATGTCTCTTCTTTCCTCTCTCCTTTTCTCAAACTCTCCTGCTTCCTGGCTTTCCTCTTTCAATTCCTCCATTTCAGTCCTGTAGCCCGGCACTACTTTTTCCTCTTGCCTCCCTTTGGCCTGCTCCCTTGCCTTTCTCCCTCTGTTCCATATCCTTCTTCCCGACTTGTCTCTTGGAGACTTTTGGCCACTTTGGAGCCAAGTCTGGGGATGTTTTGGAAACTTTTCAGAGGCCTCGCTGCTGACAGGGGGGACAGAATGCAGTGACAGGCCCGGGGCTGACAGCCTCCCCCTCCCCTAGCGGGCGCTCGGCAGCCACACCCAGCTGACATAGAACCTTTGTCACAATGCCCGCTACCGTGGTGAGGATGCGGGCACTCTGCAGGTGACAGGGACCCAGCAGGACTTGGTGTCAGCTCAGCAATTGCTCAGTTCCCCAAAGAAGCTGAATTCTGCAAATTGCTGCTTTTGCTCTTGAAATGATGTCATCAGGTGGGTTTTTTGGTGTAATACACTGAAAACCAGAGCAGAAATGCTGAAATATTCCCATGATATGCATGGTCTCTGCACCAAACCACCATGACTCAGCCTAAGTACATCTGCCGCTTGTTCTTTTGTACTGCCAGCTGATTGTTGAAGTACAGTATAAAAACCATCTTTATGGAGAGATCTTTGCGGTTTAGGCTTAGTCTAAGTGTCTCAAGTAGCCGGGGCTTTTGTTTGGTCCTAATATATAAGGTCTGATGGCTTTCCTCCTCATCTCAAGATGAATGTGGTAGAAAATATAAATCAAGGAAACGTCCTTTGGCCTAGCCTTGCCTTGCCTTGCCTTATTTCCTTCTCATCCTGTTCTCTGTCCCAGCCTCTCTCACTAACCCATCGTCTGGCTGCATGTCTCTTCTTTCCTCTCTCCTTTTCTCAAACTCTCCTGCTTCCTGGCTTCCGTCTTTCAATTCCTCCATTTCAGTCCTGCAGCCTGGCACTACTTTTTCCTCTTGCCTCCCTTTGGCCTGCTCCCTTGCCTTTCTCCCTCTGTTCCATATCCTTCTTCCCGACTTGTCTCTTGGAGACTTTTGGCCACTTTGGAGCCAAGTCTGGGGATGTTTTGGAAACTTTTCAGAGGCCTCGCTGCTGACAGGGGGACAGCAGGCAGTGACAGGCCCGGGGCTGAAAGGCTCACCCTCCCCCAGCGGGCACTCGGCTGCCACACCCAGCTGACATAGAACCTTTGTCACAATGCCCGCGACCGTGGTGAGGACGCGGGCACTCTGCAAGTGACAGGGACCCAGCAGGACTTGGTGTCAGCTCAGCAATTGCTCAGTTCCCCAAAGAAGTTGAATTCTGCAAATTGCTGCTTTTGCTCTTGAAATGATGTCATCAGGTGGGTGTTTTGGTGTAATACACTGAAGACCAGAGCAGAAATGCTGAAATATTCCCATGATATGCATGGTCTCTGCACCAAACCACCATGACTCAGCCTAAGTACATCTGCCGCTTGTTCTTTTGTACTGCCAGCTGATTGTGGAAGTACAGTATAAAAACCATCTTTATGGAGAGATCTTTGTGGTTTAGGCTTAGTCTAAGTGTCTCAAGTAGCCAGGGCTTTTGTTTGGGCCTAATCCATAAGGTCTGATGGCTTTCCTCCTCATCTCAAGATGAATGTGGTAGAAAATATAAATCAAAGAAACGTCCTTTGGCCTAGCCTTGCCTTGCCTTGCCTTGCCTTATTTCCTTCTCATCCTGTTCTCTGTCCCAGCCTCTCTCACTAAGCCCTTGTCTGGCTGCATGTCTCTTCTTTCCTCTCTCCTTTTCTCAAACTCTCCTGCTTCCTGGCTTTCCTCTTTCAATTCCTCCATTTCAGTCCTGCAGCCCGGCACTACTTTTTCCTCTTGCCTCCCTTTGGCTTGCTCCCTTGCCTTTCTCCCTCTGTTCCATATCCTTCTTCCCGACTTGTCTCTTGGAGACTTTTGGCCACTTTGGAGCCAAGTCTGGGGATGTTTTGGAAACTTTTCAGAGGCCTCGCTGGTGACAGGGGGGACAGAATGCAGTGACAGGCCCAGGGCTGACAGGCTCACCGTCTCCTAGGGGGCGCTCGACTGCCACACCCAGATGACATAGAACCTTTGTCACAATTCCCGCTACCGTGGTGAGGATGCGGGCACTCTGCAGGTGACAGGGACCCAGCAGGACATGGTGTCAGCTCAGCAATTGCTCAGTTCCCCAAAGAAGCTGAATTCTGCAAATTGCTGCTTTTGCTCTTGAAATGATGTCATCAGGTGGGTGTTTTGGTGTAATACACTGAAAACCAGAGCAGAAATGCTGAAATATTCCCATGATATGCATGGTCTCTGCACCAAACCACCATGACTCAGCCTAAGTACATCTGCCGCTTGTTCTTTTGTACTGCCAGCTGATTGTGGAAGTGTAGTGGCAGAGCCCCCCCCCGCCCCAGGGGGATGGGGTTGTCGCCAGCCTGTCTGAGAGGCGAAGCCAGAGACAAAAGAGACTAAAGGAGCACCATTAGAAGGTAATAATGAGTGAGCAATCGCCGGACACATGCGTGCAGAGCGCGTGGACAGTACGTGCAGCCTATCATGTTATTGTATAACATGAGTTACAACCAATCACGTTGTTGTAAGGCGCGTGGACAGGGCAGCTTTGCTATAAAGCTAGCCCGGTCCAATAATAAAGCGAACTCTGTGAACATCATATTGGTGTGTCAGGTTCCGTGGCTCGCTTGGATAAAACAACACTTTGGTGACCCCGACGTGATACTTCGTATCGAAGCAAGATCGCCGGAAGTGAAGACGCGAGGACGCCACCTGGGGGCGACACCAGCCCAGCGCTCAATCATAGCGGAAAGTAGGCCTACGAAGAAGCAGGTGGCATGGGAAACACGGCATCCGTGGAAGAAAACATAATAGTGAGAAGTATTCTGCAGCTGGCTGCAAGAACAGGAAGAATTTTGGAAAAAGACGCGGTGGAGCGCCTTTTACTATTCGCCCAGCGTAAGGGCTGTGTTCGTTCGATGGACGAATTTTTTTCTCCCGGTACTTGGGAGGACATAGGGACCGAACTATGGGAAGCGGTTACAAGGGGGAGCCGCGAGGCTTGCGATCTCGCCGGACCCTGGCGGGAGGTCAGGCAGCTAATGCAGGAAGTCTCAGAGGAGCCGGAGCTGTGTGCCGTCCCCTCGGAGCCGCCCGCCGCGAGCTGCCCACCCTCCGAGAACTCCGAAGAATCAACACCGCTGGTATGTCCCGTATCAGATCTGGAGTTCTAGGGCGGAGAGCAAATTATACCCTCTGCGCCCGTTGAGCCATTGCCTGGCTCCGACAACGAATGGCAGCAACCGGCAAGTTTCAACAAGCCAGGACAAGTTAATCCAACCGACGTGCCTTTGCCGGAGGACCCGATGGAACACCAGGACGGAGCACCACAGAATCGCCCTGACATCCAGGAGGAGAGCCATGTGCGGAGCCTGAAGGACATACTGAGACGGCAGGAGAGCCAGATGCAAGAAGTTCTAGAAGCTATGAAACGACTAGATGGCGGTAACAGTAAAACTTCGCGGTTAATAGCATATAAAAAGGCGTCAGATGCAATTAAGGACGGGCTGGAGGCAACTGGCAGGGAATGTGAAAAACGGGGAAAACAGGAAAGGGAGGGGGTGGAATTAGACCTCACTCCCGAGGAGCTCCGTATCAAAAGGGAGCAAATACAAAAATGGGCTAGACAATGTGTTGAAGATGGGATGTGGTCTGTAAGAGAAACAGATGAATATTTAAAAGCGCGATATGGAAAAGGCCTGGAGACTGGGTTAGCAGATCGGTTTGCAAATATGCGTCGACTTACTGATCCACAGGGAAACACAAGGGAATTGTATAGCAGTGATAATAATGATAATTTGGGTGCTGCCCCTGTGCATCAGGGTAGAGATATTCCTCGAGATCATTCTTATAATGCAGGGCAACATTGGCAAGGGGTAATCAGAGATGCAACTATTGAAGGGATCATGTTACCTGGTAGTATTACAGCAATGCCAGTGCACATAGATAATAGAGGACAAAGGCAGTGGTCGCCTTTTGATTGGAAAACGGTTAAGCAATTGCAAAGTGCAGTTATGCAATATGGTATGGATAATAAGCATGTGATGCAGCTAATCAATTCATTTTTCAAGGAGCAAGTACTAACTCAAACAGGTATTAGGGCGTTGATGGAGTTATTGCTTCCTCCAACGGGGTATTTGCTGTTCTTGGACAAGTGGCAGGGGAAAGTGGAATTGGCAGTATTAGAAAATGTTCGTTTACCAGCTGATGATCCGTTGCGGTTAGCTAGCATGGACCAGTTACTGGGTCGTGGGCAATATGCGGATGGTGCTACTCAGGCAGCACTTCATCCAAGGATTTTGCAGCAAACGCAAGGGCTTGCCTTGGCGGCAGTGAAAGAATTGCCGAATAGAGGTAACCCTGTGCCACCCTATTCTACAATAGAGTGGGATCCTGGGGAACCATATATGACATCTGTGGATTGTTTAAAAGAAGTGATAGATGCCTCTCCTAACTTGACTCCAGAGGCAAAAGCTGCTGTGGGGAAAGATTTGGCTATGATGAATGCAAACACCCAATGCCAACAGATATTAGCCGGTTTGGGAAAAACTGCTTCTTTAGCAGAGATGGTGGAAGCTTGCACACAGGTACCAATTATGCAACAGGAGGTAGAAAAAGCAAAAATATATGCTCAAGCCCACGCTGCGGCCTTGGCTGCAGCACGTAAGCCTGCAATGAAAGGTGGAAGCCCTTCTTCTTGTGGCCTAGCATGTTTTACTTGCAAACAGACAGGACATATTAAAAGAAACTGCCCTCAATATGCTTAGCAGCATTGCAAAAATGGCATAACTCTCCAGTTAATCTGGTAACAGATTCTCTTTATGTTGTGGGAATTGTACAAAGAATACATAGAGCACTTTTGCAGCGAGTTTCCAATTCCTTATTGTTTGAAGCATTGTTAGATTTGTGGAACGTATTAGATTATAGGACAGCACCAGTATTTATCATGCATATAAAAAGCCATACTAACATACCAGGTGGTCTAGTAGAGGGAAACAGCACCATAGACAAACTTGTGGCAGTAGCAGATATATCCCCTTTTGAACAAGCCAGACAGGCTCACGAATTCTTTCATCAATCCTCAGCAGCACTCCGAAAACAGTTTACAATTACAAAGGAACAAGCTCGAGCCATTATTGCAGCTTGTCCTGATTGTGCCCGCATAGTCCCTCTCCAACAAAAGGGAGTAAATCCTCGGGGCTTGCAGCCAGGTCAGTTATGGCAAACTGATATTACTGAATTTGCACCATTTGGCAGACAAAAGTACATTCATGTCTCCATAGATACCTGTTCAGGACTGCTGTGGGCTACAGCCTTGACCTCAGCAAATGCAAAGGCAGTAAAACGTCATTTACTACAAGCTTTTGCTGTCATGGGTGTCCCTACACAAATCAAAACAGATAATGGTCCTGCATATCACTCTGACAGACTTGCAGCCTTCCTCACCCAGTGGAAGGTACAACACCTGTTTGGAATCCCTTATAATTGTACTGGCCAAGCAATTATTGAGCGTGCACACCGTGCATTAAAAATCTTTTGTCTGTTTTGAAAAAACAAGGGGGAATTGGTGTGAGCCCAGAAGAGGTATTGATGAAGGCACTGTATGTGCTGAACTGGCTTAATCCTAAAAGTGAAACTGAAATGGAACCGGTTGTTATGCACCAAATCAAAAATGTCAAAGATTTTTCCGAAAATGTGCCTAAGGTTAGTGTGTTTAATCCGACAACACAACAATGGGAAGGTCCTATGTCACTAATAACCTGGGGAAGGGGATATGCTTGTGTTTCTACAGGTAACCACAAAAATTCATGGATCCCAGCAAAGTGGGTGAGACCTTGGCTAGCTAACAGAGAAGAAACCGATTGCAGTGATGACAACCTTTAACCTCAGACATGTTATCGCTTTAAGCAACGAATGTAGCCAATGTTGAGAATACCACTTTGTAAAACAGAGCAGCAATTAATTTTTTGTTATTGGACATGTTCACAGTTATGAAGAGTTTGATTGTATGTGTTGTTTGAACTTAAAAGTTAAAAAGATAGAAGATTTGCAGAACAAGAAAATAACAGAAGATATTGGGTTTTTTGGGGTGAATGCCTTGTTTGGTTAAAAGGAATATTGAAAACAGGTTTGTTCTTGTTAATTGTAATTGTATTAGCCTTAATGTTCTTACCCTGTATTTCACACTGTATTTAAAGCATGATACGGCGTATTGTTAATATTAAATAAAAGAGGGGGAGATGTAGTGGCAGGGCCCCCCCCCACCCCAGGGGGATGGGGTTGTCGCCAGCCTGGCTGAGAGGTGAAGCCAGAGACAAAAGAGACTAAAGGAGCACCATTAGAAGGTAATAATGAGTGAGCAATCGCCGGACACATGCGTGCAGAGCGCGTGGACAGTACGTGCAGCCTATCATGTTATTGTATAACACGAGTTACAACCAATCACGTTGTTGTAAGGCGCGTGGACAGGGCAGCTTTGCTATAAAGCTAGCCCGGTCCAATAATAAAGCGAACTCTGTGAACATTATATTGGTGTGTCAGGTTCCGTGGCTCGCATGGATAAAACAACATGGAAGTACAGTATAAAAACCATCTTTATGGAGAGATCTTTGTGGTTTAGGCTTAGTCTAAGTGTCTCAAGTAGCCGGGGCATTTGTTTGGGCCTAATCCATAAGGTCTGATGGCTTTCCTCCTCATCTCAAGATGAATGTGGTAGAAAATATAAATCAAGGAAACGTCCTTTGGCCTAGCCTTGCCTTGCCTTGCCTTATTTCCTTCTCATCCTGTTCTCTGTCCCAGCCTCTCTCACTAACCCCTCGTCTGGCCGCATGTCTCTTCTTTCCTCTCTCCTTTTCTCAAACTCTCCTGCTTCCTGGCTTTCCTCTTTCAATTCCTCCATTTCAGTCCTGCAGCCCGGCACTACTTTTTCCTCTTGCCTCCCTTTGGCTTGCTCCCTTGCCTTTCTCCCTCTGTTCCATATCCTTCTTCCCGACTTGTCTCTTGGAGACTTTCGGCCACTTTGGAGACACGTCTGGGGATGTTTTGGAAACTTTTCAGAGGCCTCGCTGCTGACAGGGGGGACAGCAGGCAATGACAGGCCCGGGGCTGACAGGCTCACCCTCCCCCAGCGGGCACTCGGCTGCCACACCCAGCTGACATAGAACCTTTGTCACAATGCCCGCGACCGTGGTGAGGATGCGGGCACTCTGCAGGTGACAGGGACCCAGCAGGACTTGGTGTCAGCTCAGCAATTGCTCAGTTCCCCAAAGAAGCTGAATTCTGCAAATTGCTGCTTCTGCTCTTGAAATGATGTCATCAGGTGGGTGTTTTGGTGTAATACACTGAAAACCAGAGCAGAAATGCTGAAATATTCCCATGATATGCATGGTCTCTGCACCAAACCACCATGACTCAGCCTAAGTACATCTGCCGCTTGTTCTTTTGTACTGCCAGCTGATTGTGGAAGTACAGTATAAAAACCATCTTTATGGAGAGATCTTTGTGGTTTAGGCTTAGTCTAAGCGTCTCAGGTAGCCGGGGCTTTTGTTTGGGCCTAATCCATAAGGTCTGATGGCTTTCCTCCTCATCTCAAGATGAATGTGGTAGAAAATATAAATCAAAGAAACGTCCTTTGGCCTAGCCTTGCCTTGCCTTGCCTTATTTCCTTCTCATCCTGTTCTCTGTCCCAGCCTCTCTCACTAAGCCCTCGTCTGGCTGCATGCCTCTTCTTTCCTCTCTCCTTTTCTCAAACTCTCCTGCTTCCTGGCTTTCCTCTTTCAATTCCTCCATTTCAGTCCTGCAGCCCGGCACTACTTTTTCCTCTTGCCTCCCTTTGGCTTGCTCCCTTGCCTTTCTCCCTCTGTTCCATATCCTTCTTCCCGACTTGTCTCTTGGAGACTTTCGGCCACTTTGGAGACACGTCTGGGGATGTTTTGGAAACTTTTCAGAGGCCTCGCTGCTGACAGGGGGGACAGCAGGCAGTGACAGGCCCAGGGCTGACAGGCTCACCCTCCCCCAGCGGGCACTCGGCTGCCACACCCAGCTGACATAGAACCTTTGTCACAATGCCCGCGACCGTGGTGAGGATGCGGGCACTCTGCAGGTGACAGGGACCCAGCAGGACTTGGTGTCAGCTCAGCAATTGCTCAGTTCCCCAAAGAAGCTGAATTCTGCAAATTGCTGCTTCTGCTCTTGAAATGATGTCATCAGGTGGGTGTTTTGGTGTAATACACTGAAAACCAGAGCAGAAATGCTGAAATATTCCCATGATATGCATGGTCTCTGCACCAAACCACCATGACTCAACCTAAGTACATCTGCCGCTTGTTCTTTTGTACTGCCAGCTGATTGTGGAAGTACAGTATAAAAACCATCTTTATGGAGAGATCTTTGTGGTTTAGGCTTAGTCTAAGTGTCTCAAGTAGCCGGGGCTTTTGTTTGGGCCTAATCTATAAGGTCTGATGGCTTTCCTCCTCATCTCAAGATGAATGTGGTAGAAAATATAAATCAAAGAAACGTCCTTTGGCCTAGCCTTGCCTTGCCTTGCCTTATTTCCTTCTCATCCTGTTCTCTGTCCCAGCCTCTCTCACTAAGCCCTCGTCTGGCTGCATGTCTCTTCTTTCCTCTCTCCTTTTCTCAAACTCTCCTGCTTCCTGGCTTTCCTCTTTCAATTCTTCCATTTCAGTCCTGCAGCCCGGCACTACTTTTTCCTCTTGCCTCCCTTTGGCCTGCTCCCTTGCCTTTCTCCCTCTGTTCCATATCCTTCTTCCCGACTTGTCTCTTGGAGACTTTTGGCCACTTTGGAGACACGTCTGGGGATGTTTTGGAAAATTTTCAGAGGCCTCGTTGGTGACAGGCGTTACAGAATGCAGTGACAGGCCCGGGGCTGACAGGCTCCCCCTCTCCTAGCTGGTGCTTGACTGCCACACCCAGCTGACATAGAACCTTTGTCACAATGCCCGCGACCGTGGTGAGGATGCGGGCACTCTGCAGGTGACAGGGACCCAGCAGGACATGGTGTCAGCTCAGGAATTGCTCAGTTCCCCAAAGAAGCTGAATTCTGCAAATTGCTGCTTTTGATCTTGAAATGATGTCATCAGGTGGGTGTTTTGGTGTAATACACTGAAGACCAGAGCAGAAATGCTGAAATATTCCCATGATATGCATGGTCTCTGCACCAAACCACCATGACTCAGCCTAAGTACATCTGCCGCTTGTTCTTTTGTACTGCCAGCTGATTGTGGAAGTACAGTATAAAAACCATCTTTATGGAGAGATCTTTGTGGTTTAGGCTTATTCTAAGTGTCTCAAGTAGCCGGGGCTTTTGTTTGGGCCTAATCCATAAGGTCTGATGGCTTTCCTCCTCATCTCAAGATGAATGTGGTAGAAAATATAAATCAAAGAAACGTCCTTTGGCCTAGCCTTGCCTTGCCTTGCCTTGCCTTATTTCCTTCTCATCCTGTTCTCTGTCCCAGCCTCTCTCACTAAGCCCTCGTCTGGCTGCATGTCTCTTCTTTCCTCTCTCCTTTTCTCAAACTCTCCTGCTTCCTGGCTTTCCTCTTTCAATTCCTCCATTTCAGTCCTGCAGCCCGGCACTACTTTTTCCTCTTGCCTCCCTTTGGCCTGATCCCTTGCCTTTCTCCCTCTGTTCCATATCCTTCTTCCCGACTTGTCTCTTGGAGACTTTTGGCCACTTTGGACCCAAGTCTGGGGATGTTTTGGAAACTTTTCAGAGGCCTCGCTGGTGACAGGGGGTACAGAATGCAGTGACAGGCCCAGGGCTGACAGGCTCACCGTCTCCTAGGGGGCGCTCGACTGCCACACCCAGATGACATAGAACCTTTGTCACAATGCCCACGACCGTGGTGAGGATGCGGGCACTCTGCAGGTGACAGGGACCCAGCAGGACATGGTGTCAGCTCAGCAATTGCTCAGTTCCCCAAAGAAGCTGAATTCTGCAAATTGCTGCTTTTGCTCTTGAAATGATGTCATCAGGTGGGTGTTTTGGTGTAATACACTGAAAACCAGAGCAGAAATGCTGAAATATTCCCATGATATGCATGGTCTCTGCACCAAACCACCATGACTCAGCCTAAGTACATCTGCCGCTTGTTCTTTTGTACTGCCAGCTGATTGTGGAAGTGTAGTGGCAGAGCCCCCCCCCGCCCCAGGGGGATGGGGTTGTGGCCAGCCTGGCTGACAGGTGAAGCCAGAGACAAAAGAGACTAAAGGAGCACCATTAGAAGGTAATAATGAGTGAGCAATCGCCGGACACATGCGTGCAGAGCGCGTGGACAGTACGTGCAGCCTATCATGTTATTGTATAACACGAGTTACAACCAATCACGTTGTTGTAAGGCGCGTGGACAGGGCAGCTTTGCTATAAAGCTAGCCCGGTCCAATAATAAAGCGAACTCTGTGAACATCATATTGGTGTGTCAGGTTCCGTGGCTCGCTTGGATAAAACAACACTTTGGTGACCCCGACGTGATACTTCGTATCGAAGCAAGATCGCCGGAAGTGAAGACGCGAGGACGCCACCTGGGGGCGACACCAGCCCAGCGCTCAATCATAGCGGAAAGTAGGCCTACGAAGAAGCAGGTGGCATGGGAAACACGGCATCCGTGGAAGAAAACATAATAGTGAGAAGTATTCTGCAGCTGGCTGCAAGAACAGGAAGAATTTTGGAAAAAGACGCGGTGGAGCGCCTTTTACTATTCGCCCAGCGTAAGGGCTGTGTTCGTTCGACGGACGAATTTTTTTCTCCCGGTACATGGGAGGACATAGGGACCGAACTATGGGAAGCGGTTACAAGGGGGAGCCGCGAGGCTTGCGATCTCGCCGGACCCTGGCGGGAGGTCAGGCAGCTAATGCAGGAAGTCTCAGAGGAGCCGGAGCTGTGTGCCGTCCCCTCGGAGCCGCCCGCCGCGAGCTGCCCACCCTCCGAGAACTCCGAAGAATCAACACCGCTGGTATGTCCCGTATCAGACCTGGAGTTCTGGGGCGGAGAGCAAATTATACCCTCTGCGCCCGTTGAGCCATTGCCTGGCTCCGACAACGAATGGCAGCAACCGGCAAGTTTCAACAAGCCAGGACAAGTTAATCCAGCCGACGTGCCTTTGCCGGAGGACCCGATGGAACACCAGGACGGAGCACCACAGAATCGCCCTGACTTCCAGGAGGAGAGCCACGTGCGGAGCCTGAAGGACTTACTGAGACGGCAGGAGAGCCAGATGCAAGAAGTTCTAGAAGCTATGAAACGACTAGATGGCGGTAACAGTAAAACTTCGCGGTTAATAGCATATAAAAAGGCGTCAGATGCAATTAAGGACGGGCTGGAGGCAACTGGCAGGGAATGTGAAAAACGGGGAAAACAGGAAAGGGAGGGGGTGGAATTAGACCTCACTCCCGAGGAGCTCCATATCAAAAGGGAGCAAATACAAAAATGGGCTAGACAATGTGTTGAAGATGGGATGTGGTCTGTAAGAGAAACAGATGAATATTTAAAAGCGCGATATGGAAAAGGCCTGGAGACTGGGTTAGCAGATCGGTTTGCAAATATGCGTCGACTTACTGATCCACAGGGAAACACAAGGGAATTGTATAGCAGTGATAATAATGATAATTTGGGTGCTGCCCCTGTGCATCAGGGTAGAGATATTCCTCGAGATCATTCTTATAATGCAGGGCAACATTGGCAAGGGGTAATCAGAGATGCAACTATTGAAGGGATCATGTTACCTGGTAGTATTACAGCAATGCCAGTGCACATAGATAATAGAGGACAAAGGCAGTGGTCGCCTTTTGATTGGAAAACGGTTAAGCAATTGCAAAGTGCAGTTATGCAATATGGTATGGATAATAAGCATGTGATGCAGCTAATCAATTCATTTTTCAAGGAGCAAGTACTAACTCAAACAGGTATTAGGGCGTTGATGGAGTTATTGCTTCCTCCAACGGGGTATTTGCTGTTCTTGGACAAGTGGCAGGGGAAAGTGGAATTGGCAGTATTAGAAAATGTTCGTTTACCAGCTGATGATCCGTTGCGGTTAGCTAGCATGGACCAGTTACTGGGTCGTGGGCAATATGCGGATGGTGCTACTCAGGCAGCACTTCATCCAAGGATTTTGCAGCAAACGCAAGGGCTTGCCTTGGCGGCAGTGAAAGAATTGCCAAATAGAGGTAACCCTGTGCCACCCTATTCTACAATAGAGTGGGATCCTGGGGAACCATATATGACATCTGTGGATTGTTTAAAAGAAGTGATAGATGCCTCTCCTAACTTGACTCCAGAGGCAAAAGCTGCTGTGGGGAAAGATTTGGCTATGATGAATGCAAACACCCAATGCCAACAGATATTAGCCGGTTTGGGAAAAACTGCTTCTTTAGCAGAGATGGTGGAAGCTTGCACACAGGTACCAATTATGCAACAGGAGGTAGAAAAAGCAAAAATATATGCTCAAGCCCACGCTGCGGCCTTGGCTGCAGCACGTAAGCCTGCAATGAAAGGTGGAAGCCCTTCTTCTTGTGGCCTAGCATGTTTTACTTGCAAACAGACAGGACATATTAAAAGAAACTGCCCTCAATATGCTTAGCAGCATTGCAAAAATGGCATAACTCTCCAGTTAATCTGGTAACAGATTCTCTTTATGTTGTGGGAATTGTACAAAGAATACATAGAGCACTTTTGCAGCGAGTTTCCAATTCCTTATTGTTTGAAGCATTGTTAGATTTGTGGAACGTATTAGATTATAGGACAGCACCAGTATTTATCATGCATATAAAAAGCCATACTAACATACCAGGTGGTCTAGTAGAGGGAAACAGCACCATAGACAAACTTGTGGCAGTAGCAGATATATCCCCTTTTGAACAAGCCAGACAGGCTCACGAATTCTTTCATCAATCCTCAGCAGCACTCCGAAAACAGTTTACAATTACAAAGGAACAAGCTCGAGCCATTATTGCAGCTTGTCCTGATTGTGCCCGCATAGTCCCTCTCCAACAAAAGGGAGTAAATCCTCGGGGCTTGCAGCCAGGTCAGTTATGGCAAACTGATATTACTGAATTTGCACCATTTGGCAGACAAAAGTACATTCATGTCTCCATAGATACCTGTTCAGGACTGCTGTGGGCTACAGCCTTGACCTCAGCAAATGCAAAGGCAGTAAAACGTCATTTACTACAAGCTTTTGCTGTCATGGGTGTCCCTACACAAATCAAAACAGATAATGGTCCTGCATATCACTCTGACAGACTTGCAGCCTTCCTCACCCAGTGGAAGGTACAACACCTGTTTGGAATCCCTTATAATTGTACTGGCCAAGCAATTATTGAGCGTGCACACCGTGCATTAAAAATCTTTTGTCTGTTTTGAAAAAACAAGGGGGAATTGGTGTGAGCCCAGAAGAGGTATTGATGAAGGCACTGTATGTGCTGAACTGGCTTAATCCTAAAAGTGAAACTGAAATGGAACCGGTTGTTATGCACCAAATCAAAAATGTCAAAGATTTTTCCGAAAATGTGCCTAAGGTTAGTGTGTTTAATCCGACAACACAACAATGGGAAGGTCCTATGTCACTAATAACCTGGGGAAGGGGATATGCTTGTGTTTCTACAGGTAACCACAAAAATTCATGGATCCCAGCAAAGTGGGTGAGACCTTGGCTAGCTAACAGAGAAGAAACCGATTGCAGTGATGACAGCCTTTAACCTCAGACATGTTATCGCTTTAAGCAACGAATGTAGCCAATGTTGAGAATACCACTTTGTAAAACAGAGCAGCAATTAATTTTTTGTTATTGGACATGTTCACAGTTATGAAGAGTTTGATTGTATGTGTTGTTTGAACTTAAAAGTTAAAAAGATAGAAGATTTGCAGAACAAGAAAATAACAGAAGATATTGGGTTTTTTGGGGTGAATGCCTTGTTTGGTTAAAAGGAATAATGAAAACAGGTTTGTTCTTGTTAATTGTAATTGTATTAGCCTTAATGTTCTTACCCTGTATTTCACACTGTGTTTAAAGCATGATACGGCGTATTGTTAATATTAAATAAAAGAGGGGGAGATGTAGTGGAAGAGCCCCCCCCCGCCCCAGGGGGATGGGGTTGTCGCCAGCCTGGCTGAGAGGTGAAGCCAGAGACAAAAGAGACTAAAGGAGCACCATTAGAAGGTAATAATGAGTGAGCAATCGCCGGACACATGCGTGCAGAGCGCGTGGACAGTACGTGCAGCCTATCATGTTATTGTATAACACGAGTTACAACCAATCACGTTGTTGTAAGGCGCGTGGACAGGGCAGCTTTGCTATAAAGCTAGCCCGGTCCAATAATAAAGCGAACTCTGTGAACATCATATTGGTGTGTCAGGTTCCGTGGCTCGCATGGATAAAACAACATGGAAGTACAGTATAAAAACCATCTTTATGGAGAGATCTTTGTGGTTTAGGCTTAGTCTAAGTGTCTCAAGTAGCCGGGGCATTTGTTTGGGCCTAATCCATAAGGTCTGATGGCTTTCCTCCTCATCTCAAGATGAATGTGGTAGAAAATATAAATCAAGGAAACGTCCTTTGGCCTAGCCTTGCCTTGCCTTGCCTTATTTCCTTCTCATCCTGTTCTCTGTCCCAGCCTCTCTCACTAACCCCTCGTCTGGCTGCATGTCTCTTCTTTCCTCTCTCCTTTTCTCAAGCTCTCCTGCTTCCTGGCTTTCGTCTTTCAATTCTTCCATTTCAGTCCTGCAGCCCGGCACTACTTTTTCCTCTTGCCTCCCTTTGGCCTGCTCCCTTGCCTTTCTCCCTCTGTTCCATATCCTTCTTCCCAACTTGTCTCTTGGAGACTTTTGGCCACTTTGGAGCCAAGTCTGGGGATGTTTTGGAAACTTTTCAGAGGCCTCGCTGGTGACAGGGGGTACAGAATGCAGTGACAGGCCCGGGGCTGACAGGCTCACCGTCTCCTAGGGGGCGCTCGACTGCCACACCCAGCTGACATAGAACCTTTGTCACAATGCCCGCTAGCGTGGTGAGGATGCGGGCACTCTGCAGGTGACAGGGACCCAGCAGGACATGGTGTCAGCTCAGCAATTGCTCAGTTCCCCAAAGAAGCTGAATTCTGCAAATTGCTGCTTTTGCTCTTGAAATGATGTCATCAGGTGGGTGTTTTGGTGTAATACACTGAAAACCAGAGCAGAAATGCTGAAATATTCCCATGATATGCATGGTCTCTGCACCAAACCACCATGACTCAGCCTAAGTTCATCTGCCGCTTGTTCTTTTGTACTGCCAGCTGATTGTGGAAGTACAGTATAAAAACCATCTTTATGGAGAGATCTTTGTGGTTTAGGCTTAGTCTAAGCGTCTCAGGTAGCCGGGGCTTTTGTTTGGGCCTAATCCATAAGGTCTTATGGCTTTCCTCCTCATCTCAAGATGAATGTGGTAGAAAATATAAATCAAGGAAACGTCCTTTGGCCTATCCTTGCCTTGCCTTGCCTTATTTCCTTCTCATCCTGTTCTCTGTCCCAGCCTCTCTCACTAAGCCCTCGTCTGGCTGCATGTCTCTTCTTTCCTCTCTCCTTTTCTCAAACTCTCCTGCTTCCTGGCTTTCCTCTTTCAATTCCTCCATTTCAGTCCTGCAGACCGGCACTACTTTTTCCTCTTGCCTCCCTTTGGCTTGCTCCCTTGCCTTTCTCCCTCTGTTCCATATCCTTCTTCCCGACTTGTCTCTTGGAGACTTTCGGCCACTTTGGAGCCAAGTCTGGGGATGTTTTGGAAACTTTTCAGAGGCCTCGCTGGTGACAGGGGGGACAGCAGGCAGTGACAGGCCCGGGGCTGACAGGCTCACCCTCCCCCAGCGGGCACTCGGCTGCCACACCCAGATGACATAGAACCTTTGTCACAATGCCCGCGACCGTGGTGAGGATGCGGGCACTCTGCAGGTGACAGGGACCCAGCAGGACTTGGTGTCAGCTCAGCAATTGCTCAGTTCCCCAAAGAAGCTGAATTCTGCAAACTGCTGCTTTTGCTCTTGAAATGATGTCATCAGGTGGGTGTTTTGGTGTAATACACTTAAAACCAAGCAGAAATGCTGAAATATTCCCATGATATGCATGGTCTCTGCACCAAACCACCATGACTCAGCCTAAGTACATCTGCCGCTTGTTCTTTTGTACTGCCAGCTGATTGTGGAAGTACAGTATAAAAACCATCTTTATGGAGAGATCTTTGTGGTTTAGGCTTAGTCTAAGTGTCTCAAGTAGCCGGGGCTTTTGTTTGGGCCTAATCCATAAGGTCTGATGGCTTTCCTCCTCATCTCAAGATGAATGTGGTAGAAAATATAAATCAAAGAAACGTCCTTTGGCCTAGCCTTGCCTTGCCTTGCCTTGCCTTATTTCCTTCTCATCCTGTTCTCTGTCCCAGCTTCTCTCACTAAGCCCTCGTCTGGCTGCATGTCTCTTCTTTCCTCTCTCCTTTTCTCAAACTCTCCTGCTTCCTGGCTTTCCTCTTTCAATTCCTCCATTTCAGTCCTGCAGCCCGGCACTACTTTTTCCTCCTGCCTCCCTTTGGCCTGCTCCCTTGCCTTTCTCCCTCTGTTCCATATCCTTCTTCCCGACTTGTCTCTTGGAGACTTTTGGCCACTTTGGAGCCAAGTCTGGGGATGTTTTGGAAAATTTTCAGAGGCCTCGCTGGTGACAGGGGGGACAGCAGGCAGTGACAGGCCCGGGGCTGACAGGCTCACCGTCTCCTCGGGGGCGCTCGACTGCCACACCCAGCTGACATAGAACCTTTGTCACAATGCCCGCTACCGTGGTGAGGATGCGGGCACTCTGCAGGTGACAGGGACCCAGCAGGACATGGTGTCAGCTCAGCAATTGCTCAGTTCCCCAAAGAAGCTGAATTCTGCAAATTGCTGCTTTTGCTCTTGAAATGATGTCATCAGGTGGGTGTTTTGGTGTAATACACTGAAGACCAGAGCAGAAATGCTGAAATATTCCCATGATATGCACGGTCTCTGCACCAAACCACCATGACTCAGCCTAAGTTCATCTGCCGATTGTTCTTTTGTACTGCCAGCTGATTGTGGAAGTACAGTATAAAAACCATCTTTATGGAGAGATCTTTGTGGTTTAGGCTTAGTCTAAGTGTCTCAAGTAGCCGGGGCTTTTGTTTGGGCCTAATCCATAAGGTCTGATGGCTTTCCTCCTCATCTCAAGATGAATGTGGTAGGAAATATAAATCAAAGAAACGTCCTTTGGCCTAGCCTTGCCTTGCCTTGCCTTGCCTTATTTCCTTCTCATCCTGTTCTCTGTCCCAGCCTCTCTCACTAACCCATCGTCTGGCTGCATGTCTCTTCTTTCCTCTCTCCTTTTCTCAAACTCTCCTGCTTCCTGGCTTTCGTCTTTCAATTCCTCCATCTCAGTCCTGCAGCCCGGCACTACTTTTTCCTCTTGCCTCCCTTTGGCCTGCTCCCTTGCCTTTCTCCCTCTGTTCCATATCCTTCTTCCCGACTTGTCTCTTGGAGACTTTTGGCCACTTTGGAGCCAAGTCTGGGGATGATTTGGAAAATTTTCAGAGGCCTCGCTGGTGACAGGAGGTACATAATGCAGTGACAGGCCCAGGGCTGACAGGCTCACCGTCTCCTAGGGGGCGCTCGACTGCCACACCCAGCTGACATAGAACCTTTGTCACAATGTCCGCGACCGTGGTGAGGATGCGGGCACTCTGCAGGTGACAGGGACCCAGCAGGACTTGGTGTCAGCTCAGCAATTGCTCAGTTCCCCAAAGAAGCTGAATTCTGCAAATTGCTGCTTTTGCTCTTGAAATGATGTCATGAGGTGGGTGTTTTGGTGTAATACACTGAAGACCAGAGCAGAAATGCTGAACTATTCCCATGATATGCATGGTCTCTGCACCAAACCACCATGACTCAGCCTAAGTTCATCTGCCGATTGTTCTTTTGTACTGCCAGCTGATTGTGGAAGTACAGTATAAAAACCATCTTTATGGAGAGATCTTTGTGGTTTAGGCTTAGTCTAAGTGTCTCAAGTAGCCGGGGCTTTTGTTTGGGCCTAATCCATAAGGTCTGATGGCTTTCCTCCTCATCTCAAGATGAATGTGGTAGAAAATATAAATCAAAGAAACGTCCTTTGGCCTAGCCTTGCCTTGCCTTGCCTTATTTCCTTCTCATCCTGTTCTCTGTCCCAGCCTCTCTCACTAACCCATCGTCTGGCTGCATGTCTCTTCTTTCCTCTCTCCTTTTCTCAGACTCTCCTGCTTCCTGGCTTTCCTCTTTCAATTCCTCCATTTCAGTCCTGCAGCCCGGCACTACTTTTTCCTCTTGCCTCCCTTTGGCCTGCTCCCTTGCCTTTCTCCCTCTGTTCCATATCCTTCTTCCCGACTTGTCTCTTGGAGACTTTTGGCCACTTTGGACCCAAGTCTGGGGATGTTTTGGAAACTTTTCCGAGGCCTCGCTGGTGACAGGAGGTACAGAATGCAGTGACAGGCCCAGGGCTGACAGGCTCACCGTCTCCTAGGGGGCGCTCGACTGCCACACCCAGCTGACATAGAACCTTTGTCACAATGCCCGCGACCGTGGTGAGGATGCGGGCACTCTGCAGGTGACAGGGACCCAGCAGGACATGGTGTCAGCTCAGCAATTGCTCAGTTCCCCAAAGAAGCTGAATTCTGCAAATTGCTGCTTTTGCTCTTGAAATGATGTCATCAGGTGGGTGTTTTGGTGTAATACACTGAAGACCAGAGCAGAAATGCTGAAATATTCCCATGATATGCACGGTCTCTGCACCAAACCACCATGACTCAGCCTAAGTTCATCTGCCGATTGTTCTTTTGTACTGCCAGCTGATTGTGGAAGTACAGTATAAAAACCATCTTTATGGAGAGATCTTTGTGGTTTAGGCTTAGTCTAAGTGTCTCAAGTAGCCGGGGCTTTTGTTTGGGCCTAATCCATAAGGTCTGATGGCTTTCCTCCTCATCTCAAGATGAATGTGGTAGAAAATATAAATCAAAGAAACGTCCTTTGGCCTAGCCTTGCCTTGCCTTGCCTTGCCTTATTTCCTTCTCATCCTGTTCTCTGTCCCAGCCTCTCTCACTAAGCCCTCGTCTGGCTGCATGTCTCTTCTTTCCTCTCTCCTTTTCTCAAACTCTCCTGCTTCCTGGCTTTCGTCTTTCAATTCCTCCATTTCAGTCCTGCAGCCCGGCACTACTTTTTCCTCCTGCCTCCCTTTGGCCTGCTCCCTTGCCTTTCTCCCTCTGTTCCATATCCTTCTTCCCGACTTGTCTCTTGGAGACTTTTGGCCACTTTGGAGCCAAGTCTGGGGATGTTTTGGAAAATTTTCAGAGGCCTCGCTGGTGACAGGGGGGACAGCAGGCAGTGACAGGCCCGGGGCTGACAGGCTCACCGTCTCCTCGGGGGCGCTCGACTGCCACACCCAGCTGACATAGAACCTTTGTCACAATGCCCGCTACTGTGGTGAGGATGCGGGCACTCTGCAGGTGACAGGGACCCAGCAGGACATGGTGTCAGCTCAGCAATTGCTCAGTTCCCCAAAGAAGCTGAATTCTGCAAATTGCTGCTTTTGCTCTTGAAATGATGTCATCAGGTGGGTGTTTTGGTGTAATACACTGAAGACCAGAGCAGAAATGCTGAAATATTCCCATGATATGCACGGTCTCTGCACCAAACCACCATGACTCAGCCTAAGTTCATCTGCCGATTGTTCTTTTGTACTGCCAGCTGATTGTGGAAGTACAGTATAAAAACCATCTTTATGGAGAGATCTTTGTGGTTTAGGCTTAGTCTAAGTGTCTCAAGTAGCCGGGGCTTTTGTTTGGGCCTAATCCATAAGGTCTGATGGCTTTCCTCCTCATCTCAAGATGAATGTGGTAGGAAATATAAATCAAAGAAACGTCCTTTGGCCTAGCCTTGCCTTGCCTTGCCTTGCCTTATTTCCTTCTCATCCTGTTCTCTGTCCCAGCCTCTCTCACTAACCCATCGTCTGGCTGCATGTCTCTTCTTTCCTCTCTCCTTTTCTCAAACTCTCCTGCTTCCTGGCTTTCGTCTTTCAATTCCTCCATTTCAGTCCTGCAGCCCGGCACTACTTTTTCCTCTTGCCTCCCTTTGGCCTGCTCCCTTGCCTTTCTCCCTCTGTTCCATATCCTTCTTCCCGACTTGTCTCTTGGAGACTTTTGGCCACTTTGGAGCCAAGTCTGGGGATGTTTTGGAAACTTTTCAGAGGCCTCGCTGGTGACAGGAGGTACAGAATGCAGTGACAGGCCCAGGGCTGACAGGTTCACCGTCTCCTATGGGGCGCTCGACTGCCACACCCAGCTGACATAGAACCTTTGTCACAATGCCCGCGACCGTGGTGAGGATACGGGTACTCTGCAGGTGACAGGGACCCAGCAGGACATGGTGTCAGCTCAGCAATTGCTCAGTTCCCCAAAGAAGCTGAATTCTGCAAATTGCTGCTTTTGCTCTTGAAATGATGTCATCAGGTGGGTGTTTTGGTGTAATACACTGAAAACCAGAGCAGAAATGCTGAAATATTCCCATGATATGCATGGTCTCTGCACCAAACCACCATGACTCAGCCTAAGTACATCTGCCGCTTGTTCTTTTGTACTGCCAGCTGATTGTGGAAGTACAGTATAAAAACCATCTTTATGGAGAGATCTTTGTGGTTTAGGCTTAGTCTAAGTGTCTCAAGTAGCCGGGGCTTTTGTTTGGGCCTAATCCATAAGGTCTGATGGCTTTCCTCCTCATCTCAAGATGAATGTGGTAGAAAATATGAATCAAAGAAACGTCCTTTGGCCTAGCCTTGCCTTGCCTTGCCTTGCCTTATTTCCTTCTCATCCTGTTCTCTGTCCCAGCCTCTCTCACTAAGCCCTCGTCTGGCTGCATGTCTCTTCTTTCCTCTCTCCTTTTCTCAAACTCTCCTGCTTCCTGGCTTTCCTCTTTCAATTCCTCCATTTCAGTCCTGCAGCCCGGCACTACTTTTTCCTCCTGCCTCCCTTTGGCCTACTCCCTTGCCTTTCTCCCTCTGTTCCATATCCTTCTTCCCGACTTGTCTCTTGGAGACTTTTGGCCACTTTGGAGCCAAGTCTGGGGATGTTTTGGAAACTTTTCAGAGGCCTCGCTGCTGACAGAGGGGACAGCAGGCAGTGACAGGCCCGGGGCTGACAGGCTCACCGTCTCCTCGGGGGCGCTCGACTGCCACACCCAGCTGACATAGAACCTTTGTCACAATGCCCGCTACCGTGGTGAGGATGCGGGCACTCTGCAGGTGACAGGGACCCAGCAGGACTTGGTGTCAGCTCAGCAATTGCTCAGTTCCCCAAAGAAGCTGAATTCTGCAAATTGCTGCTTTTGCTCTTGAAATGATGTCATCAGGTGGGTGTTTTGGTGTAATACACTGAAAACCAGAGCAGAAATGCTGAAATATTCCCATGATATGCACGGTCTCTGCACCAAACCACCATGACTCAGCCTAAGTTCACCTGCCGCTTGTTCTTTTGTACTGCCAGCTGATTGTGGAAGTACAGTATAAAAACCATCTTTATGGAGAGATCTTTGTGGTTTAGGCTTAGTCTAAGCGTCTCAAGTAGCCGGGGCTTTTGTTTGGGCCTAATATATAAGGTTTGATGGCTTTCCTCCTCATCTCAAGATGAATGTGGTAGAAAATATAAATCAAGGAAACGTCCTTTGGCCTAGCCTTGCCTTGCCTTGCCTTAATTCCTTCTCATCCTGTTCTCTGTCCCAGCCTCTCTCACTAAGCCCTCGTCTGGCTGCATGTCTCTTCTTTCCTCTCTCCTTTTCTCAAACTCTCCTGCTTCCTGGCTTTCCTCTTTCAATTCCTCCATTTCAGTCCTGCAGCCCGGCACTACTTTTTCCTCTTGCCTCCCTTTGGCTTGCATCCTTGCCTTTCTCCCTCTGTTCCATATCCTTCTTCCCGACTTGTCTCTTGGAGACTTTCGGCCACTTTGGAGCCAAGTCTGGGGATGTTTTGGAAACTTTTCAGAGGCCTCGCTGCTGACAGGGGTGACAGCAGGCAGTGACAGGCCCGGGGCTGACAGGCTCACCCTCCCCCAGCGGGCACTCAGCTGCCACACCCAGCTGACATAGAACCTTTGTCACAATGCCCACGACCGTGGTGAGGATGCGGGTACTCTGCAGGTGACAGGGACCCAGCAGGACTTGGTGTCAGCTCAGCAATTGCTCAGTTCCCCAAAGAAGCTGAATTCTGCAAATTGCTGCTTTTGCTCTTGAAATGATGTCATCAGGTGGGTGTTTTGGTGTAATACACTGAAAACCAGAGCAGAAATGCTGAAATATTCCCATGATATGCATGGTCTCTGCACCAAACCAGCATGACTCAGCCTAAGTACATCTGCCGCTTGTTCTTTTGTACTGCCAGCTGATTGTGGAAGTACAGTATAAAAACCATCTTTATGGAGAGATCTTTGTGGTTTAGTCTTAGTCTAAGCGTCTCAAGTAGCCGGGGCATTTGTTTGGGCCTAATCTATAAGGTCTGATGCCTTTCCTCCTCATCTCAAGATGAATGTGGTAGAAAATATAAATCAAGGAAACGTCCTTTGGCCTAGCCTTGCCTTGCCTTGCCTTATTTCCTTCTCATCCTGTTCTCTGTCCCACCCTCTGTCACTAAGCCCTCGTCTGGCTGCATGTCTCTTCTTTCCTCTCTCCTTTTCTCAAACTCTCCTGCTTCCTGGCTTTCGTCTTTCAATTCCTCCATTTCAGTCCTGCAGCCCGGCACTACTTTTTCCTCTAGCCTCCCTTTGGCTTTCTCCCTTGCCTTTCTCCCTCTGTTCCATATCCTTCTTCCCGACTTGTCTCTTGGAGACTTTCGGCCACTTTGGAGCCAAGTCTGGGGATGATTTGGAAACTTTTCAGAGGCCTCGCTGGTGACAGGGGGGACAGCAGGCAGTGACAGGCCCGGGGCTGACAGGCTCCCCCTCCCCCAGCGGGCACTCGGCTGCCACACCCAGCTGACATAGAACCTTTGTCGCAATGCCCGCGACCGTGGTGAAGATGCGGGCACTCTGCAGGTGACAGGGACCCAGCAGGACTTCTGTCAGCTCAGCAATTGCTCAGTTCCCCAAAGAAGCTGAATTCTGCAAATTGCTGCTTTTGCTCTTGAAATGATGTCATCAGGTGGGTGTTTTGGTGTAATACTCTGAAAACCAGAGCAGAAATGCTGAAATATTCCCATGATATGCATGGTCTCTGCACCAAACCACCATGACTCAGCCTAAGTACATCTGCCGCTTGTTCTTTTGTACTGCCAGCTGATTGTGGAAGTACAGTATAAAAACCATCTTTATGGAGAGATCTTTGTGGTTTAGGCTTAGTCTAAGTGTCTCAAGTAGCCGGGGCTTTTGTTTGGGCCTAATCCATAAGGTCTGATGGCTTTCCTCCTCATCTCAAGATGAATGTGGTAGAAAATATAAATCAAGGAAACGTCCTTTGGCCTAGCCTTGCCTTGCCTTGCCTTATTTCCTTCTCATCCTGTTCTCTGTCCCAGCCTCTCTCACCAACCCATCGTCTGGCTGCATGTCTCTTCTTTCCTCTCTCCTTTTCTCAAGCTCTCCTGCTTCCTGGCTTTCCTCTTTCAATTCCTCCATTTCAGTCCTGCAGCCCGGCACTACTTTTTCCTCCTGCCTCCCTTTGGCCTACTCCCTTGCCTTTCTCCCACTGTTCCATATCCTTCTTCCCGACTTGTCTCTTGGAGACTTTCGGCCACTTTGGAGCCAAGTCTGGGGATGTTTTGGAAACTTTTCAGAGGCCTCGCTGCTGACAGAGGGGACAGCAGGCAGTGACAGGCCCGGGGCTGACAGGCTCACCGTCTCCTCGGGGGCGCTCGACTGCCACACCCAGCTGACATAGAACCTTTGTCACAATGCCCGCTACCGTGGTGAGGATGCGGGCACTCTGCAGGTGACAGGGACCCAGCAGGACTTGGTGTCAGCTCAGCAATTGCTCAGTTCCCCAAAGAAGCTGAATTCTGCAAATTGCTGCTTTTGCTCTTGAAATGATGTCATCAGGTGGGTGTTTTGGTGTAATACACTGAAAACCAGAGCAGAAATGCTGAAATATTCCCATGATATGCACGGTCTCTGCACCAAACCACCATGACTCAGCCTAAGTTCACCTGCCGCTTGTTCTTTTGTACTGCCAGCTGATTGTGGAAGTACAGTATAAAAACCATCTTTATGGAGAGATCTTTGTGGTTTAGGCTTAGTCTAAGCGTCTCAAGTAGCCGGGGCTTTTGTTTGGGCCTAATATATAAGGTCTTATGGCTTTCCTCCTCATCTCAAGATGAATGTGGTAGAAAATATAAATCAAGGAAACGTCCTTTGGCCTAGCCTTGCCTTGCCTTGCCTTATTTCCTTCTCATCCTGTTCTCTGTCCCAGCCTCTCTCACTAAGCCCTCGTCTGGCTGCATGTCTCTTCTTTCCTCTCTCCTTTTCTCAAACTCTCCTGCTTCCTGGCTTTCCTCTTTCAATTCCTCCATTTCAGTCCTGCAGCCCGGCACTACTTTTTCCTCTAGCCTCCCTTTGGCTTTCTCCCTTGCCTTTCTCCCTCTGTTCCATATCCTTCTTCCCGACTTGTCTCTTGGAGACTTTTGGCCACTTTGGAGCCAAGTCTGGGGATGTTTTGGAAACTTTTCAGAGGCCTCGCTGGTGACAGGGGGGACAGCAGGCAGTGACAGGCCCGGGGCTGACAGGCTCCCCCTCCCCCAGCGGGCACTCGGCTGCCACACCCAGCTGACATAGAACCTTTGTCGCAATGCCCGCGACCGTGGTGAAGATGCGGGCACTCTGCAGGTGACAGGGACCCAGCAGGACTTCTGTCAGCTCAGCAATTGCTCAGTTCCCCAAAGAAGCTGAATTCTGCAAATTGCTGCTTTTGCTCTTGAAATGATGTCATCAGGTGGGTGTTTTGGTGTAATACACTGAAAACCAGAGCAGAAATGCTGAAATATTCCCATGATATGCATGGTCTCTGCACCAAACCACCATGACTCAGCCTAAGTACATCTGCCGCTTGTTCTTTTGTACTGCCAGCTGATTGTGGAAGTACAGTATAAAAACCATCTTTATGGAGAGATCTTTGTGGTTTAGGCTTAGTCTAAGTGTCTCAAGTAGCCGGGGCTTTTGTTTGGGCCTAATCCATAAGGTCTGATGGCTTTCCTCCTCATCTCCAGATGAATGTGGTAGAAAATATAAATCAAAGAAACGTCCTTTGGCCTAGCCTTGCCTTGCCTTGCCTTATTTCCTTCTCATCCTGTTCTCTGTCCCAGCCTCTCTCACTAACCCATCGTCTGGCTGCATGTCTCTTCTTTCCTCTCTCCTTTTCTCAAACTCTCCTGCTTCCTGGCTTCCGTCTTTCAATTGCTCCATTTCAGTCGTGCAGCCCGGCACTACTTTTTCATCTTGCCTCCGTTTGGCCTGCTCCCTTGCCTTTCTCCCTCTGTTCCATATCCTTCTTCCCGACTTGTCTCTTGGAGACTTTTGGCCAATTTGGACCTCAGTCTGGGGATTTTTTGGAAACTTTTCAGAGGCCTCGCTGGTGACAGGGGGGACAGCAGGCAGTGACAGGCCCGGGGCTGACAGGCTCACCCTCCCCTAGCGGGCGCTCGGCTGCCACACCCAGCTGACATAGAACCTTTGTCACAATGCCCGCGACCGTGGTGAGGATGCGGGCACTCTGCAGGTGACAGGGACCCAGCAGGACTTGGTGTCAGCTCAGCAATTGCTCAGTTCCCCAAAGAAGCTGAATTCTGCAAATTGCTGCTTCTGCTCTTGAAATGATATCATCAGGTGGGGGTTTTGGTGTAATACACTGAAAACCAGAGCAGAAATGCTGAAATATTCCCATGATATGCATGGTCTCTGCACCAAACCACCATCAGTCAGCCTAAGTACATCTGCCGCTTGTTCTTTTGTACTGCCAGAAGATTGTGGAAGTACAGTATAAAAAACATCTTTATGGAGAGATCTTTGCGGTTTAGGCTTATGTCCTGGTTTTGTTAAAAACAAGTTTCTCTTTTAGCGAATTTTTGCCTGTCAGCTAAACCTTCATATTAGCTGCATTTTCCTGGAGAACCTGACACATGTTTTGGTTAAACCTAGCAATGGAATGCAAACTTATTGATAAGCACGGATGGACATCTCACGAGAGGGGCGACGAGAAACTCGTGATCGAGAGACTGACCAATGGTGTATAACATTCCATTCACGTGAATACTTCATATGAAAGTGGGAGATCACGAGGATCTAGCCCCTTTGCCCTCTTTCCCTTTTTTCCTCATGGCTGACATTAGGAGTGAACCTTGCTGGTCGTCCCTGCGAACTGAGGCCTAGTGAGAGACTGAATCCAGCTCCGCTTGGCTACAGAGTCTAATCCAGGACTTTGGGTGCTGGCTCTGCAGTTGCTGAGACTTACAAGATTGGTTTTGTATATTTTGTATTATTTTCTCTAATTAGTAGCGTTAGTAAAACATCTCTAACTTTTCCAACTCTCTTCTCTCTGTCCTTCTTTCCCTCCCGATCGCCTGTCCTGAGTGGGAAGGGGGGAGAGGCAGGGGCAAAAGGGGGAAGTGGGGGGGAGAGGAGGTTAACAATACATCTGCCAGGGTTTGATTGTCACCCCGCAATCTTAACCCTCGACAGATAATTGGCGCCCAACGTGGGGCACGAGAAAGGGGTAAATTTGGAGATTTTTGGCTTTTCTACTGCTCTGACGTACCTTTCAATTTTCTTGGCACGGTGCCAACTCATAGAGTTGTGATACTCGCGCGTCTGTTTGCTTTGGATATTATTTAGTGGTATTAAGGCAAAGTGAATTACATTGATTTAAAGATGTTGTGGCATAAGTTATATCAGCTATTTTCTACATTGTGCTCGCTGATCCCATATCTTTGTTGGTGTTTCTTTCTGAATCGAAGTATTCATTATATAACAACAAGAAACTGGACAGCGGTCATGATGATGCTGTGTGGTATGGCACTGGTTTATTTCATTATATTGCAGCCGCTAATGAATTTCTACTCGCTTTTGCTTTACCTTGAAAAACCTCCAGGAGAGATTAAAGAGCAGAATGGCTCTATATTTGCTAATTGGTCAAGCGAATCTTTAGAAAGGCTGACTAACAATACTTTTGTGTTTTCGCTAGGACAGTTTGCAAATGTTTTAGAGAACTTTGAATACCCTTGGAGCTTTGATAGAACTGTGATGGTGTTATCTGGTTTGCTGAATGTGTGTCAGTTTGTGTTACTGTTAAGAGAAATGAGGTTCAATAGGAGGTTTGCGTCTCTTCTTAGTCCTGAGATTTGCGGTGTGTCTTCGGAAGCTTTAGCAAAAAGCACTCCTAGCCGCTCGAGAAAAGGTAAAACAGCCAAAGCTGCTGCTGCAGCCACTGTCCCCCCAACCGCGGCTTCACAGGCTGAAGCTACAGCTCCTCCGCAGAGCTCCTCTGCCAAGGTCGCTGCAGATAACGTTACTTCTCCAGCCTCAAAGGCTAACAAGGCAGCCCCCCCGTCTTCACACACTGGGCACTGTTGCTGCTGTAACCACAGCAATCACTGTGACAGTCATTCAGATTCTGGAAATGAATCAGATGATGGTGAACCCATATCAGCATCAGTTGCTGGTTGTAAGAAAGTCACTAGAAAGACTACCCGTGCAGCAGGTGATGGCACAGGGCCAACATCAACCCAAGAGGCATCATCATCAGGACAGGGTGGAGATGAAGTGACCACCACTCGGTCCTTTTCTCCAGGTGAGCTGAGAGATCTGCGAGAAGACTTTAGTCGTCGTGAAGGCGAGAATATTTTAACCTGGCTGCTGCGATGCTGGGACAATGGGGCAGAAACAATTGAATTAGAAGGTGGTGAAGCTAGGCAGCTGGGATCTCTGTCAAAAGATTCCACCATTGATAGGGCAATTTCAAGAGAGTCTAATGCCGCTACTCTCTGGACCCGACTCCTGGCAGCTATGAAAGCCAGATTTCCCTACAAGGAAGATTGTATATCCAAGTTAGGGAAATGGAATACTATGGAGAGAGGTATCCAGTTCCTGAGAGAATTAGCTGTGCGAGAGATCATCTATCTAGGACCAAACAGCCAAGAGGGGACAGACCCAGATAGAATCAATTGTACAAAATCTATGTGGCGCAGATTTGTACAAAGTGCACCACCTGCATATGCTAAGTCATTGGCAGGAATGGTCTGGTCAGCTAGAGGTGTACAAGAAATTAATGAAGTGATTGAGCAGCTCCGGTACTTTGAGGACAGCCTTGCTGGTTCTCTACGGGCTTGTGTCTCCGCTGTGGAGAAACTGTGTGAAAAATCTGATGACCGGTTTGAAAAGCTGTTGCAAGAAATCAAAGAGCTCAGAGAAGACTCGTACCGTTCACGACCTGCACAAACCTATGTTTCAGCTGTTAGGAGAAGGCGTTTCCAATCTCGAGAGAGAGGGCAGAGACAGCCCACAAAAAGAGGTTCACTGTGGTTCTTCCTACATGAGCAGGGAGAAAACATGAATAAGTGGCATGGAAGGCCTACCTCAGAACTTCAAGAACGAGTACGTGAGATAAAAGGAAAAACTCCTAGGAAGGTGGCTGCTCCAGTTTACAAAAGGAGCAGAAGAGATTCTGATGCTTTTGAAGGAACCTCTAATTCACACCCAGAGACTGTGCAAAACAGGAATTAGAGGTGCCCTGCCTCCAACCAGGTGGAGGAAAGGGATAACAGAGTTTATTGGACTGTACAAATATTATGGCCTGGTACAACACAACCCCAGGAGTACAAAGCTTTGGTGGACACTGGTGCTCAGTGCACAATAATTCCTTCTAATTATAAAGGAATGCAATCCATCAATATTGTTGGAGTGACTGGGGGATCCCAGGAACTGACTGTTGTAGAGGCTGAAATGAACCTAACTGGAAAAAACTCGCAAAAGCATCCCATTGTGACTGGTCCAGATGCTCCGTGCATCCTTGGTATAGACTACCTCAGGAGAGGGTATTTTAAGGACCCAAAAGGGTATAGGTGGGCATTTGGTATAGCAGCTGTGGACACTGAGAAAATTGAACAGCTGTCTGATTTGCCTGGTCTTTCAGATGACCCTTCTGTTGTAGGACGGCTGAGGGTTGACGATCAGCAGGTGCCAATTGCTACCATGACGGTGCATCGCCGGCAATATCGCACCAATCGAGACTCTTTGATTCCTATCCAGAAGCTGATCCGTCAATTGGAAAGCCAGGGTGTGATCAGTAAGACTCGCTCACCTTTTAACAGCCCAATCTGGCCAGTGCGTAAGTCTAGTGACGAGTGGAGACTAACTGTAGACTATCGTGGCCTGAATGAAGTTACACCACCACTGAGTGCTGCTGTGCCTGACATGCTAGAACTGCAATTTGAACTGGAGTCAAAGGCAGCCAAGTGGTATGCTACAATTGACATTGCTAATGCATTTTTCTCTATTCCTGTAGCAGCAGAGTGCAGGCCGCAGTTTGCTTTCACCTGGAGGGGCATCCAGTATACATGGAATCGCTTGCCCCAGGGGTGGAAACACAGTCCTACCATCTGCCATGGACTGATCCAGACCACGCTGGAGCAAGGTGAAGCTCCAGAACACTTGCAATATATTGATGACATCATTGTATGGGGTGACACAGCAAAAGAAGTCTTCGAGAAAGGTCAGAGAATAATTCAGATTCTTTTGGATGCTGGTTTTGCCATAAAACGAAGCAAGGTCAAGGGACCTGCACGAGAGATCCAGTTTTTAGGAATAAAATGGCAAGATGGCCGTCGTCAGATCCCAATGGATGTGATCAACAAAATTGCAGCAATGTCTCCACCTACTAATAAGAAGGAGACACAGACTTTCTTGGGCGTTGTAGGTTTTTGGAGAATGCACATTCCTGACTACAGCCACATTGTGAGCCCTCTCTATCGAGTGACTCATAAAAAGAACCAATTTGAGTGGGGCCCTGAACAACGACAAGCCTTTGAACAAATTAAGTGTGAGATAACTCATGCAGTGGCCCTTGGACCAGTCCGAACTGGACTAGATGTTAAAAATGTGCTCTACACCGCAGCCGGAGATAATGGACTTACCTGGAGCCTCTGGCAGAAAGCACCAGGAGAAACCCGAGGTCGATCCCTAGGTTTTTGGAGTCGAGAATACAAAGGATCTGAGGCCAGCTGTACTCCAACTGAAAAGGAGATACTAGCAGCATATGAAGGAGTTCGAGCTGCTTCAGAAGTGATGGGCACTGAAGCACAGCTCCTCCTGGCACCTCGACTGCCGGTGCTGAGCTGGATGTTCAAAGGGACGGTTCCCTCTCCACATCATGCAACCGAAGTTACATGGAGTAAATGGATTGCACTGATCACACAACGAGCTCGAATTGGAAGTCCCAACCGTCCAGGGATATTAGAAGTGATTACAGACTGGCCAGAAAGCAAAGACTTTGGGATGTCTCCAGATGAGGAGGAAGTAAAACGTGCTGAAGAAGCACCACCATATAATCCGCTTTCAGAGACTGATAAGCAGTGTGCACTGTTCACAGATGGATCCTGTCGTCTTGTAGGAAAACATCGAAGGTGAAAGCTGCTGTGTGGAGTCCCACACGACAAGTTACAGAAGCCACTGAAGGACAAGGTGAATCCAGTCAGTTTGCAGAAGTGAAAGCCATCCAGCTGGCTTTGGACATTGCTGAACGAGAGAAGTGGCCAATACTTTATACTGACTCATGGATGGTAGCAAATGCCTTGTGGGGGTGGCTACAGCAATGGAAGAAAAGCAACTGGCAGCGCAGAGGTAAACCCATTTGGGCTGCCACACTGTGGCAAGACATTGCTGCTCGGCTAGAGAACCTGCCTGTGAAAGTTCGTCATGTAGATGCTCATGTGCCTAAAAGTCGAGCCACCGAGGAACATCTAAACAACCAACAAGCGGATCAAGCTGCTAAGATTAAAGTAGCTGAGGTGGACTTGGACTGGCAACATAAAGGCGAACTTTTCCTAGCTCGGTGGGCCCATGATGCTTCAGGGCATCAAGGCAGAGATGCAACATAAAAATGGGCTCGTGATCGAGGGGTGGATTTAACTATGGACACTATTTCACAGGTTATTCATGAATGTGAAACTTGCGCCGAAATCAAACAAGCAAAATGGTTAAAACCTGTATGGTATGGGGGGCGATGGTTAAAGTATAAGTATGGAGAAGCTTGGCAGATTGATTATATTACACTTCCACAGACACGTCAAGGTAAGCGTTATGTACTTACAATGGTAGAAGCAACCACTGGATGGTTGGAAACATATGCCGTACCTCATGCTACAGCCCGAAATACTATCTTGGGCCTTGAGAAGCAAGTCCTTTGGCGGCACGGTACGCCAGAAAGAATTGAATCAGACAACGGTACTCATTTCAAAAACAGTATTATAGACAATTGGGCCAAAGAACATGGTATTGAGTGGGTATATCATATTCCATATCATGCACCAGCCTCTGGGAAAATTGAAAGGTACAATGGTTTGTTAAAAACTACACTAAAGGCACTTGGTGGCGGAACCTTTAAAAACTGGGATTCACATTTAGCAAAAGCCACTTGGTTGGTCAACACTAGGGGATCAACCAATCGAGCCGGGCCTGCCCAATCAGAAATTCTACGGACTGTAGAAGGAGATAAAGTCCCTGTAGTACACATGAAAAATATCTTAGGAAAGGCAGTATGGGTTACTCCTGCCTCAGGCACAGGCAAACCTATTCGTGGGATTGTTTTTGCCCAGGGACCTGGCAGCACCTGGTGGGTGATGCTTAAGGATGGAGAAGTTCGGTGTGTACCTCAAGGGGATTTGATTTTAGGTGAAAATAGGCAATGCTGAACTGTATGATGTGAATTGCCGCACTAACAATGTTTAATAAGTGTCTTTCAGATCAAGACAATGGTGATGAAACCAGCGCTGGCTTCTTCGAGTGGCGCCCGACACCTTCTTCGAAGTTGGTGTCCTTAACCCACAAACAGTGGTCATGAGATGCACTTGTACCATTTTTCCTGCCCTGGGAGACTGTGGTGACAAAATGAACTTAATTAACTTTTCAAAGGATGGTCCACTGATTAATTACTCCTGTGTATATATGTACATATGTATATATATATATAGTAGTAGTGATTAATTAGATTGTATTGATAGATTGTATTGATAAGGTTTAAGTATTCAGTGAATGTCATATTATAAGGGGTGGAATGTCCTGGTTTTGTTAAAAACAAGTTTCTTTTTTAGTGAATTTGCCTGTCAGCTAAAGCCTTCATGTTAGCTGCATTTTCCTGGAGAACCCAACACATGTTTTGGTTAAACCTAGCAATGGAATGAAAACTTATTGATAAGCACGGATGGACATCTCGCGAGAGGGGCAACGAGAAAACTGATGTCCGAGAGACTGACCAACGGTGTATAACATTCCATTCACGTGAATACTTCATATAAAAGTGGGAGATCACGAGGATCTCGGCCCTTTGCTTTTTTCCCTTTTTCCTCATGGCTGACATTACGAGAGGACCTTGCTGGTCGTCCCTGCGAACTGAGGCCTAGTGAGAGACTGAATCCAGCTCCGGTTGGCTGCAGAGTCTAATCCAGGACTTTGGGTGCTGGCTCTGCAGTTGCTGAGACTTACAAGATTGGTTTTGTATATTTTTTATTATTTTCTCTATTCTTATTAGTAGCATTAGTAAAACATCTTTAACTTTTCCAACTCTTCTCTCTCTGTCCTTCTTTCCCTCCCGATCGCCTGTCCTGAGTGGGAAGGGGGGAGAGGCAGGGGCAAAAGGGAGAAGTGGGGGGGAGAGGAGGTTAACAATACATCTGCCAGGGTTTGATTGTCACCCCGCAATCCTAACCCTCGACAGGGGTCCCCTGAATGTCACAATGGGTCCTGGGGACAATGGGGGGTTCTGGGACGTCACAATGGGCCCTGGGGACAAGGAGCGATCCCCAGGATGTCACAATGGGCCCTGGGGACAAAGAGGGGTCCCCTGAATGTCACAATGGGCCCTGGGGACAAGGGGGGGTCCTGGAACGTCACAATGGGCCCTGGGGACAAGGGGGGGTGCCCAGGATGTCACAATGGGCCCTGGGGACAAAGGGGGTGCCGAGTATGTCACAATGGGCCCTGGGGACAATGGGGGTCCCCAGGATGTCACAATGGGCCCTGGGGACAATGAGGGTCCCCACGATGTCACAATGGGCCCTGGGGACAATGGGGGGTACCCAGGAGGTGAGAATGAGTCCTGAGGACAAGGAGGGGTCCCCATGGTGTCACAATGGGTCCCCAGTGACAAGGAGGTGTCCCCATGGTGTCACAATAGGCCCTGGGGACAAAGTGGGGTCCAAGAATGTCACAATGGGCCCTGGGGACAAAAGGGGTCCCCATGGTGCTACAATGGGTCCTGGGGACAAAGGGGGGTCCTGGGATGTCACAATGGGCCCTGGGGACAAGGGGGTGTCCCCATGGTGCCACAATGGGCCCTGGGAGCAAGGGGGTGGCCAGGATGTCACAATGGGTCCTGGGGAAAATGGGGGGTGCCCAGGATGTCACAATGGACCCTGAGGACAAGCAGGGGTCTCCAGGGTGTCACAATGGGCCCCCAGTGACAAGGGGGGGTCCCCATGGTGCCACAATGGGCCCTGGGGAGAAACGGGTCCCTAGGATGTCACAATGGGCCCTGGGGACAAAGGGGGGTCCGCCAGATGTCACAATGGGCCCTGGGGACAAGGAGGGATCCCCAGGATGTCACAATGGGCCCTGGAGAAAATGGGGGGTCCTGGGACGTCACAATGGGCCCTGGGGACAAGGGGGTGTCTCCAGGATGTCACAATGGGCCCTGGGAACAAGGGGGTCCCCCAGATATCACAATGGGCCCTGGGGACAAAGTAAGGTCCTGGGCTGTCACAATGGACCCTGAGGACAAGGGGGGTCCCCAGGATGTCACAATGAAGTCTTGGGACAATGGGGGTCCCATGGATGTCACAATGGGCCCTGGGGACCAGGGCGGGTCCTGGGATGTCACAATGGGCCCTAGTGACAAAGTGGGTCCCTATGGTGCCACAATGGGCCCTGGGGACAAAGGGGGTCCCCTGGATGTCACAATGGGCTCTGGGGACAAGGACGGTCCCCAGGATGTCACAATGGGCCCTGGGGACAAAGAGCGCCCCCAGGATGTCACAATGGGCCCTGGGGACAAAGGGGGTCCCCACGGTATCAGAATAGGCCCTGGGGACAAAGGGGGGTCCCCTGAACGTCACAATGGGCCCTGGGGACAATGGGGGGTCCTGGGATGTCACAATGAGCCCTGCGGACAAGGGTGGTACCCACAGTGCCACAATGGGCCCTGGGCACAAATGGGGGTCCCCATGGTGTCACAATGGGTCCTGGGGACAAGTGGGGTCCCCAGGATGTCACAATGGGCCCTGGGGACAATGTGGGGTCCTGAGATGTCACAATGGGCCCCAGTGACAAAGGGGGTCCCCTGAATGTCACAATGGGTCCTGGGGACAATGGGGGGTCCTGGGATGTCAAAATGGGCCCTGGGGACAAGGAGCGATCCCCAGGATGTCACAATGGGCCCTGGGGACAATGGGGGGTCCTGGGATGTCACAATGGGCCCTGGGGATAAGGGGGGGTCCCCTGAATGTCACAATGGGCCCTGGGGAGAAGGGGGGGTCCTGGGACGTCACAATGGGCCCTGGGGACAATGGGGGGTTGCCCAGGATGTCACAATGGGCCCTGGGAACAAGGGGGTGCCGAGGATGTCACAATGGGCCCTGGGGACAATGGGGGGTCCTGGAATGTCACAATGGGCCCTGGGGACAATGGGGGTCCCCACGGTGCCACGATGGGTCCTGGGGACAAGGGCGTCCCCCAGATGTCACAATGGGCCCTGGGGACAATGGGGTTGCCCAGGATGCCACAATGGACCCTGGGGACAAAGGGGGGTGCGCAGGATGTCACAATGGGCACTGGGGACAAAGGGGGGGTCCCCATGGTGTCACAATGGGTCCCCAGTGACAAGGAGGGGTCCCCATGATATCACAATAGGCCCTGGGGACAAAGTGGGGTCCTAGAATGTCACAATGGGCCCCGGGGACAATGGGGGGTCCTGGGATGTCACAATGAGCCCTGCGGACAAGGGTGGTACCCACAGTGTGACAGTGGGCTCTGGGCACAAGGGGGGGTCCCCATAGTGTCACAATGGGTCCTGGGGACAAGTGGGGTCCCCAGGATGTCACAATGGGCCCTGGGGACAATGTGGAGTCCTGGGATTTCACAATGGGCCCCAGTGACAAAGAGGGTCCCCTGAATGTCACAATGGGTCCTGGGGACAAGGAGGGATCCCCAGGATGTCACAATGGGTACTGGAGACAAAGGGGGGGTCTCCATGGTGTCACAATGGGCCCAAGTGACAAGGAGGGTCCCCACGGTGCCACGATGGGTGCTGGGGACAAGGGCGTTCCCCAGATGTCACAATGGGCCCTGGGGATAATGGGGTTGCCCAGGATGTCACAATGGACCCTGGGGACAATGGGAGTCCCCAAGGTGTCAGAACGAGCCCTGGGGACAAAGTGGAATCCTGGAATGTCACAATGGCCCTCAGTGACAAAGGGGTTCCCCATGGTGCCACAATGGGCCCTGGGGACAAAGGGGGTCCGCACGGTGTTACAATGGTCCCGGGGGACAAAGGGGGATGCCCAGGATGTCACAATGGGCCATGAAGACAAGGCAGGGTCCCCATGGTGTCACAATGGGTCCCCAGTGACAAGGAGGGTCCCCATGGTGTCACGATGGGTCCTGGGGACAAGGGGGTCCCCAGGATGTAACAATGGACCCTGGTGACAATGGGGGGTCCTCGGACGTCACAATGGGCCGTGGAGACAAAGGGGGTCTCCAGGATGTCACAATGGGCTCTGGGGACAAGGGGGGGTCCTGGGATGTCACAATGGGCCCCAGTGACAAAGGGGGTCCCCTGAATGTCACAATGGGCCCTGGGGACAATGGGGGGTCCTGGGACATCACAATGGGCCCTGGGGACAAGGAGGGTTCCCCAGGATGTCACAATGGGCTCTGGGGACAAGGGGGGGTCCTGGGATGTCACAATGGGCCCCAGTGACAAAGGGGGTCCCCTGAATGTCACAATGGGCCCTGGGGACAATGGGGGGTCCTGGGACATCACAATGGGCCCTGGGGACAAGGAGGGTTCCCCAGGATGTCACAATGGGCCCTGGGGACAATGGGGGGTCCTGGGACGTCACAATGGGCCCTGGGGACAAGAGGGGGTCCCCAGGATGTCACAATGGGCCCTGGGGACAAAGAGGGGTCCCCTGAATGTCACAATGGGCCCTGGGGACAAGGGGGTGCCGAGGATGTCACAATGGGCCCTAAGGACAATGGGGGGTCCTGGGACGTCACAATGGGCCCTGGGGACAAGGGGGGGTCCCCAGGATGTCACAATGGGCCCTGGGGACAAAGAGGGGTCTCTAAAGTGTCACAATGGGCCCTGGGGACACAGAGGGGCCCTAGGATGTCACAATAAGCCCTGGGGACAAGGGGGGGTCCCCTGAAAGTCACAATGAGCCCTGGGAACAGAGGGGGCTCCCCAGGACGTCACAATGGGCCCTGGGAACAATGGGGGGTCCTGGGACGTCACAATGGGCCCTGGGGACAAGGTGGGGTCTCCAGGATGTCACAATGGGCCCTGGGGACAAAGAGGGGTCTCTAAAGTGTCACAATGGGCCCTGGGGACACAGACGGGCCCTAGGACGTCACAATCAGCCCTAGGGACAAGGGGGGTCCCCTAAAAGTCACAATGAGCCCTGGGAACATAGGGGGCTCCCCAGGACATCACAATGGGCCCTGGGAACAATGGGGGTCCCTTGAAGGTCACAATCGGCCCTGGGGACAAGGAGGTGCCGAGGATGTCACAATGGGCCCTGGGGATTATGGGGGGTCCTGGGACCTCACAATGGGCCCTGAGGACAATGGTGGGTCCCCTGAATGTCAAAATGGGCCCTGGGGACAAAGCGGGGTCCGCAGGATGTCACAATGGGCACTGGGGACAAAGAGGGGGTGCCCATGGTTTCACAATGGGACCAAGTGACAAGGAGGGTCCCCACGGTGCCACAATGGGTCCTGGGGACAAGGGGGTCCCCCAGATGTCAAAATGGGCCCTGGGCACAATGAGGTTGCCCAGGATGTCACAATGGACCCTGGGGACAAGGGGGGATCCCCAGGATGTCACAATGGGCCCTTGGGACAATGGGAGTCCCCAAGGTGTCAGAACGAGCCCTGGGGACAAAGTGGAATCCTGGAATGTCACAATGGCCCCCAGTGACAAAGGGGTTCCCCATGGTGCCACAATGGGCCCTGGGCACAAAGGGGGTCCCCAGGATTTCACAATAGTACTGGGGACAAAGGGGGGTCATGGGATGTCACAATGGGCCCTGGGGACAAGGGAGGTCCCCATGGTGTCACAATAAGCCCTTGGGACAAAGTGGGGTCCTGGGATGTCACAATGGGCCCCGGTGACAAAGGGGGTCCCCATGGTGCCACAATGGGCCGTGGGGACAAATGGGGTCCCCAGGATGTCACAATGAACCCTGGGGACAAAGGGTGGTCCTGGGACATTTCAATGGGCCCTGGGGACAAAGGGGGGACCCCAGGATGTCACAATGGGCCCTGGGGACAAAGGGGGGTCCCCAGGATGTCACAATGGGCCCCAGTGACAAAGGGGGTCCCCATGGTGCCACAATGGGCCCTGGGGACAAAGGGGGGTCCTGGGATGTCACAATGGGCCCCAGTGACAAAGGGGGTCCCCATGGTGCCACAATGGGCCCTGGGGACAAAGGGGGTCCCCTGGATGTCACAATGGGCTCTGGGGACAAGGAGGGTCCCCAGGATGTCACAATGGGCCCTGGGGACAAAGGGGGGTGTTGACGGTGTCAAAATGGGCCCTGGGTACAAAGGGCGTCCCCAGGATGTCACAATTGGCCCTGGGGACAAAGAGGGTCCCCACCTTATCAGAATGGGCCCTGGGGACAAAGGGGAGTCCTGTGAATGTCACAATGGGCCCTAGGGACAAGGGGGGGTCCTGGGACGTCACCATGGGCCCTGGGGACAAGAGGGGATCCCTAGGATGTCACAATGGGCCCTGGGGACTAATGAGGTCCCCACGGTGTCACAATATGTCCTGGAGACAAAGGGGGGTCCCCAGGATGTCACGATGGGCCCTTGGGACAATGGGGTTCCTGGGATGTCACAATGGGTCCTCAGTGACAAAGGGGGTCCCCAGGATGTCTCAATGGGCCCTGAAGACAATGGGAGGTCCCCATGGTGTCACAATGGGTCCCCAGTGACAAAGGAGGTCCCCAGGATGTCTCAGTGGGCCCTGGGGACAAAGAGGCTCCCCAGGATGTCACAATGGGACCTGGGGACAAGGGGGTCTCCAGGAACTCACAATGGGCTCTGGGGACAATGGAGGTTCCCCAGGATGTTCACAATAGGCCCTGAGGACAAGGGGTGGTCCCCATGCTGTCACAATGGGTCTCCAGTGACAAGGGGGTCCCCAAGGTGTCACAATGGGCCCTGGGGACAATGGGGGGTCCTGGGACGTAACAATAGGCCCTGAGGACAAGGGGGTTCCCCACAGTGTCACAATGGGCCCTGGGGACAAAGGGGGTCCCCACAGTGTTACAATGGTCCCGGGGGACAAAGGGGGATGCCCAGGATGTCACAATGGGTCCTGAGGACAAGGGGGGGTCCCCATGGTGTCACAACAGGTCCCCAGTGACAAGGAGGGTCCCCATGGTGTCACGATGGGTCCTGGGGACAAGGGGGTCCCCAGGATGTAACAATGGACCCTTGGGACAATGGGGGGTCCTCGGACGTCACAATGGGCCCCGGTGACAAAGGGGGTCCCCTGAATGTCACAATGGTCCCTGGGGACAATGGGGGGTCCTGGGACGTCACAATAGGCCCTGGGGACAAGGAGGGATCCCCAGGATGTCACAAGGGGCCCCAGTGACAAAGGGGGTCCCCTGAATGTCACAATGTGTCCTGGGGAAAATGGCGGGGTCCTGGGACAACACAATGGGCCCTGGGGACAAGGAGGGATCCCCAAGATGTCACAATGGGCCCTGGGGACAATGGGGGTTCCTGGGACGTCACAATGGGCCCTGGGGACAAGAGGGGGTCCCCAGGACGTCACAATGGGCCCTGGGGACAAAGAGGGGTCCCCTGAATGTCACAATGGGCCTTGGGGACAATGGGGGTTCCTGGGACGTCACAATGGGCCCTGGGGACAAGAGGGGGTCCCCAGGATGTCACAATGGGCCCTGGGGACAAAGAGGTGTCCCCTGAATGTCACAATGGGCCCTGGGGACAAGGGGGTGCCGAGGATGTCACAATTGGCCCTGGAGACAATGGGGGGTCCTGGGACGTCACAATGGGCTCTGGGGACAAGGGGGGGTCCCCAGGATGTCACAATGGGCCCTGGGGACAAAGAGGGGCCCTAGGACGTCACAATCAGCCCTGGGGACAAGGGGGGATCCCCTGAAAGTCACAATGAGCCCTGGGAACAGAGGGGGCTCCCCAGGACGTCACAATGGGCCCTGGGAACAATGGGGGTCCCTTGAAGGTCACAATGGGCCCTGGGAACAATGGTGGGTGCCCTGAATGTCAAAATGGGCCCTGGGGACAAAGGGGGGTCCGCAGGATGTCACAATGGGCACTGGGGACAAAGGGGGGGTCCCCATGGTGTCACAATGGGCCCAAGTGACAAAGAGGGCCCCACGGTGCCACAATGGGTCCTGGGGACAAGGGGGTCCCCCAGATGTCACAATGGGCCCTGCGGACAATGGGGTTGCCCAGGATGTCACAATGGACCCTGGGGACAAAGGGGGATCCCCAGGATATCACCATGGGCCCTGGGGACAATGGGAGTCCCCAAGGTGTCAGAACGAGCCCTGGGGACAAAGTGGAATCCTGGAATGTCACAATGGCCCCCAGTGACAAAGGCGTTCCCCATGGTGCCACAATGGGCCCTGGGCACAAAGGAGGTCCCCAGGATTTCACAATAGCACTGGGGACAAAGGGGGGTCATGGGATGTCACAATGGGCCCTGGGGACAAGGGAGGTCCCCATGGTGTCACAATAAGCCCTGGAGACAAACTGGGGTCCTGGGATGTCACAATGGGCCCCAGTGACAAAGGGGGTCCCCATGGTGCCACAATGGGCCGTGGGGACAAAAGGGGTCCCCAGGATGTCACAATGGGCACTGGGGACCACGGTGGGTCCTGCGATGTCACAATGGGCCCTGGGGACAAAGGGGGTCCCCTGGATATCACAATGGGCTCTGGGGACAAAGGGGATCCCCACGGTATCAGAATGGGCCCTGGGGACAAAGGGGGGTCCTGGGATGTCACAATGAGCCCCGCGGACAAAGGGGATCCCCACGGTGTCACAATGGGCCCTGTGGACAATGTGGGGTCCTGGGATGTCACAATGGGCCCCAGTGACAAAGGGGGTCCCCTGAATGTCACAATGGGCCCTGGGGACAATGGGGGGTCCCGGGACGTCACAATGGGCCCCAGTGACAAGGGGGGGTCCCCAGGATGTCACAATGGGCCCTGGGGACAAAGAGGGGTCCCCTGAATATCACAATGGGCCCTGGAAACAAGGAGGTGCAGTGGATGTCACAATGGGCCCTGGGGACAATGGGGGGTCCTGGAATGTGTACAATCAGCCCTGGGGACAATGGGGGTACCCAGGATGTCACAATGGGTCTTGGGGACAATGTGGGGTCCTGGGATGTCACAATGGGTCCTGGTGGACAATGGGGGGTCCTGGGACGTCACAATGGGCCCTGGGGACAAGGAGGGATCCCCAGGATGTCACAATGGGCCCTGGGGACAATAGGGGGTCCTGGGACGTCACAATGGGCCCTGGGTACAGGGGGGGGTCCCCAGGATGTCACAATGTGCCCTGGGTAGAAAGAGGCATCCCCTGAAGGTCACAATGGTCCCTGGGGACAAGGGGGTGCCCTGAATGTCACAATGGGCCCTGGGGACAAGGGGGTGCAGTGGATGTCACAATGGGCCCTGCGGACAATGGGGGGTCCTGGAATGTCACAATGGGCCCTGGGGACAATGGGGGTCCCCAGGATGTCACAATGGGCCCTGGGGACAATAGGAGGTTCTGGGATGTCACAATGGGCCCTGGGGACATTGAGGGTCCCCAGGATGTCACAATGGGCCCTGGGGACAATGGAGAGTGCCCAGGATGTGAGAATGAGTCCTGAGGACAAGGGGGGGTCCCCATGGTGTCACAATAGGCCCTGGGGACAAAGTGGGGTGCTAGAATGTCACAATGGGCCCTGGGGACAAAAGGGGTTGTCATGGTGCCACAATAGGCCCTGGGGTCAAAGGGGGTCCCCATGGTGCTACAATGGGCCCTGGGGACAAAGGGGGGTCCTGGGATGTCACAATGGTCCCTGGGGACAAAGGGGATGTCCCCATGGTGCCACAATGGGCCCTGGGAGCAAGGGGGTCCCCAGGATGTCACAGTGGGCCCTGGGGACAATGGAGAGTGCCCAGGATGTGAGAATGCGTCCTGAGGACAAGGGGGGGTCCCCATGGTGTCACAATGGGTCCCCAGTGACAAGGGGGTGGCCCCATGGTGTCACAATGGGCCCTGGGGACAAACGTGGCTCCCCTCAATATCAAAATGGGTCCTGGGGACAAAGTGGGCTCCTCGGATGTCACAATGGACACTGGGGACAACGGGAGGTCCTGGGACGTCACAATGGGCCCTGCGGACAAAGTTGGTCCCCACGATGTCTCAATGAGCCCCAGTGACAAAGGGGGGTCCCCAGGATGTCACAATGGGCCGTGGGGACACTGAGGGGTCCTGGGACATCACAATGGGCCCTGGGGACAAGGGGGGTTCCCCTGAATGTCACAATGGGCCCTGGGGACAATGTGGGGTCCTGGGATGTCACAATGGGCCCCAGTGACAAAGGGGGTCCCCTGAATGTCACAATGGGCCCTGGGGACAATGGGGGGTCCTGGGATGTCACAATGGGCCCTGGGGACAATGGGGTGCCGAGGATGTCACAATGGGCCCTGGGGACAATGGGGGGTCCTGGGACGTCACAATGGGCCCTGGGGACAAGGGGGGGTCCCCAAGATGTCACAATGGGCCCTGGGGACAAAGAGGGGTCTCTAAAGTGTCACAATGGGCCCTGGGGACACAGAGGGGCCCTAGGACGTCACAATCAGCCCTGGGGACAAGGTGGGGTCCCCTGAAAGTCACAATGGGCCCTGGGAACAATGGGGGTCCCTTGAAGGTCACAATGGGCCCTGGGGACAATGGTGAGTCCCCTGAATGTCAAAATGGGCCCTGGGGACAAAGGGGGGTCCGCAGGATGTCACAATGGGCACTGGGGACAAAGGGGGGGTCCCCACGGTGTCACAATGGCCCCAAGTGACAAGTAGGGTCCCCACGGTGCCACGATGGCTCCTGGGGACAAGGGGGTCCCCCAGATGTCACAATGGGCCCTGGGGACAATGGGGTTGCCCAGGATGTCACAATGGACCCTGGGGACAAAGGGGGATCCCCAGGATGTCACAATGGGCCCTGGGGACAATGGGAGTCCCCAAGGTGTCAAAACGAGCCCTGGGGACAAAGTGGAGTCCTGGAATGTCACAATGGCCCCCACTGACAAAGGGGTTCCCCATGGTGCCACAATGGGCCCTGGGCACAAAGGAGGTCCCCAGGATTTCACAATAGCACTGGGGACAAAGGGGGGTCATGGGATGTCACAATGGGCCCTGGGAACAAGGGAGGTCCCCATGGTGTCACAATAAGCCCTTGGGACAAAGTGGAGTCCTGGGATGTCACAATGGGCCCCGGTGACAAAGGGGGTCCCCATGGTGCCACAATGGGCCCTGGAAACAAGGGGGTGCCCTGAATGTCACAATGGGTCCGGGGGACAATGGGGTGTCCTAAGACGTCACAATGGGCCCTGGGGCCAAGCAGGGATCCCCAGGATGTCACAATGGGCCCTGGGGACAATGGGGGGTCCTGGGACGTCACAATGGGCCCCAGTGACAAGGGGGGGTCCCCATGATGTCACAATGGGCCCTGGGGACAAAGAGGGGTCCCCTGAATGTCACAATGGGCCCTGGGGAGAAAGGGGGTCCCCAGGATGTCAAAATGGGCCTTGGGGACAACGTGGGATTCTTGGATATCACAGTGTGACACAGTGACAAAGGGGGTCCCCATGGTGCCACAATGAGCCCTGGGGACAAAGGGAGGTCCCTAGGATGTCACAATGGGCCCTTGGGACAATGGGGTTCCTGGGATGTCACAACGGGTCCCCAGTGACAAAGGGGGTCCCCAGGATGTCTCAATGGGCCCTGAGGAAAATGGGAGGTCCCCATGGTGTCACAAAGGGTCCCCAGTGACAAGGGAGGTCCCCACGGTGCCAGGATGGGTCCTGGGGACAAGGAGGTCCCCAGGATGTCACAATGGGCCCTGGGGACAAAGGGGGTCCCCAGGATGTCACAATGGGCCGTGGGGACAAAGAGGCTCCCCAGGATGTCACAATGTGACCTGAGGACAAGGGGGTCCCCAGGAACTCACAATGGGCTCAGGGTACAATGGAGGTTCCCCAGGATGTTCACAATAGGCCCTGAGGACAAGGGGTGGTCCCCATGGTGTCACAATGGGTCCCCAGTGACAAGGGGGTCCCCAAGGTGTCACAATGGGCCCTGGGGACAATGGGGGGTCCTGGGATTTAACAATAGGCCCTGGGGACAAAGGGGGTCCCCACGGTGTTACAATGGTCCCGGGGGAGAAAGGGGGATGCCCAGGATGTCACAATGGGCCCTGAGGACAAGGAGGGGTCCCCATGGTGTCACAATGGGTCCCCAGTGACAAGGAGGGTCCCCATGGTGTCACGATGGGTCCTGGGGACAATGGGGTCCCCAGGATGTAACAATGACCCCTGGGGACAATGGGGGGTCCTGGGACGTCACAATGGGTCCTGGGGACAAAGGGGGTCTCCAGGATGTCACAATGGGCTCTGGGGACAATGCGGGGTCCTGGGACGTCACAATGGGTCCTTAGGACAAAGAGGGGTCCCCAGGATGTCACAATGGGCCCTGGGGACAATGTGGGGTCCTGCTATGTCACAATGGGCCCCAGTGACAAAGGGGGTCCCCTGAATGTCACAATGGGCCCTGGGGACAATGGGGGGGTCCTGGGACGTCACAATGGGCCCTGGGGACAAGGAGGGATCCCCAGGATGTCAAAATGGGCCCTGGGGACAATGGGGGGTCCTGGGACGTCACAATGAGCCCTGGGGACAAGAGGGGTCCCCAGGATGTCACAATGGGCCCTGGGGACAAAGAGGGGTCCCCTGAATGTCACAATGGGCCCTTGGGACAAGGGGGTGCAGAGGATGTCACAATGGGCCCTGGGGACAATGGGGCGTCCTGGGACGTCACAATGGGCCATGGGGACAAGGAGGGATCCCCAGGATGTCACAATGGGCCATGGGGACAATGGGGGGTCCCGGGACAAAGAGGGGCCCTAGGACGTCACAATCAGCCCTGGGTACAATGGGGGTCCCTTGAAGTTCACAATAGGCCCTGGGGACAATGGTGGGTCCCCTGAATGTCAAAATGGGCCCTGGGGAGAAAGGGGGGTCCGCAGGATGTTACAATGGGCACTGGTGACAAAGGGGGTGTCCCCATGGTGTCACAATGAGCCCAAGTGACAAGGAGGGTCCCCACGGTGCCACGATGGGTCCTGGGGACAAGGGGATCCCCCAGATGTCACAATGGGCCCTGGGGACAATGGGGTTGCCCAGGATGTCACAATGGACCCTGGGGACAAAGGGGGATCCCCAGGATGTCACAATGGGCCCTGGGGACCAGGGGGGGTCCTGCGATGTCACAATGGGCCCTGGGGAGAAAGGGGGTCCCCAGGATGTCACAATGACCCCTGCGGACAAGGGGGGTGTCGACGGTGTCACAATGGGCCCTGGGAACAAGGGGGGGTCCCCATAGTGTCACAATGGGTCCTGGGGACAAGTGGGGTCCTGGGATGTCACAATGGGCCCCAGTGACAAAGGGGTTCCCCATGGTGCCACAATGGGCCCTGGGGACAAAAGGGGTCCCCAGGATTTCAAAATAGCACTGGGGACAAAGGGGGGTCATGGGATGTCACAGTCGGCCCTGGGGACAAGGGAGGTCCCCATGGTGTCACAATAAGCCCTGGGGACAAAGTGGGGTCCTGGGATGTCACAATGGGCCCCAGTGCAAACGGGGGTCCCCATGGTGCCACAATGGGCTGTGGGGACAAAGGGGGTCCCCAGGATGTCACAATGGGCCCTGGGGACCACGGTGGGTCCTGCGATGTCACAATGGGCCCTGGGGACAAAGGGGGTCCCCTGGATGTCACAATGGGCTCTGGGGACAAGGAGTGTCCCCAGGATGTCACAATGGGCCCTGGGGACCACGGTGGGTCCTGCGATGTCACAATGGGCCCTGGGGACAAAGGGGGTCCCCTAGATTTTAGATTTAGATTTGGGGTTAGGTTTAGATTTTAGGTTTAGATTTGGGGTTAGGTTTAGATTTTAGGTTTAGATTTGGGTTAGGTTTAGATTTGGGGTTAGGTTTAGATTTTAGGTTTGGATTTGGTGTTAGGTTTAGATTATAGGTTTAGATTTGGGGTTAGGTTTAGACTTGTGGTTAGGTTTAGATTTTAGGTTTAGATTTGGGGTTAGGTTTAGATTTTAGGTTTAGATTTGGGGTTAGGTTTAGATTTGGGGTTAGGTTTAGATTTTAGGTTTAGATTTGGGGTTAGGTTTAGATTTTAGGTTTAGATTTGGGGTTAGGTTTAGATTTGGGGTTAGGTTTAGATTTTAGGTTTAGATTTGGGGTTAGGTTTAGATTTTAGGTTTAAATTTGGGGTTAGGTTTAGATTTTAGGTTTAGATTTGGGGTTAGGTTTAGATTTGGGGTTAGGTTTAGATTTTAGGTTTAGATTTGGGGTTAGGTTTAGATTTGGGGTTAGGTTTAGATTTTAGGTTTAGATTTGGGGTTAGGTTTAGATTTTAGGTTTAGATTTGGGGTTAGGTTTAGATTTGGGTTTAGGTTTAGACTTGGGGTTAGGTTTAGATTTTAGGTTTAGATTTGGGGTTAGGTTTAGATTTTAGGTTTAGATTTGGGGTTAGGTTTAGATTTGGGGTTAGGTTTAGATTTTAGGTTTAGATTTGGGGTTAGGTTTAGATTTGGGGTTAGGTTTAGATTTTAGGTTTAGATTTGGGGTTAGGTTTAGATTTGGGGTTAGGTTTAGATTTTAGGTTTAGATTTGGGGTTAGGTTTAGATTTTAGTTTTAGATTTGGGGTTAGGTTTAGATTTGGGGTTAGGTTTAGATTTTAGGTTTAGATTTGGGTTTAGGTTTAGATTTTAGGTTTAGATTTGGGGTTAGGTTTAGATTTTAGGTTTAGATTTAAGGTTAGGTTTCGATTTCGGGTTACGTTTAGATTTTAGGTTTAGATTTGGGGTTAGGTTTAGATTTTAGGTTTAGATTTGAGGTTAGGTTTAGATTTCAGGTTTAGATTTGGGGTTAGGTTTAGATTTTAGGTTTAGATTTGGGGTTAGGTTTAGATTTGGGGTTAGGTTTAGATTTTAGGTTTAGATTTGGGGTTAGGTTTAGATTTTAGGTTTAGATTTGGGGTTAGGTTTAGATTTTAGGTTTAGATTTGGGGTTAGGTTTAGATTTGGGGTTAGGTTTAGATTTTAGGTTTAGATTTGGGGTTAGGTTTAGATTTTAGGTTTAGATTTGGGGTTAGGTTTAGATTTGGGGTTAGGTTTAGATTTTAGGTTTAGATTTTAGGTTTAGGTTTAGATTTTAGGTTTAGATTTTAGATTTAGATTTGGGGTTAGGTTTAGATTTTAGGTTTAGATTTAAGGTTAGGTTTCGATTTCGGGTTAGGTTTAGATTTTAGGTTTAGATTTGGGGTTAGGTTTAGATTTTAGGTTTAGATTTGAGGTTAGGTTTAGATTTAAGGTTTAGATTTGGGGTTAGGTTTAGATTTTAGGTTTAGATTTGGGGTTAGGTTTAGATTTGGGTTTAGGTTTAGATTTTAGGTTTAGATTTGGGGTTAGGTTTAGATTTGGGGTTAGGTTTAGATTTTAGGTTTAGATTTGGGGTTAGGTTTAGATTTGGGGTTAGGTTTAGATTTTAGGTTTAGATTTGGGGTTAGGTTTAGATTTTAGGTTTAGATTTGGGGTTAGATTTAGATTTTAGGTTTAGATTTGGGGTTAGGTTTAGATTTTAGGTTTATATTTGGGGTTAGGTTTAGATTTTTTGGTTTAGATTTGGGGTTAGGTTTAGATTTTAGGTTTAGATTTGGGGTTAGGTTTAGATTTGGGGTTAGGTTTAGATTTTAGGTTTAGATTTGGGATTAGGTTTAGATTTGGGGTTAGGTTTAGATTTTAGGTTTAGATTTTAGGTTTAGATTTGGGGTTAGGCTTAGATTTTAGGTTTAGATTTGGGGTTAGGTTTAGATTTTCGGTTTAGATTTGGGGTTAAGTTTAGATTTGGGGTTAGGTTTAGATTTTAGGTTTAGATTTGGGGTTAGGTTTAGATTTTAGGTTTAGATTTGTGGTTAGGTTTAGATTTTAGGTTTAGATTTGGGGTTAGGTTTAGATTTTAGGTTTAGATTTGGGGTTAGGTTTAGATTTTAGGTTTAGATTTGGGGTTAGGTTTAGATTTGGGGTTAGGTTTAGATTTTAGGTTTGGATTTGGGGTTAGGTTTAGATTATAGGTTTAGATTTGGGGTTAGGTTTAGATTTGGGGTTAGGTTTAGATTTTAGGTTTGTATTTGGGGTTAGGTTTAGATTATAGGTTTAGATTTGGGGTTAGGTTTAGACTTGTGGTTAGGTTTAGATTTTAGGTTTAGATTTGGGGTTAGGTTTAGATTTTAGGTTTAGATTTGGGGTTAGGTTTAGATTTGGGGTTAGGTTTAGATTTTAGGTTTAGATTTGGGGTTAGGTTTAGATTTTAGGTTTAGATTTGGGGTTAGGTTTAGATTTTAGGTTTAGATTTGGGGTTAGGTTTAGATTTGGGGTTAGGTTTAGATTTTAGGTTTAGATTTGGGGTTAGGTTTAGATTTTAGGTTTAGATTTGGGGTTAGGTTTAGATTTTAGGTTTAGATTTGGGGTTAGGTTTAGATTTGGGGTTAGGTTTAGATTTTAGGTTTAGATTTGGGGTTAGGTTTAGATTTTAGGTTTAGATTTGGGGTTAGGTTTAGATTTGGGGTTAGGTTTAGATTTTAGGTTTAGATTTGGGGTTAGGTTTAGATTTTAGGTTTAGATTTGGGGTTAGGTTTAGATTTGGGGTTAGGTTTAGATTTTAGGTTTAGATTTGGGGTTAGGTTTAGATTTGGGGTTAGGTTTAGATTTTAGGTTTAGATTTGTGGTTAGGTTTAGATTTTAGGTTTAGATTTGGGGTTAGGTTTAGATTTGGGGTTAGGTGTAGACTTGGGGTTAGGTTTAGATTTTAGGTTTAGATTTGGGGTTAGGTTTAGATTTTAGGTTTAGATTTGGGGTTAGGTTTAGATTTGGGGTTAGGTTTAGATTTTAGGTTTAGATTTGGGGTTAGGTTTAGATTTGGATTTAGGTTTAGATTTTAGGTTTAGTTTTGGGGTTAGGTTTAGATTTGGGGTTAGGTTTAGATTTTAGGTTTAGATTTGGGGTTAGGTTTAGATTTTAGTTTTAGATTTGGGGTTAGGTTTAGATTTGGGGTTAGGTTTAGATTTTAGGTTTAGATTTGGGTTTAGGTTTAGATTTTAGGTTTAGATTTGGGGTTAGGTTTAGATTTTAGGTTTAGATTTAAGGTTAGGTTTCGATTTCGGGTTACGTTTAGATATTAGGTTTAGATTTGGGGTTAGGTTTAGATTTTAGGTTTAGATTTGAGGTTAGGTTTAGATTTCAGGTTTAGATTTGGGGTTAGGTTTAGATTTTAGGTTTAGATTTGGGGTTAGGTTTAGATTTGGGGTTAGGTTTAGATTTTAGGTTTAGATTTGGGGTTAGGTTTAGATTTTAGGTTTAGATTTGGGGTTAGGTTTAGATTTTAGGTTTAGATTTGGGGTTAGGTTTAGATTTGGGGTTAGGTTTAGATTTTAGGTTTAGATTTGGGGTTAGGTTTATATTTTAGGTTTAGATTTGGGGTTAGGTTTAGATTTGGGGTTAGGTTTAGATTTTAGGTTTAGATTTGGGGTTAGGTTTAGATTTGGGGTTAGGTTTAGATTTTAGGTTTAGATTTGGGGTTAGGTTTAGATTTTAGGTTTAGATTTGGGGTTAGGTTTAGATTTTAGGTTTAGATTTGGAGTTAGGTTTAGATTTTAGGTTTAGATTTGGGGTTAGGTTTAGATTTGGGGTTAGGTTTAGATTTTAGGTTTGTATTTGGGGTTAGTTTTAGATTATAGGTTTAGATTTGGGGTTAGGTTTAGACTTGTGGTTAGGTTTAGATTTTAGGTTTAGATTTGGGGTTAGGTTTAGATTTTAGGTTTAGATTTGGGGTTAGGTTTAGATTTGGGGTTAGGTTTAGATTTTAGGTTTAGATTTGGGGTTAGGTTTAGATTTTAGGTTTAGATTTGAGGTTAGGTTTAGATTTCAGGTTTAGATTTGGGGTTAGGTTTAGATTTTAGGTTTAGATTTGGGGTTAGGTTTAGATTTGGGGTTAGGTTTAGATTTTAGGTTTAGATTTGGGGTTAGGTTTAGATTTTAGGTTTAGATTTGGGGTTAGGTTTAGATTTTAGGTTTAGATTTGGGTTTAGGTTTAGATTTTAGGTTTAGATTTGGGGTTAGGTTTAGATTTTAGGTTTAGATTTGGGGTTAGGTTTAGATTTTAGGTTTAGATTTGGGGTTAGGTTTAGATTTGGGGTTAGGTTTAGATTTTAGGTTTAGATTTGGGGTTAGGTTTAGATTTTAGGTTTAGATTTGGGGTTAGGTTTAGATTTGGGGTTAGGTTTAGATTTTAGGTTTAGATTTGGGGTTAGGTTTAGATTTGGGGTTAGGTTTAGATTTTAGGTTTAGATTTGGGGTTAGGTTTAGATTTTAGGTTTAGATTTGGGGTTAGGTTTAGATTTGGGGTTAGGTTTAGATTTAAGGTTTAGATTTGGGGTTAGGTTTAGATTATAGGTTTAGATTTGGGGTTAGGTTTAGATTTGGGGTTAGGTTTAGATTTTAGGTTTAGATTTGGGGTTAGGTTTAGATTTTAGGTTTAAATTTGGGGTTAGGTTTAGATTTTAGGTTTAGATTTGGGGTTAGGTTTAGATTTGGGGTTAGGTTTAGATTTTAGGTTTAGATTTGGGGTTAGGTTTAGATTTTAGGTTTAGATTTGGGGTTAGGTTTAGATTTTAGGTTTAGATATGGGGTTAGGTTTAGATTTGGGGTTAGGTTTAGATTCTAGGTTTAGATTTGGGGTTAGGTTTAGATTTTAGGTTTAGATTTGGGGTTAGGTTTAGATTTGGGGTTAGGTTTAGATTTGGGGTTAGGTTTAGATTTTAGGTTTAGATTTGGGGTTAGGTTTAGATTTTAGGTTTAGATTTGGGGTTAGGTTTAGATTTTAGGTTTAGATTTGGAGTTAGGTTTAGATTTTAGGTTTAGATTTGGGGTTAGGTTTAGATTTGGGGTTAGGTTTAGATTTTAGGTTTGTATTTGGGGTTAGTTTTAGATTATAGGTTTAGATTTGGGGTTAGGTTTAGACTTGTGGTTAGGTTTAGATTTTAGGTTTAGATTTGGGGTTAGGTTTAGATTTTAGGTTTAGATTTGGGGTTAGGTTTAGATTTGGGGTTAGGTTTAGATTTTAGGTTTAGATTTGGGGTTAGGTTTAGATTTTAGGTTTAGATTTGAGGTTAGGTTTAGATTTCAGGTTTAGATTTGGGGTTAGGTTTAGATTTTAGGTTTAGATTTGGGGTTAGGTTTAGATTTGGGGTTAGGTTTAGATTTTAGGTTTAGATTTGGGGTTAGGTTTAGATTTTAGGTTTAGATTTGGGGTTAGGTTTAGATTTTAGGTTTAGATTTGGGTTTAGGTTTAGATTTTAGGTTTAGATTTGGGGTTAGGTTTAGATTTTAGGTTTAGATTTGGGGTTAGGTTTAGATTTTAGGTTTAGATTTGGGGTTAGGTTTAGATTTGGGGTTAGGTTTAGATTTTAGGTTTAGATTTGGGGTTAGGTTTAGATTTTAGGTTTAGATTTGGGGTTAGGTTTAGATTTGGGGTTAGGTTTAGATTTTAGGTTTAGATTTGGGGTTAGGTTTAGATTTGGGGTTAGGTTTAGATTTTAGGTTTAGATTTGGGGTTAGGTTTAGATTTTAGGTTTAGATTTGGGGTTAGGTTTAGATTTGGGGTTAGGTTTAGATTTAAGGTTTAGATTTGGGGTTAGGTTTAGATTATAGGTTTAGATTTGGGGTTAGGTTTAGATTTGGGGTTAGGTTTAGATTTTAGGTTTAGATTTGGGGTTAGGTTTAGATTTTAGGTTTAAATTTGGGGTTAGGTTTAGATTTTAGGTTTAGATTTGGGGTTAGGTTTAGATTTGGGGTTAGGTTTAGATTTTAGGTTTAGATTTGGGGTTAGGTTTAGATTTTAGGTTTAGATTTGGGGTTAGGTTTAGATTTTAGGTTTAGATATGGGGTTAGGTTTAGATTTGGGGTTAGGTTTAGATTCTAGGTTTAGATTTGGGGTTAGGTTTAGATTTTAGGTTTAGATTTGGGGTTAGGTTTAGATTTGGGGTTAGGTTTAGATTTGGGGTTAGGTTTAGATTTTAGGTTTAGATTTGGGGTTAGGTTTAGATTTTAGGTTTAGATTTGGGGTTAGGTTTAGATTTTAGGTTTAGATTTGGGGTTAGGTTTAGATTTTAGGTTTAGATTTGGGGTTAGGTTTAGATTTTAGGTTTAGATTTGGGGTTAGGTTTAGATTTTAGGTTTAGATTTGGGGTTAGGTTTAGATTTTAGGTTTAGATTTGGGGTTAGGTTTAGATTTGGGGTTAGGTTTAGATTTTAGGTTTAGATTTGGGGTTAGGTTTAGATTTGGGGTTAGGTTTAGATTTTAGGTTTAGATTTGGGGTTAGGTTTAGATTTTAGGTTTAGATTTGGGGTTAGGTTTAGATTTTAGGTTTAGATTTGGGGTTAGGTTTAGATTTTAGGTTTAGATTTGGGGTTAGGTTTAGATTTGGGGTTAGGTTTAGATTTTAGGTTTGTATTTGGGGTTAGGTTTAGATTATAGGTTTAGATTTGGGGTTAGGTTTAGACTTGTGGTTAGGTTTAGATTTTAGGTTTAGATTTGGGGTTAGGTTTAGATTTTAGGTTTAGATTTGGGGTTAGGTTTAGATTTGGGGTTAGGTTTAGATTTTAGGTTTAGATTTGGGGTTAGGTTTAGATTTGGGGTTAGGTTTAGATTTTAGGTTTAGATTTGGGGTTAGGTTTAGATTTTAGGTTTAGATTTGGGGTTAGGTTTAGATTTTAGGTTTAGATTTGGGGTTAGGTTTAGATTTGGGGTTAGGTTTAGATTTTAGGTTTAGATTTGGGGTTAGGTTTAGATTTTAGGTTTAGATTTGGGGTTAGGTTTAGATTTTAGGTTTAGATTTGGGGTTAGGTTTAGATTTGGGGTTAGGTTTAGATTTTAGGTTTAGATTTGGGGTTAGGTTTAGATTTTAGGTTTAAATTTGGGGTTAGGTTTAGATTTTAGGTTTAGATTTGGGGTTAGGTTTAGATTTGGGGTTAGGTTTAGATTTTAGGTTTAGATTTGGGATTAGGTTTAGATTTGGGGTTAGGTTTAGATTTTAGGTTTAGATTTGGGGTTAGGTTTAGATTTTAGGTTTAGATTTGGGGTTAGGTTTAGATTTGGGGTTAGGTTTAGACTTGGGGTTAGGTTTAGATTTTAGGTTTAGATTTGGGGTTAGGTTTAGATTTTAGGTTTAGATTTGGGGTTAGGTTTAGATTTGGGGTTAGGTTTAGATTTTAGGTTTAGATTTGGGGTTAGGTTTAGATTTTAGGTTTAGATTTGAGGTTAGGTTTAGATTTCAGGTTTAGATTTGGGGTTAGGTTTAGATTTTAGGTTTAGATTTGGGGTTAGGTTTAGATTTGGGGTTAGGTTTAGATTTTAGGTTTAGATTTGGGGTTAGGTTTAGATTTTAGGTTTAGATTTGGGGTTAGGTTTAGATTTTAGGTTTAGATTTGGGTTTAGGTTTAGATTTTAGGTTTAGATTTGGGGTTAGGTTTAGATTTTAGGTTTAGATTTGGGGTTAGGTTTAGATTTTAGGTTTAGATTTGGGGTTAGGTTTAGATTTGGGGTTAGGTTTAGATTTTAGGTTTAGATTTGGGGTTAGGTTTAGATTTGGGGTTAGGTTTAGATTTTAGGTTTAGATTTGGGGTTAGGTTTAGATTTTAGGTTTAGATTTGGGGTTAGGTTTAGATTTTAGGTTTAGATTTGGGGTTAGGTTTAGATTTGGGGTTAGGTTTAGATTTTAGGTTTAGATTTGGGGTTAGGTTTAGATTTTAGGTTTAGATTTGGGGTTAGGTTTAGATTTTAGGTTTAGATTTGGGGTTAGGTTTAGATTTGGGGTTAGGTTTAGATTTTAGGTTTAGATTTGGGGTTAGGTTTAGATTTTAGGTTTAAATTTGGGGTTAGGTTTAGATTTTAGGTTTAGATTTGGGGTTAGGTTTAGATTTGGGGTTAGGTTTAGATTTTAGGTTTAGATTTGGGGTTAGGTTTAGATTTTAGGTTTAGATTTGGGGTTAGGTTTAGATTTGGGGTTAGGTTTAGATTTTAGGTTTAGATTTGGGGTTAGGTTTAGATTTGGGGTTAGGTTTAGATTTTAGGTTTAGATTTGGGGTTAGGTTTAGATTTTAGGTTTAGATTTGGGGTTAGGTTTAGATTTTAGGTTTAGATTTGGGGTTAGGTTTAGATTTGGGGTTAGGTTTAGATTTTAGGTTTAGATTTGGGGTTAGGTTTAGATTTTAGGTTTAGATTTGGGGTTAGGTTTAGATTTTAGGTTTAGATTTGGGGTTAGGTTTAGATTTGGGGTTAGGTTTAGATTTTAGGTTTAGATTTGGGGTTAGGTTTAGATTTTAGGTTTAAATTTGGGGTTAGGTTTAGATTTTAGGTTTAGATTTGGGGTTAGGTTTAGATTTGGGGTTAGGTTTAGATTTTAGGTTTAGATTTGGGATTAGGTTTAGATTTGGGGTTAGGTTTAGATTTTAGGTTTAGATTTGGGGTTAGGTTTAGATTTTAGGTTTAGATTTGGGGTTAGGTTTAGATTTGGGGTTAGGTTTAGATTTTAGGTTTAGATTTGGGGTTAGGTTTAGATTTTAGGTTTAGATTTGGGGTTAGGTTTAGATTTTAGGTTTAGATTTGGGGTTAGGTTTAGATTTGGGGTTAGGTTTAGATTTTAGGTTTAGATTTGGGGTTAGGTTTAGATTTTAGGTTTAAATTTGGGGTTAGGTTTAGATTTTAGGTTTAGATTTGGGGTTAGGTTTAGATTTGGGGTTAGGTTTAGATTTTAGGTTTAGATTTGGGATTAGGTTTAGATTTGGGGTTAGGTTTAGATTTTAGGTTTAGATTTGGGGTTAGGTTTAGATTTTAGGTTTAGATTTGGGGTTAGGTTTAGATTTGGGGTTAGGTTTAGACTTGGGGTTAGGTTTAGATTTTAGGTTTAGATTTGGGGTTAGGTTTAGATTTTAGGTTTAGATTTGGGGTTAGGTTTAGATTTGGGGTTAGGTTTAGATTTTAGGTTTAGATTTGGGGTTAGGTTTAGATTTTAGGTTTAGATTTGAGGTTAGGTTTAGATTTCAGGTTTAGATTTGGGGTTAGGTTTAGATTTTAGGTTTAGATTTGGGGTTAGGTTTAGATTTGGGGTTAGGTTTAGATTTTAGGTTTAGATTTGGGGTTAGGTTTAGATTTTAGGTTTAGATTTGGGGTTAGGTTTAGATTTTAGGTTTAGATTTGGGTTTAGGTTTAGATTTTAGGTTTAGATTTGGGGTTAGGTTTAGATTTTAGGTTTAGATTTGGGGTTAGGTTTAGATTTTAGGTTTAGATTTGGGGTTAGGTTTAGATTTGGGGTTAGGTTTAGATTTTAGGTTTAGATTTGGGGTTAGGTTTAGATTTTAGGTTTAGATTTGGGGTTAGGTTTAGATTTGGGGTTAGGTTTAGATTTTAGGTTTAGATTTGGGGTTAGGTTTAGATTTGGGGTTAGGTTTAGATTTTAGGTTTAGATTTGGGGTTAGGTTTAGATTTGGGGTTAGGTTTAGATTTTAGGTTTAGATTTGGGTTTAGGTTTAGATTTTAGGTTTAGATTTTAGGTTTAGATTTGGGGTTAGGTTTTGATTTTAGGTTTAGATTTAAGGTTAGGTTTCGATTTCGGGTTACGTTTAGATTTTAGGTTTAGATTTGGGGTTAGGTTTAGATTTTAGGTTTAGATTTGGGGTTAGGTTTAGATTTTAGGTTTAGATTTGGGGTTAGGTTTAGATTTGGGGTTAGGTTTAGATTTTAGGTTTGGATTTGGGGTTAGGTTTAGATTATAGGTTTAGATTTGGGGTTAGGTTTAGATTTGGGGTTAGGTTTAGATTTTAGGTTTGTATTTGGGGTTAGGTTTAGATTATAGGTTTAGATTTGGGGTTAGGTTTAGACTTGTGGTTAGGTTTAGATTTTAGGTTTAGATTTGGGGTTAGGTTTAGATTTTAGGTTTAGATTTGGGGTTAGGTTTAGATTTGGGGTTAGGTTTAGATTTTAGGTTTAGATTTGGGGTTAGGTTTAGATTTTAGGTTTAGATTTGGGGTTAGGTTTAGATTTTAGGTTTAGATTTGGGGTTAGGTTTAGATTTGGGGTTAGGTTTAGATTTTAGGTTTAGATTTGGGGTTAGGTTTAGATTTTAGGTTTAGATTTGGGGTTAGGTTTAGATTTTAGGTTTAGATTTGGGGTTAGGTTTAGATTTGGGGTTAGGTTTAGATTTTAGGTTTAGATTTGGGGTTAGGTTTAGATTTTAGGTTTAGATTTGGGGTTAGGTTTAGATTTGGGGTTAGGTTTAGATTTTAGGTTTAGATTTGGGGTTAGGTTTAGATTTTAGGTTTAGATTTGGGGTTAGGTTTAGATTTGGGGTTAGGTTTAGATTTTAGGTTTAGATTTGGGGTTAGGTTTAGATTTGGGGTTAGGTTTAGATTTTAGGTTTAGATTTGTGGTTAGGTTTAGATTTTAGGTTTAGATTTGGGGTTAGGTTTAGATTTGGGGTTAGGTGTAGACTTGGGGTTAGGTTTAGATTTTAGGTTTAGATTTGGGGTTAGGTTTAGATTTTAGGTTTAGATTTGGGGTTAGGTTTAGATTTGGGGTTAGGTTTAGATTTTAGGTTTAGATTTGGGGTTAGGTTTAGATTTGGATTTAGGTTTAGATTTTAGGTTTAGTTTTGGGGTTAGGTTTAGATTTGGGGTTAGGTTTAGATTTTAGGTTTAGATTTGGGGTTAGGTTTAGATTTTAGTTTTAGATTTGGGGTTAGGTTTAGATTTGGGGTTAGGTTTAGATTTTAGGTTTAGATTTGGGTTTAGGTTTAGATTTTAGGTTTAGATTTGGGGTTAGGTTTAGATTTTAGGTTTAGATTTAAGGTTAGGTTTCGATTTCGGGTTACGTTTAGATTTTAGGTTTAGATTTGGGGTTAGGTTTAGATTTTAGGTTTAGATTTGAGGTTAGGTTTAGATTTCAGGTTTAGATTTGGGGTTAGGTTTAGATTTTAGGTTTAGATTTGGGGTTAGGTTTAGATTTGGGGTTAGGTTTAGATTTTAGGTTTAGATTTGGGGTTAGGTTTAGATTTTAGGTTTAGATTTGGGGTTAGGTTTAGATTTTAGGTTTAGATTTGGGGTTAGGTTTAGATTTGGGGTTAGGTTTAGATTTTAGGTTTAGATTTGGGGTTAGGTTTATATTTTAGGTTTAGATTTGGGGTTAGGTTTAGATTTGGGGTTAGGTTTAGATTTTAGGTTTAGATTTGGGGTTAGGTTTAGATTTGGGGTTAGGTTTAGATTTTAGGTTTAGATTTGGGGTTAGGTTTAGATTTTAGGTTTAGATTTGGGGTTAGGTTTAGATTTTAGGTTTAGATTTGGAGTTAGGTTTAGATTTTAGGTTTAGATTTGGGGTTAGGTTTAGATTTGGGGTTAGGTTTAGATTTTAGGTTTGTATTTGGGGTTAGTTTTAGATTATAGGTTTAGATTTGGGGTTAGGTTTAGACTTGTGGTTAGGTTTAGATTTTAGGTTTAGATTTGGGGTTAGGTTTAGATTTTAGGTTTAGATTTGGGGTTAGGTTTAGATTTTAGGTTTAGATTTGGGGTTAGGTTTAGATTTGGGGTTAGGTTTAGATTTTAGGTTTAGATTTGGGGTTAGGTTTAGATTTTAGGTTTAGATTTGGGGTTAGGTTTAGATTTGGGGTTAGGTTTAGATTTTAGGTTTAGATTTGGGGTTAGGTTTAGATTTTAGGTTTAAATTTGGGGTTAGGTTTAGATTTTAGGTTTAGATTTGGGGTTAGGTTTAGATTTTAGGTTTAGATTTGGGATTAGGTTTAGATTTGGGGTTAGGTTTAGATTTTAGGTTTAGATTTGGGGTTAGGTTTAGATTTTAGGTTTAGATTTGGGGTTAGGTTTAGATTTGGGGTTAGGTTTAGACTTGGGGTTAGGTTTAGATTTTAGGTTTAGATTTGGGGTTAGGTTTAGATTTTAGGTTTAGATTTGGGGTTAGGTTTAGATTTGGGGTTAGGTTTAGATTTTAGGTTTAGATTTGGGGTTAGGTTTAGATTTTAGGTTTAGATTTGAGGTTAGGTTTAGATTTCAGGTTTAGATTTGGGGTTAGGTTTAGATTTTAGGTTTAGATTTGGGGTTAGGTTTAGATTTGGGGTTAGGTTTAGATTTTAGGTTTAGATTTGGGGTTAGGTTTAGATTTTAGGTTTAGATTTGGGGTTAGGTTTAGATTTTAGGTTTAGATTTGGGTTTAGGTTTAGATTTTAGGTTTAGATTTGGGGTTAGGTTTAGATTTTAGGTTTAGATTTGGGGTTAGGTTTAGATTTTAGGTTTAGATTTGGGGTTAGGTTTAGATTTGGGGTTAGGTTTAGATTTTAGGTTTAGATTTGGGGTTAGGTTTAGATTTTAGGTTTAGATTTGGGGTTAGGTTTAGATTTGGGGTTAGGTTTAGATTTTAGGTTTAGATTTGGGGTTAGGTTTAGATTTGGGGTTAGGTTTAGATTTTAGGTTTAGATTTGGGGTTAGGTTTAGATTTTAGGTTTAGATTTGGGGTTAGGTTTAGATTTGGGGTTAGGTTTAGATTTAAGGTTTAGATTTGGGGTTAGGTTTAGATTATAGGTTTAGATTTGGGGTTAGGTTTAGATTTGGGGTTAGGTTTATATTTTAGGTTTAGATTTGGGGTTAGGTTTAGATTTTAGGTTTAAATTTGGGGTTAGGTTTAGATTTTAGGTTTAGATTTGGGGTTAGGTTTAGATTTGGGGTTAGGTTTAGATTTTAGGTTTAGATTTGGGGTTAGGTTTAGATTTTAGGTTTAGATTTGGGGTTAGGTTTAGATTTTAGGTTTAGATATGGGGTTAGGTTTAGATTTGGGGTTAGGTTTAGATTCTAGGTTTAGATTTGGGGTTAGGTTTAGATTTGGGGTTAGGTTTAGATTTTAGGTTTAGATTTGGGGTTAGGTTTAGATTTGGGGTTAGGTTTAGATTTTAGGTTTAGATTTGGGGTTAGGTTTAGATTTGGGGTTAGGTTTAGATTTTAGGTTTAGATTTGGGGTTAGGTTTAGATTTTAGGTTTAGATTTGGGGTTAGGTTTAGATTTGGGGTTAGGTTTAGATTTGGGGTTAGGTTTAGATTTTAGGTTTAGATTTGGGGTTAGGTTTAGATTTTAGGTTTAGATTTGGGGTTAGGTTTAGATTTTGGGTTAGGTTTAGATTTGGGGTTAGGTTTAGATTTGGGGTTAGGTTTAGATTTTAGGTTTAGACTTGGGGTTAGGTTTAGATTTTAGGTTTAGATTTTAGATTTAGATTTGGGGTTAGGTTTAGATTTTAGGTTTAGATTTGGGGTTAGGTTTAGATTTTAGGTTTAGATTTAAGGTTAGGTTTCGATTTCGGGTTACGTTTAGATTTTAGATTTAGATTTGGGGTTAGGTTTAGATTTTAGGTTTAAATTTGGGGTTAGGTTTAGATTTTAGGTTTAGATTTGGGGTTAGGTTTAGATTTGGGGTTAGGTTTAGATTTTAGGTTTAGATTTGGGGTTAGGTTTAGATTTGGGGTTAGGTTTAGATTCTAGGTTTAGATTGGGGTTAGGTTAAGATTTGGGGTTAGGTTTAGATTTTAGGTTTAGATTTGGGGTTAGGTTTAGATTTGGGGTTAGGTTTAGATTCTAGGTTTAGATTGGTGTTAGGTTAAGATTTGGGGTTAGGTTTAGATTCTAGGTTTAGATTGGGGTTAGGTTTAGATTTGGGGTTAGGTTTAGATTTTAGGTTTAGATTTGGGGTTAGGTTTAGATTTTAGGTTTAGATTTGGGGTTAGATTTAGATTTTAGGTTTAGATTTGGGGTTAGGTTTAGATTTTAGGTTTAGATTTGGGGTTAGGTTTAGATTTTTTGGTTTAGATTTGGGGTTAGGTTTAGATTTTAGGTTTAGATTTGGGGTTAGGTTTAGATTTGGGGTTAGGTTTAGATTTTAGGTTTAGATTTGGGATTAGGTTTAGATTTGGGGTTAGGTTTAGATTTTAGGTTTAGATTTTAGGTTTAGATTTGGGGTTAGGCTTAGATTTTAGGTTTAGATTTGGGGTTAGGTTTAGATTTTCGGTTTAGATTTGGGGTTAAGTTTAGATTTGGGGTTAGGTTTAGATTTTAGGTTTAGATTTGGGGTTAGGTTTAGATTTTAGGTTTAGATTTGGGGTTAGGTTTAGATTTGGGGTTAGGTTTAGATTTAAGGTTTAGATTTGGGGTTAGGTTTAGATTATAGGTTTAGATTTGGGGTTAGGTTTAGATTTGGGGTTAGGTTTAGATTTTAGGTTTAGATTTGGGGTTAGGTTTAGATTTTAGGTTTAAATTTGGGGTTAGGTTTAGATTTTAGGTTTAGATTTGGGGTTAGGTTTAGATTTGGGGTTAGGTTTAGATTTTAGGTTTAGATTTGGGGTTAGGTTTAGATTTTAGGTTTAGATTTGGGGTTAGGTTTAGATTTTAGGTTTAGATATGGGGTTAGGTTTAGATTTGGGGTTAGGTTTAGATTCTAGGTTTAGATTTGGGGTTAGGTTTAGATTTGGGGTTAGGTTTAGATTTTAGGTTTAGATTTGGGGTTAGGTTTAGATTTGGGGTTAGGTTTAGATTTTAGGTTTAGATTTGGGGTTAGGTTTAGATTTGGGGTTAGGTTTAGATTTTAGGTTTAGATTTGGGGTTAGGTTTAGATTTTAGGTTTAGATTTGGGGTTAGGTTTAGATTTGGGGTTAGGTTTAGATTTGGGGTTAGGTTTAGATTTTAGGTTTAGATTTGGGGTTAGGTTTAGATTTTAGGTTTAGATTTGGGGTTAGGTTTAGATTTTGGGTTAGGTTTAGATTTGGGGTTAGGTTTAGATTTGGGGTTAGGTTTAGATTTTAGGTTTAGACTTGGGGTTAGGTTTAGATTTTAGGTTTAGATTTTAGATTTAGATTTGGGGTTAGGTTTAGATTTTAGGTTTAGATTTGGGGTTAGGTTTAGATTTTAGGTTTAGATTTGGGGTTAGGTTTAGATTTGGGGTTAGGTTTAGATTTTAGGTTTAGATTTGGGGTTAGGTTTAGATTTGGGGTTAGGTTTAGATTCTAGGTTTAGATTGGGGTTAGGTTAAGATTTGGGGTTAGGTTTAGATTTTAGGTTTAGATTTGGGGTTAGGTTTAGATTTGGGGTTAGGTTTAGATTCTAGGTTTAGATTGGTGTTAGGTTAAGATTTGGGGTTAGGTTTAGATTCTAGGTTTAGATTGGGGTTAGGTTTAGATTTGGGGTTAGGTTTAGATTTTAGGTTTAGATTTGGGGTTAGGTTTAGATTTTAGGTTTAGATTTGGGGTTAGATTTAGATTTTAGGTTTAGATTTGGGGTTAGGTTTAGATTTTAGGTTTAGATTTGGGGTTAGGTTTAGATTTTTTGGTTTAGATTTGGGGTTAGGTTTAGATTTTAGGTTTAGATTTGGGGTTAGGTTTAGATTTGGGGTTAGGTTTAGATTTTAGGTTTAGATTTGGGATTAGGTTTAGATTTGGGGTTAGGTTTAGATTTTAGGTTTAGATTTTAGGTTTAGATTTGGGGTTAGGCTTAGATTTTAGGTTTAGATTTGGGGTTAGGTTTAGATTTTCGGTTTAGATTTGGGGTTAAGTTTAGATTTGGGGTTAGGTTTAGATTTTAGGTTTAGATTTGGGGTTAGGTTTAGATTTTAGGTTTAGATTTGGGGTTAGGTTTAGATTTTAGGTTTAGATTTGGGGTTAGGTTTAGATTTTAGGTTTAGATTTGGGGTTAGGTTTAGATTTTAGGTTTAGATTTGGGGTTAGGTTTAGATTTGGGGTTAGGTTTAGATTTTAGGTTTGGATTTGGGGTTAGGTTTAGATTATAGGTTTAGATTTAGGGTTAGGTTTAGACTTGTGGTTAGGTTTAGATTTTAGGTTTAGATTTGGGGTTAGGTTTAGATTTTAGGTTTAGATTTGGGGTTAGGTTTAGATTTTAGGTTTAGATTTGGGGTTAGGTTTAGATTTGGGGTTAGGTTTAGATTTTAGGTTTAGATTTGGGGTTAGGTTTAGATTTGGGGTTAGGTTTAGATTTTAGGTTTAGATTTGGGGTTAGGTTTAGATTTTAGGTTTAAATTTGGGGTTAGGTTTAGATTTTAGGTTTAGATTTGGGGTTAGGTTTAGATTTGGGGTTAGGTTTAGATTTTAGGTTTAGATTTGGGGTTAGGTTTAGATTTGGGGTTAGGTTTAGATTTTAGGTTTAGATTTGGGGTTAGGTTTAGATTTTAGGTTTAGATTTGGGGTTAGGTTTAGATTTGGGTTTAGGTGTAGACTTGGGGTTAGGTTTAGATTTTAGGTTTAGATTTGGGGTTAGGTTTAGATTTTAGGTTTAGATTTGGGGTTAGGTTTAGATTTGGGGTTAGGTTTAGATTTTAGGTTTAGATTTGGGGTTAGGTTTAGATTTGGATTTAGGTTTAGATTTTAGGTTTAGATTTGGGGTTAGGTTTAGATTTGGGGTTAGGTTTAGATTTTAGGTTTAGATTTGGGGTTAGGTTTAGATTTTAGTTTTAGATTTGGGGTTAGGTTTAGATTTGGGGTTAGGTTTAGATTTGGGGTTAGGTTTAGATTTGGGGTTAGGTTTAGATTTTAGGTTTAGATTTGGGGTTAGGTTTAGATTTATAGGTTTAGATTTAAGGTTAGGTTTCGATTTCGGGTTACGTTTAGATTTTAGGTTTAGATTTGGGGTTAGGTTTAGATTTTAGGTTTAGGTTTCAGGTTTAGATTTGGGGTTAGGTTTAGATTTTAGGTTTAGATTTGGGGTTAGGTTTAGATTTGGGGTTAGGTTTAGATTTTAGGTTTAGATTTGGGGTTAGGTTTAGATTTTAGGTTTAGATTTGGGGTTAGGTTTAGATTTTAGGTTTAGATTTGGGGTTAGGTTTAGATTTGGGGTTAGGTTTAGATTTTAGGTTTAGATTTGGGGTTAGGTTTAGATTTTAGGTTTAGATTTGGGGTTAGGTTTAGATTTGGGGTTAGGTTTAGATTTTAGGTTTAGATTTGGGGTTAGGTTTAGATTTGGGGTTAGGTTTAGATTTTATGTTTAGATTTGGGGTTAGGTTTAGATTTTAGGTTTAGATTTGGGGTTAGGTTTAGATTTGGGGTTAGGTTTAGATTTGGGGTTAGGTTTAGATTTTAGGTTTAGATTTGGGGTTAGGTTTAGATTTTAGGTTTAGATTTGGGGTTAGGTTTAGATTTTGGGTTAGGTTTAGATTTGGGGTTAGGTTTAGATTTGGGGTTAGGTTTAGATTTTAGGTTTAGACTTGGGGTTAGGTTTCGATTTTAGGTTTAGATTTGGGGTTAGGTTTAGATTTTAGGTTTAGATTTGGGGTTAGGTTTAGATTTTAGGTTTAGATTTGGGGTTAGGTTTATATTTGGGGTTAGGTTTAGATTTTAGGTTTAGATTTGGGGTTAGGTTTAGATTTTAGGTTTAGATTTGGGGTTAGGTTTAGATTTGGGTTTAGGTGTAGACTTGGGGTTAGGTTTAGATTTTAGGTTTAGATTTGGGGTTAGGTTTAGATTTTAGGTTTAGATTTGGGGTTAGGTTTAGATTTGGGGTTAGGTTTAGATTTTAGGTTTAGATTTGGGGTTAGGTTTAGATTTGGATTTAGGTTTAGATTTTAGGTTTAGATTTGGGGTTAGGTTTAGATTTGGGGTTAGGTTTAGATTTTAGGTTTAGATTTGGGGTTAGGTTTAGATTTTAGTTTTAGATTTGGGGTTAGGTTTAGATTTGGGGTTAGGTTTAGATTTTAGGTTTAGATTTGGGGTTAGGTTTAGATTTATAGGTTTAGATTTAAGGTTAGGTTTCGATTTCGGGTTACGTTTAGATTTTAGGTTTAGATTTGGGGTTAGGTTTAGATTTTAGGTTTAGATTTCAGGTTTAGATTTGGGGTTAGGTTTAGATTTTAGGTTTAGATTTGGGGTTAAGTTTAGATTTGGGGTTAGGTTTAGATTTTAGGTTTAGATTTGGGGTTAGGTTTAGATTTTAGGTTTAGATTTGGGGTTAGGTTTAGATTTTAGGTTTAGATTTGGGGTTAGGTTTAGATTTGGGGTTAGGTTTAGATTTTAGGTTTAGATTTGGGGTTAGGTTTAGATTTTAGGTTTAGATTTGGGGTTAGGTTTAGATTTGGGGTTAGGTTTAGATTTTAGGTTTAGATTTGGGGTTAGGTTTAGATTTTAGGTTTAGATTTGGGGTTAGGTTTAGATTTGGGGTTAGGTTTAGATTTTAGGTTTAGATTTGGGGTTAGGTTTAGATTTGGGGTTAGGTTTAGATTTTAGGTTTAGATTTGGGGTTAGGTTTAGATTTTAGGTTTAGATTTGGGGTTAGGTTTAGATTTGGGGTTAGGTTTAGATTTGGGGTTAGGTTTAGATTTTAGGTTTAGATTTGGGGTTAGGTTTAGATTTTAGGTTTAGATTTGGGGTTAGGTTTAGATTTTAGGTTTAGATTTGGGGTTAGGTTTAGATTTATAGGTTTAGATTTAAGGTTAGGTTTCGATTTCGGGTTACGTTTAGATTTTAGGTTTAGATTTGGGGTTAGGTTTAGATTTTAGGTTTAGATTTCAGGTTTAGATTTGGGGTTAGGTTTAGATTTTAGGTTTAGATTTGGGGTTAGGTTTAGATTTGGGGTTAGGTTTAGATTTTAGGTTTAGATTTGGGGTTAGGTTTAGATTTTAGGTTTAGATTTGGGGTTAGGTTTAGATTTTAGGTTTAGATTTGGGGTTAGGTTTAGATTTGGGGTTAGGTTTAGATTTTAGGTTTAGATTTGGGGTTAGGTTTAGATTTTAGGTTTAGATTTGGGGTTAGGTTTAGATTTGGGGTTAGGTTTAGATTTTAGGTTTAGATTTGGGGTTAGGTTTAGATTTGGGGTTAGGTTTAGATTTTAGGTTTAGATTTGGGGTTAGGTTTAGATTTTAGGTTTAGATTTGGGGTTAGGTTTAGATTTTAGGTTTAGATTTGGGGTTAGGTTTAGATTTTAGGTTTAGATTTGGGGTTAGGTTTAGATTTGGGGTTAGGTTTAGATTTTAGGTTTGTATTTGGGGTTAGGTTTAGATTATAGGTTTAGATTTGGGGTTAGGTTTAGACTTGTGGTTAGGTTTAGATTTTAGGTTTAGATTTGGGGTTAGGTTTAGATTTTAGGTTTAGATTTGGGGTTAGGTTTAGATTTGGGGTTAGGTTTAGATTTTAGGTTTAGATTTGGGGTTAGGTTTAGATTTGGGGTTAGGTTTAGATTTTAGGTTTAGATTTGGGGTTAGGTTTAGATTTTAGGTTTAGATTTGGGGTTAGGTTTAGATTTTAGGTTTAGATTTGGGGTTAGGTTTAGATTTGGGGTTAGGTTTAGATTTTAGGTTTAGATTTGGGGTTAGGTTTAGATTTTAGGTTTAGATTTGGGGTTAGGTTTAGATTTTAGGTTTAGATTTGGGGTTAGGTTTAGATTTGGGGTTAGGTTTAGATTTTAGGTTTAGATTTGGGGTTAGGTTTAGATTTTAGGTTTAAATTTGGGGTTAGGTTTAGATTTTAGGTTTAGATTTGGGGTTAGGTTTAGATTTGGGGTTAGGTTTAGATTTTAGGTTTAGATTTGGGATTAGGTTTAGATTTGGGGTTAGGTTTAGATTTTAGGTTTAGATTTGGGGTTAGGTTTAGATTTTAGGTTTAGATTTGGGGTTAGGTTTAGATTTGGGGTTAGGTTTAGACTTGGGGTTAGGTTTAGATTTTAGGTTTAGATTTGGGGTTAGGTTTAGATTTTAGGTTTAGATTTGGGGTTAGGTTTAGATTTGGGGTTAGGTTTAGATTTTAGGTTTAGATTTGGGGTTAGGTTTAGATTTTAGGTTTAGATTTGAGGTTAGGTTTAGATTTCAGGTTTAGATTTGGGGTTAGGTTTAGATTTTAGGTTTAGATTTGGGGTTAGGTTTAGATTTGGGGTTAGGTTTAGATTTTAGGTTTAGATTTGGGGTTAGGTTTAGATTTTAGGTTTAGATTTGGGGTTAGGTTTAGATTTTAGGTTTAGATTTGGGTTTAGGTTTAGATTTTAGGTTTAGATTTGGGGTTAGGTTTAGATTTTAGGTTTAGATTTGGGGTTAGGTTTAGATTTTAGGTTTAGATTTGGGGTTAGGTTTAGATTTGGGGTTAGGTTTAGATTTTAGGTTTAGATTTGGGGTTAGGTTTAGATTTTAGGTTTAGATTTGGGGTTAGGTTTAGATTTGGGGTTAGGTTTAGATTTTAGGTTTAGATTTGGGGTTAGGTTTAGATTTGGGGTTAGGTTTAGATTTTAGGTTTAGATTTGGGGTTAGGTTTAGATTTTAGGTTTAGATTTGGGGTTAGGTTTAGATTTGGGGTTAGGTTTAGATTTTAGGTTTAGATTTGGGGTTAGGTTTAGATTATAGGTTTAGATTTGGGGTTAGGTTTAGATTTGGGGTTAGGTTTAGATTTTAGGTTTAGATTTGGGGTTAGGTTTAGATTTTAGGTTTAAATTTGGGGTTAGGTTTAGATTTTAGGTTTAGATTTGGGGTTAGGTTTAGATTTGGGGTTAGGTTTAGATTTTAGGTTTAGATTTGGGGTTAGGTTTAGATTTTAGGTTTAGATTTGGGGTTAGGTTTAGATTTTAGGTTTAGATATGGGGTTAGGTTTAGATTTGGGGTTAGGTTTAGATTCTAGGTTTAGATTTGGGGTTAGGTTTAGATTTGGGGTTAGGTTTAGATTTTAGGTTTAGATTTGGGGTTAGGTTTAGATTTGGGGTTAGGTTTAGATTTGGGGTTAGGTTTAGATTTTAGGTTTAGATTTGGGGTTAGGTTTAGATTTTAGGTTTAGATTTGGGGTTAGGTTTAGATTTTGGGTTAGGTTTAGATTTGGGGTTAGGTTTAGATTTGGGGTTAGGTTTAGATTTTAGGTTTAGACTTGGGGTTAGGTTTAGATTTTAGGTTTAGATTTTAGATTTAGATTTGGGGTTAGGTTTAGATTTTAGGATTAGATTTGGGGTTAGGTTTAGATTTTAGGTTTAGATTTAAGGTTAGGTTTAGATTTGGGGTTATGTTTAGATTTTAGATTTAGATTTGGGGTTAGGTTTAGATTTTAGGTTTAAATTTGGGGTTAGGTTTAGATTTTAGGTTTAGATTTGGGGTTAGGTTTAGATTTGGGGTTAGGTTTAGATTTTAGGTTTAGATTTGGGGTTAGGTTTAGATTTGGGGTTAGGTTTAGATTCTAGGTTTAGATTGGGGTTAGGTTAAGATTTGGGGTTAGGTTTAGATTTTAGGTTTAGATTTGGGGTTAGGTTTAGATTTGGGGTTAGGTTTAGATTCTAGGTTTAGATTGGTGTTAGGTTAAGATTTGGGGTTAGGTTTAGATTCTAGGTTTAGATTGGGGTTAGGTTTAGATTTGGGGTTAGGTTTAGATTTTAGGTTTAGATTTGGGGTTAGGTTTAGATTTTAGGTTTAGATTTGGGGTTAGATTTAGATTTTAGGTTTAGATTTGGGGTTAGGTTTAGATTTTAGGTTTATATTTGGGGTTAGGTTTAGATTTTTTGGTTTAGATTTGGGGTTAGGTTTAGATTTTAGGTTTAGATTTGGGGTTAGGTTTAGATTTGGGGTTAGGTTTAGATTTTAGGTTTAGATTTGGGATTAGGTTTAGATTTGGGGTTAGGTTTAGATTTTAGGTTTAGATTTTAGGTTTAGATTTGGGGTTAGGCTTAGATTTTAGGTTTAGATTTGGGGTTAGGTTTAGATTTTCGGTTTAGATTTGGGGTTAAGTTTAGATTTGGGGTTAGGTTTAGATTTTAGGTTTAGATTTGGGGTTAGGTTTAGATTTTAGGTTTAGATTTGTGGTTAGGTTTAGATTTTAGGTTTAGATTTGGGGTTAGGTTTAGATTTTGGGTTAGGTTTAGATTTGGGGTTAGGTTTAGATTTTAGGTTTAGATTTGGGGTTAGGTTTAGATTTGGGGTTAGGTTTAGATTTTAGGTTTGGATTTGGGGTTAGGTTTAGATTATAGGTTTAGATTTAGGGTTAGGTTTAGACTTGTGGTTAGGTTTAGATTTTAGGTTTAGATTTGGGGTTAGGTTTAGATTTTAGGTTTAGATTTGGGGTTAGGTTTAGATTTTAGGTTTAGATTTGGGGTTAGGTTTAGATTTGGGGTTAGGTTTAGATTTTAGGTTTAGATTTGGGGTTAGGTTTAGATTTTAGGTTTAGATTTGGGGTTAGGTTTAGATTTGGGGTTAGGTTTAGATTTTAGGTTTAGATTTGGGGTTAGGTTTAGATTTTAGGTTTAAATTTGGGGTTAGGTTTAGATTTTAGGTTTAGATTTGGGGTTAGGTTTAGATTTGGGGTTAGGTTTAGATTTTAGGTTTAGATTTGGGGTTAGGTTTAGATTTGGGGTTAGGTTTAGATTTTAGGTTTAGATTTGGGGTTAGGTTTAGATTTTAGGTTTAGATTTGGGGTTAGGTTTAGATTTGGGTTTAGGTGTAGACTTGGGGTTAGGTTTAGATTTTAGGTTTAGATTTGGGGTTAGGTTTAGATTTTAGGTTTAGATTTGGGGTTAGGTTTAGATTTGGGGTTAGGTTTAGATTTTAGGTTTAGATTTGGGGTTAGGTTTAGATTTAGATTTAGGTTTAGATTTTAGGTTTAGATTTGGGGTTAGGTTTAGATTTGGGGTTAGGTTTAGATTTTAGGTTTAGATTTGGGGTTAGGTTTAGATTTTAGTTTTAGATTTGGGGTTAGGTTTAGATTTGGGGTTAGGTTTAGATTTTAGGTTTAGATTTGGGGTTAGGTTTAGATTTTAGGTTTAGATTTGGGGTTAGGTTTAGATTTATAGGTTTAGATTTAAGGTTAGGTTTCGATTTCGGGTTACGTTTAGATTTTAGGTTTAGATTTGGGGTTAGGTTTAGATTTTAGGTTTAGATTTGAGGTTAGGTTTCGATTTCAGGTTTAGATTTGGGGTTAGGTTTAGATTTTAGGTTTAGATTTGGGGTTAGGTTTAGATTTGGGGTTAGGTTTAGATTTTAGGTTTAGATTTGGGGTTAGGTTTAGATTTTAGGTTTAGATTTGGGGTTAGGTTTAGATTTTAGGTTTAGATTTGGGGTTAGGTTTAGATTTGGGGTTAGGTTTAGATTTTAGGTTTAGATTTGGGGTTAGGTTTAGATTTTAGGTTTAGATTTGGGGTTAGGTTTAGATTTGGGGTTAGGTTTAGATTTTAGGTTTAGATTTGGGGTTAGGTTTAGATTTTAGGTTTAGATTTGGGGTTAGGTTTAGATTTTAGGTTTAGATTTGGGGTTAGGTTTAGATTTTAGGTTTAGATTTGGGGTTAGGTTTAGATTTTAGGTTTAGATTTGGGGTTAGGTTTAGATTTTAGGTTTAGATTTGGGGTTAGGTTTAGATTTTAGGTTTAGATTTGGGGTTAGGTTTAGATTTGGGGTTAGGTTTAGATTTTAGGTTTAGATTTGGGGTTAGGTTTAGATTTTAGGTTTAGATTTGGGGTTAGGTTTAGATTTAAGTTTAGGTTTAGATTTTAGGTTTAGATTTGGGGTTAGGTTTAGATTTTAGGTTTAAATTTGGGGTTAGGTTTATATTTTAGGTTTAGATTTGGGGTTAGGTTTAGATTTGGGGTTAGGTTTAGATTTTAGGTTTAGATTTGGGGTTAGGTTTAGATTTTAGGTTTAGATTTGGGGTTAGGTTTAGATTTGGGGTTAGGTTTAGACTTGGGGTTAGGTTTAGATTTTAGGTTTAGATTTGGGGTTAGGTTTAGATTTTAGGTTTAGATTTGGGGTTAGGTTTAGATTTGGGGTTAGGTTTAGATTTTAGGTTTAGATTTGGGGTTAGGTTTAGATTTGGGGTTAGGTTTAGATTTTAGGTTTAGATTTGGGGTTAGGTTTAGATGTTAGGTTTAGATTTGGGGTTAGGTTTAGATTTTAGTTTTAGATTTGGGGTTAGGTTTAGATTTGGGGTTAGGTTTAGATTTTAGGTTTAGATTTGGGTTTAGGTTTAGATTTTAGGTTTAGATTTTAGGTTTAGATTTGGGGTTAGGTTTAGATTTTAGGTTTAGATTTAAGGTTAGGTTTCGATTTCGGGTTACGTTTAGATTTTAGGTTTAGATTTGGGGTTAGGTTTAGATTTTAGGTTTAGATTTGAGGTTAGGTTTAGATTTCAGGTTTAGATTTGGGGTTAGGTTTAGATTTTAGGTTTAGATTTGGGGTTAGGTTTAGATTTGGGGTTAGGTTTAGATTTTAGGTTTAGATTTGGGGTTAGGTTTAGATTTTAGGTTTAGATTTGGGGTTAGGTTTAGATTTTAGGTTTAGATTTGGGGTTAGGTTTAGATTTGGGGTTAGGTTTAGATTTTAGGTTTAGATTTGGGGTTAGGTTTAGATTTTAGGTTTAGATTTGGGGTTAGGTTTAGATTTGGGGTTAGGTTTAGATTTTAGGTTTAGATTTGGGGTTAGGTTTAGATTTGGGGTTAGGTTTAGATTTTAGGTTTAGATTTGGGGTTAGGTTTAGATTTGGGGTTAGGTTTAGATTTTAGGTTTAGATTTGGGGTTAGGTTTAGATTATAGGTTTAGATTTGGGGTTAGGTTTAGATTTGGGGTTAGGTTTAGATTTTAGGTTTAGATTTGGGGTTAGGTTTAGATTTTAGGTTTAAATTTGGGGTTAGGTTTAGATTTTAGGTTTAGATTTGGGGTTAGGTTTAGATTTGGGGTTAGGTTTAGATTTTAGGTTTAGATTTGGGGTTAGGTTTAGATTTGGGGTTAGGTTTAGATTCTAGGTTTAGATTTGGGGTTAGGTTTAGATTTGGGGTTAGGTTTAGATTTTAGGTTTAGATTTGGGGTTAGGTTTAGATTTGGGGTTAGGTTTAGATTTTAGGTTTAGATTTGGGGTTAGGTTTAGATTTGGGGTTAGGTTTAGATTTTAGGTTTAGATTTGGGGTTAGGTTTAGATTTTAGGTTTAGATTTGGGGTTAGGTTTAGATTTGGGGTTAGGTTTAGATTTTAGGTTTAGATTTTGGGTTAGGTTTAGATTTGGGGTTAGGTTTAGATTTTAGGTTTAGATTTGGGGTTAGGTTTAGACTTGTGGTTAGTTTTAGATTTTAGGTTTAGATTTGGGGTTAGGTTTAGATTTTAGGTTTAGATTTGGGGTTAGGTTTAGATTTTAGGTTTAGATTTTGGGTTAGGTTTAGATTTGGGGTTAGGTTTAGATTTGGGGTTAGGTTTAGATTTTAGGTTTAGACTTGGGGTTAGGTTTAGATTTTAGGTTTAGATTTTAGATTTAGATTTGGGGTTAGGTTTAGATTTTAGGTTTAGATTTGGGGTTAGGTTTAGATTTTAGGTTTAGATTTGGGGTTAGGTTTAGATTTGGGGTTAGGTTTAGATTTTAGGTTTAGATTTGGGGTTAGGTTTAGATTTTAGGTTTAGATTTGGGGTTAGATTTAGATTTTAGGTTTAGATTTGGGGTTAGGTTTAGATTTTAGGTTTATATTTGGGGTTAGGTTTAGATTTTTTGGTTTAGATTTGGGGTTAGGTTTAGATTTTAGGTTTAGATTTGGGATTAGGTTTAGATTTGGGGTTAGGTTTAGATTTTAGGTTTAGATTTTAGGTTAAGATTTGGGGTTAGGCTTAGATTTTATGTTTAGATTTGGGGTTAGGTTTAGATTTTCGGTTTAGATTTGGGGTTAAGTTTAGATTTGGGGTTAGGTTTAGATTTTAGGTTTAGATTTGGGGTTAGGTTTAGATTTTAGGTTTAGATTTGTGGTTAGGTTTAGATTTTAGGTTTAGATTTGGGGTTAGGTTTAGATTTTAGGTTTAGATTTGGGATTAGGTTTAGATTTTAGGTTTAGATTTGGGGTTAGGTTTAGATTTTAGGTTTGGATTTGGGGTTAGGTTTAGATTATAGGTTTAGATTTAGGGTTAGGTTTAGACTTGTGGTTAGGTTTAGATTTTAGGTTTAGATTTGGGGTTAGGTTTAGATTTTAGGTTTAGATTTGGGGTTAGGTTTAGATTTGGGGTTAGGTTTAGATTTTAGGTTTAGATTTGGGGTTAGGTTTAGATTTTAGGTTTAGATTTGGGGTTAGGTTTAGATTTGGGGTTAGGTTTAGATTTTAGGTTTAGATTTGGGGTTAGGTTTAGATTTTAGGTTTAAATTTGGGGTTAGGTTTAGATTTTAGGTTTAGATTTGGGGTTAGGTTTAGATTTGGGGTTAGGTTTAGATTTTAGGTTTAGATTTGGGGTTAGGTTTAGATTTGGGGTTAGGTTTAGATTTTAGGTTTAGATTTGGGGTTAGGTTTAGATTTTAGGTTTAGATTTGGGGTTAGGTTTAGATTTGGGGTTAGGTTTAGATTTTAGGTTTAGATTTGGGGTTAGGTTTAGATTTGGATTTAGGTTTAGATTTTAGGTTTAGATTTGGGGTTAGGTTTAGATTTGGGGTTAGGTTTAGATTTTAGGTTTAGATTTGGGGTTAGGTTTAGATTTTAGTTTTAGATTTGGGGTTAGGTTTAGATTTGGGGTTAGGTTTAGATTTTAGGTTTAGATTTGGGTTTAGGTTTAGATTTTAGGTTTAGATTTGGGGTTAGGTTTAGATTTTAGGTTTAGATTTAAGGTTAGGTTTCGATTTCGGGTTACGTTTAGATTTTAGGTTTAGATTTGGGGTTAGGTTTAGATTTTAGGTTTAGATTTGAGGTTAGGTTTAGATTTCAGGTTTAGATTTGGGGTTAGGTTTAGATTTTAGGTTTAGATTTAGGGTTAGGTTTAGACTTGTGGTTAGGTTTAGATTTTAGGTTTAGATTTGGGGTTAGGTTTAGATTTTAGGTTTAGATTTGGGGTTAGGTTTAGATTTGGGGTTAGGTTTAGATTTTAGGTTTAGATTTGGGGTTAGGTTTAGATTTTAGGTTTAGATTTGGGGTTAGGTTTAGATTTGGGGTTAGGTTTAGATTTTAGGTTTAGATTTGGGGTTAGGTTTAGATTTTAGGTTTAAATTTGGGGTTAGGTTTAGATTTTAGGTTTAGATTTGGGGTTAGGTTTAGATTTGGGGTTAGGTTTAGATTTTAGGTTTAGATTTGGGGTTAGGTTTAGATTTTAGGTTTAGATTTGGGGTTAGGTTTAGATTTGGGGTTAGGTTTAGATTTTAGGTTTAGATTTGGGGTTAGGTTTAGATTTGGGGTTAGGTTTAGATTTTAGGTTTAGATTTGGGGTTAGGTTTAGATTTGGATTTAGGTTTAGATTTTAGGTTTAGATTTGGGGTTAGGTTTAGATTTGGGGTTAGGTTTAGATTTTAGGTTTAGATTTGGGGTTAGGTTTAGATTTTAGTTTTAGATTTGGGGTTAGGTTTAGATTTGGGGTTAGGTTTAGATTTTAGGTTTAGATTTGGGTTTAGGTTTAGATTTTAGGTTTAGATTTGGGGTTAGGTTTAGATTTTAGGTTTAGATTTAAGGTTAGGTTTCGATTTCGGGTTACGTTTAGATTTTAGGTTTAGATTTGGGGTTAGGTTTAGATTTTAGGTTTAGATTTGAGGTTAGGTTTAGATTTCAGGTTTAGATTTGGGGTTAGGTTTAGATTTTAGGTTTAGATTTGGGGTTAGGTTTAGATTTGGGGTTAGGTTTAGATTTTAGGTTTAGATTTGGGGTTAGGTTTAGATTTTAGGTTTAGATTTGGGGTTAGGTTTAGATTTTAGGTTTAGATTTGGGGTTAGGTTTAGATTTGGGGTTAGGTTTAGATTTTAGGTTTAGATTTGGGGTTAGGTTTAGATTTTAGGTTTAGATTTGGGGTTAGGTTTAGATTTGGGGTTAGGTTTAGATTTTAGGTTTAGATTTGGGGTTAGGTTTAGATTTGGGGTTAGGTTTATATTTTAGGTTTAGATTTGGGGTTAGGTTTAGATTTTAGGTTTAGATTTGGGGTTAGGTTTAGATTTTAGGTTTAGATTTGGGGTTAGGTTTAGATTTTAGGTTTAGATTTGGGGTTAGGTTTAGATTTGGGGTTAGGTTTAGATTTTAGATTTAGATTTGGGATTAGGTTTAGATTTGGGGTTAGGTTTAGATTTTAGGTTTAGATTTGGGGTTAGGTTTAGATTTTAGGTTTAGATTTGGGGTTAGGTTTAGATTTTAGGTTTAGATTTGGGGTTAGGTTTAGATTTGGGGTTAGGTTTAGATTTTAGGTTTAGATTTGGGATTAGGTTTAGATTTGGGGTTAGGTTTAGATTTTAGGTTTAGATTTGGGGTTAGGTTTAGATTTTAGGTTTAGATTTGGGGTTAGGTTTAGATTTGGGGTTAGGTTTAGATTTTAGGTTTAGATTTGGGGTTAGGTTTAGATTTTAGTTTTAGATTTGGGGTTAGGTTTAGATTTGGGGTTAGGTTTAGATTTTAGGTTTAGATTTGGGTTTAGGTTTAGATTTTAGGTTTAGATTTTAGGTTTAGATTTGGGGTTAGGTTTAGATTTTACGTTTAGATTTAAGGTTAGGTTTCGATTTCGGGTTACGTTTAGATTTAAGTTTAGATTTGGGGTTAGGTTTAGATTTTAGGTTTAGATTTGAGGTTAGGTTTAGATTTCAGGTTTAGATTTGGGGTTAGGTTTAGATTTTAGGTTTAGATTTGGGGTTAGGTTTAGATTTGGGGTTAGGTTTAGATTTTAGGTTTAGATTTGGGGTTAGGTTTAGATTTTAGGTTTAGATTTGGGGTTAGGTTTAGATTTTAGGTTTAGATTTGGGGTTAGGTTTAGATTTGGGGTTAGGTTTAGATTTTAGGTTTAGATTTGGGGTTAGGTTTAGATTTTAGGTTTAGATTTGGGGTTAGGTTTAGATTTGGGGTTAGGTTTAGATTTTAGGTTTAGATTTGGGGTTAGGTTTAGATTTGGGGTTAGGTTTAGATTTTAGGTTTAGATTTGGGGTTAGGTTTAGATTTTAGGTTTAGATTTGGGGTTAGGTTTAGATTTGGGGTTAGGTTTAGATTTTAGGTTTAGATTTGGGGTTAGGTTTAGATTTTAGGTTTAGATTTGGGGTTAGGTTTAGATTTGGGGTTAGGTTTAGATTTTAGGTTTAGATTTGGGGTTAGGTTTAGATTTTAGGTTTAGATTTGGGGTTAGGTTTAGATTTGGGGTTAGGTTTAGATTTTAGGTTTAGATTTGGGGTTAGGTTTAGATTTGGGGTTAGGTTTAGATTCTAGGTTTAGATTTGGGGTTAGGTTTAGATTTGGGGTTAGGTTTAGATTTTAGGTTTAGATTTGGGGTTAGGTTTAGATTTGGGGTTAGGTTTAGATTTTAGGTTTAGATTTGGGGTTAGGTTTAGATTTGGGGTTAGGTTTAGATTTTAGGTTTAGATTTGGGGTTAGGTTTAGATTTTAGGTTTAGATTTGGGGTTAGGTTTAGATTTGGGGTTAGGTTTAGATTTGGGGTTAGGTTTAGATTTTAGGTTTAGATTTGGGGTTAGGTTTAGATTTTAGGTTTAGATTTGGGGTTAGGTTTAGATTTTGGGTTAGGTTTAGATTTGGGGTTAGGTTTAGATTTGGGGTTAGGTTTAGATTTTAGGTTTAGACTTGGGGTTAGGTTTAGATTTTAGGTTTAGATTTTAGATTTAGATTTGGGGTTAGGTTTAGATTTTAGGTTTAGATTTGGGGTTAGGTTTAGATTTTAGGTTTAGATTTAAGGTTAGGTTTCGATTTCGGGTTACGTTTAGATTTTAGATTTAGATTTGGGGTTAGGTTTAGATTTTAGGTTTAAATTTGGGGTTAGGTTTAGATTTTAGGTTTAGATTTGGGGTTAGGTTTAGATTTGGGGTTAGGTTTAGACTTGGGGTTAGGTTTAGATTTTAGGTTTAGATTTGGGGTTAGGTTTAGATTTTAGGTTTAGATTTGGGGTTAGGTTTAGATTTGGGGTTAGGTTTAGATTTTAGGTTTAGATTTGGGGTTAGGTTTAGATTTGGGGTTAGGTTTAGATTTTAGGTTTAGATTTGGGGTTAGGTTTAGATTTGGGGTTAGGTTTAGATTTTAGGTTTAGATTTGGGGTTAGGTTTAGATTTTAGTTTTAGATTTGGGGTTAGGTTTAGATTTGGGGTTAGGTTTAGATTTTAGGTTTAGATTTGGGTTTAGGTTTAGATTTTAGGTTTAGATTTTAGGTTTAGATTTGGGGTTAGGTTTAGATTTTAGGTTTAGATTTAAGGTTAGGTTTCGATTTCGGGTTACGTTTAGATTTTAGGTTTAGATTTGGGGTTAGGTTTAGATTTTAGGTTTAGATTTGAGGTTAGGTTTAGATTTCAGGTTTAGATTTGGGGTTAGGTTTAGATTTTAGGTTTAGATTTGGGGTTAGGTTTAGATTTGGGGTTAGGTTTAGATTTTAGGTTTAGATTTGGGGTTAGGTTTAGATTTTAGGTTTAGATTTGGGGTTAGGTTTAGATTTTAGGTTTAGATTTGGGGTTAGGTTTAGATTTGGGGTTAGGTTTAGATTTTAGGTTTAGATTTGGGGTTAGGTTTAGATTTGGGGTTAGGTTTAGATTTTAGGTTTAGATTCGGGGTTAGGTTTAGATTTGGGGTTAGGTTTAGATTTTAGGTTTAGATTTGGGGTTAGGTTTAGATTTGGGGTTAGGTTTAGATTTTAGGTTTAGATTTGGGGTTAGGTTTAGATTATAGGTTTAGATTTGGGGTTAGGTTTAGATTTGGGGTTAGGTTTAGATTTTAGGTTTAGATTTGGGGTTAGGTTTAGATTTTAGGTTTAAATTTGGGGTTAGGTTTAGATTTTAGGTTTAGATTTGGGGTTAGGTTTAGATTTGGGGTTAGGTTTAGATTTTAGGTTTAGATTTGGGGTTAGGTTTAGATTATAGGTTTAGATTTGGGGTTAGGTTTAGATTTGGGGTTAGGTTTAGATTTTAGGTTTAGATTTGGGGTTAGGTTTAGATTTTAGGTTTAAATTTGGGGTTAGGTTTAGATTTTAGGTTTAGATTTGGGGTTAGGTTTAGATTTGGGGTTAGGTTTAGATTTGGGGTTAGGTTTAGATTTTAGGTTTAGATTTGGGGTTAGGTTTAGATTTTAGGTTTAGATTTGGGGTTAGGTTTAGATTTTAGGTTTAGATTTGGGGTTAGGTTTAGATTTGGGGTTAGGTTTAGATTTTAGGTTTAGATTTGGGGTTAGGTTTAGATTTTAGGTTTAGATTTGGGGTTAGGTTTAGATTTGGGGTTAGGTTTAGATTTTAGGTTTAGATTTGGGGTTAGGTTTAGATTTGGGGTTAGGTTTATATTTTAGGTTTAGATTTGGGGTTAGGTTTAGATTTTAGGTTTAGATTTGGGGTTAGGTTTAGATTTTAGGTTTAGATTTGGGGTTAGGTTTAGATTTTAGGTTTAGATTTGGGGTTAGGTTTAGATTTGGGGTTAGGTTTAGATTTTAGGTTTAGATTTGGGATTAGGTTTAGATTTGGGGTTAGGTTTAGATTTTAGGTTTAGATTTGGGGTTAGGTTTAGATTTTAGGTTTAGATTTGGGGTTAGGTTTAGATTTTAGGTTTAGATTTGGGGTTAGGTTTAGATTTGGGGTTAGGTTTAGATTTTAGGTTTAGATTTGGGATTAGGTTTAGATTTGGGGTTAGGTTTAGATTTTAGGTTTAGATTTGGGGTTAGGTTTAGATTTTAGGTTTAGATTTGGGGTTAGGTTTAGATTTGGGGTTAGGTTTAGATTTTAGGTTTAGATTTGGGGTTAGGTTTAGATTTTAGTTTTAGATTTGGGGTTAGGTTTAGATTTGGGGTTAGGTTTAGATTTTAGGTTTAGATTTGGGTTTAGGTTTAGATTTTAGGTTTAGATTTTAGGTTTAGATTTGGGGTTAGGTTTAGATTTTACGTTTAGATTTAAGGTTAGGTTTCGATTTCGGGTTACGTTTAGATTTAAGTTTAGATTTGGGGTTAGGTTTAGATTTTAGGTTTAGATTTGAGGTTAGGTTTAGATTTCAGGTTTAGATTTGGGGTTAGGTTTAGATTTTAGGTTTAGATTTGGGGTTAGGTTTAGATTTGGGGTTAGGTTTAGATTTTAGGTTTAGATTTGGGGTTAGGTTTAGATTTTAGGTTTAGATTTGGGGTTAGGTTTAGATTTTAGGTTTAGATTTGGGGTTAGGTTTAGATTTGGGGTTAGGTTTAGATTTTAGGTTTAGATTTGGGGTTAGGTTTAGATTTTAGGTTTAGATTTGGGGTTAGGTTTAGATTTGGGGTTAGGTTTAGATTTTAGGTTTAGATTTGGGGTTAGGTTTAGATTTGGGGTTAGGTTTAGATTTTAGGTTTAGATTTGGGGTTAGGTTTAGATTTTAGGTTTAGATTTGGGGTTAGGTTTAGATTTGGGGTTAGGTTTAGATTTTAGGTTTAGATTTGGGGTTAGGTTTAGATTATAGGTTTAAATTTGGGGTTAGGTTTAGATTTGGGGTTAGGTTTAGATTTTAGGTTTAGATTTGGGGTTAGGTTTAGATTTTAGGTTTAGATTTGGGGTTAGGTTTAGATTTGGGGTTAGGTTTAGATTTTAGGTTTAGATTTGGGGTTAGGTTTAGATTTGGGGTTAGGTTTAGATTCTAGGTTTAGATTTGGGGTTAGGTTTAGATTTGGGGTTAGGTTTAGATTTTAGGTTTAGATTTGGGGTTAGGTTTAGATTTGGGGTTAGGTTTAGATTTTAGGTTTAGATTTGGGGTTAGGTTTAGATTTGGGGTTAGGTTTAGATTTTAGGTTTAGATTTGGGGTTAGGTTTAGATTTGGGGTTAGGTTTAGATTTGGGGTTAGGTTTAGATTTTAGGTTTAGATTTGGGGTTAGGTTTAGATTTTAGGTTTAGATTTGGGGTTAGATTTAGATTTTGGGTTAGGTTTAGATTTGGGGTTAGGTTTAGATTTTAGGTTTAGATTTGGGGTTAGGTTTAGATTTTAGGTTTAGATTTGGGGTTAGGTTTAGATTTGGGGTTAGGTTTAGATTTTAGGTTTAGATTTGGGGTTAGGTTTAGATTTGGGGTTAGGTTTAGATTCTAGGTTTAGATTTGGGGTTAGGTTTAGATTTGGGGTTAGGTTTAGATTTTAGGTTTAGATTTGGGGTTAGGTTTAGATTTGGGGTTAGGTTTAGATTTTAGGTTTAGATTTGGGGTTAGGTTTAGATTTGGGGTTAGGTTTAGATTTTAGGTTTAGATTTGGGGTTAGGTTTAGATTTGGGGTTAGGTTTAGATTTGGGGTTAGGTTTAGATTTTAGGTTTAGATTTGGGGTTAGGTTTAGATTTTAGGTTTAGATTTGGGGTTAGGTTTAGATTTTGGGTTAGGTTTAGATTTGGGGTTAGGTTTAGATTTGGGGTTAGGTTTAGATTTTAGGTTTAGACTTGGGGTTAGGTTTAGATTTTAGGTTTAGATTTTAGATTTAGATTTGGGGTTAGGTTTAGATTTTAGGTTTAGATTTGGGGTTAGGTTTAGATTTTAGGTTTAGATTTAAGGTTAGGTTTCGATTTCGGGTTACGTTTAGATTTTAGATTTAGATTTGGGGTTAGGTTTAGATTTTAGGTTTAAATTTGGGGTTAGGTTTAGATTTTAGGTTTAGATTTGGGGTTAGGTTTAGATTTGGGGTTAGGTTTAGACTTGGGGTTAGGTTTAGATTTTAGGTTTAGATTTGGGGTTAGGTTTAGATTTTAGGTTTAGATTTGGGGTTAGGTTTAGATTTGGGGTTAGGTTTAGATTTTAGGTTTAGATTTGGGGTTAGGTTTAGATTTGGGGTTAGGTTTAGATTTTAGGTTTAGATTTGGGGTTAGGTTTAGATTTGGGGTTAGGTTTAGATTTTAGGTTTAGATTTGGGGTTAGGTTTAGATTTTAGTTTTAGATTTGGGGTTAGGTTTAGATTTGGGGTTAGGTTTAGATTTTAGGTTTAGATTTGGGTTTAGGTTTAGATTTTAGGTTTAGATTTTAGGTTTAGATTTGGGGTTAGGTTTAGATTTTAGGTTTAGATTTAAGGTTAGGTTTCGATTTCGGGTTACGTTTAGATTTTAGGTTTAGATTTGGGGTTAGGTTTAGATTTTAGGTTTAGATTTGAGGTTAGGTTTAGATTTCAGGTTTAGATTTGGGGTTAGGTTTAGATTTTAGGTTTAGATTTGGGGTTAGGTTTAGATTTGGGGTTAGGTTTAGATTTTAGGTTTAGATTTGGGGTTAGGTTTAGATTTTAGGTTTAGATTTGGGGTTAGGTTTAGATTTTAGGTTTAGATTTGGGGTTAGGTTTAGATTTGGGGTTAGGTTTAGATTTTAGGTTTAGATTTGGGGTTAGGTTTAGATTTGGGGTTAGGTTTAGATTTTAGGTTTAGATTTGGGGTTAGGTTTAGATTTGGGGTTAGGTTTAGATTTTAGGTTTAGATTTGGGGTTAGGTTTAGATTTGGGGTTAGGTTTAGATTTTAGGTTTAGATTTGGGGTTAGGTTTAGATTATAGGTTTAGATTTGGGGTTAGGTTTAGATTTGGGGTTAGGTTTAGATTTTAGGTTTAGATTTGGGGTTAGGTTTAGATTTTAGGTTTAAATTTGGGGTTAGGTTTAGATTTTAGGTTTAGATTTGGGGTTAGGTTTAGATTTGGGGTTAGGTTTAGATTTTAGGTTTAGATTTGGGGTTAGGTTTAGATTTGGGGTTAGGTTTAGATTCTAGGTTTAGATTTGGGGTTAGGTTTAGATTTGGGGTTAGGTTTAGATTTTAGGTTTAGATTTGGGGTTAGGTTTAGATTTGGGGTTAGGTTTAGATTTTAGGTTTAGATTTGGGGTTAGGTTTAGATTTGGGGTTAGGTTTAGATTTTAGGTTTAGATTTGGGGTTAGGTTTAGATTTTAGGTTTAGATTTGGGGTTAGGTTTAGATTTGGGTTTAGGTTTAGATTTTAGGTTTAGATTTTAGGTTTAGATTTGGGGTTAGGTTTAGATTTTAGGTTTAGATTTGGGGTTAGGTTTAGACTTGTGGTTAGGTTTAGATTTTAGGTTTAGATTTGGGGTTAGGTTTAGATTTTAGGTTTAGATTTGGGGTTAGGTTTAGATTTTAGGTTTAGATTTTGGGTTAGGTTTAGATTTGGGGTTAGGTTTAGATTTGGGGTTAGGTTTAGATTTTAGGTTTAGACTTGGGGTTAGGTTTAGATTTTAGGTTTAGATTTTAGATTTAGATTTGGGGTTAGGTTTAGATTTTAGGTTAAGATTTGGGGTTAGGTTTAGATTTTAGGTTTAGATTTAAGGTTAGGTTTCGATTTCGGGTTACGTTTAGATTTTAGATTTAGATTTGGGGTTAGGTTTAGATTTTAGGTTTAAATTTGGGGTTAGGTTTAGATTTTAGGTTTAGATTTGGGGTTAGGTTTAGATTTGGGGTTAGGTTTAGATTTTAGGTTTAGATTTGGGGTTAGGTTTAGATTTGGGGTTAGGTTTAGATTCTAGGTTTAGATTGGGGTTAGGTTAAGATTTGGGGTTAGGTTTAGATTTTAGGTTTAGATTTGGGGTTAGGTTTAGATTATAGGTTTAGATTTTAGGTTTAGATTTTGGGATAGGTTTAGATTTTAGGTTTAGATTTGGGGTTAGGTTTAGATTTTAGGTTTAGATTTGGGGTTAGGTTTAGATTTTAGGTTTAGATTTGGGGTTAGGTTTAGATTTGGGGTTAGGTTTAGATTTTAGGTTTAGATTTGGGGTTAGGTTTAGATTTGGGGTTAGGTTTAGATTTTAGGTTTAGATTTGGGGTTAGGTTTAGATTTTATGTTTAGATTTGGGGTTAGGTTTAGATTTTAGGTTTAGATTTGGGGTTAGGTTTAGATTTGGGGTTAGGTTTAGATTTTAGGTTTAGATTTGGGGTTAGGTTTAGATTTTAGGTTTAGATTTGGGGTTAGGTTTAGATTTGGGGTTAGGTTTAGATTTTAGGTTTAGATTTGGGGTTAGGTTTAGATTTTAGGTTTAGATTTGGGGTTAGGTTTAGATTTTAGGTTTAGATTTGGGGTTAGGTTTAGATTTTAGGTTTAGATTTGGGGTTATGTTTAGATTTTAGGTTTAGATTTGGGGTTAGGTTTAGATTTTAGGTTTAGATTTGGGGTTAGGTTTAGATTTTAGGTTTAGATTTGGGGTTAGGTTTAGATTTGGGGTTAGGTTTAGATTTTAGGTTTAGATTTGGGGTTAGGTTTAGATTTTAGGTTTAGATTTGGGGTTATGTTTAGATTTTAGGTTTAGATTTGGGGTTAGGTTTAGATTTTAGGTTTAGATTTGGGGTTAGGTTTAGATTTGGGGTTAGGTTTAGATTTTAGGTTTAGATTTGGGGTTATGTTTAGATTTTAGGTTTAGATTTGGGGTTAGGTTTAGATTTTAGGTTTAGATTTGGGGTTAGGTTTAGATTTTAGGTTTAGATTTGGGGTTAGGTTTAGATTTTAGGTTTAGATTTGGGGTTAGGTTTAGATTTTAGGTTTAGATTTGGGGTTAGGTTTAGATTTTAGGTTTAGATTTGGGGTTAGGTTTAGATTTTAGGTTTAGATTTGGGGTTAGGTTTAGATTTTAGGTTTAGATTTGGGGTTAGGTTTAGATTTTAGGTTTAGATTTGGGGTTAGGTTTAGATTTTAGGTTTAGATTTGGGGTTAGGTTTAGATTTTAGGTTTAGATTTGGGGTTAGGTTTAGATTTTAGGTTTAGATTTGGGGTTAGGTTTAGATTTTAGGTTTAGATTTGGGGTTAGGTTTAGATTTGGGGTTAGGTTTAGATTTTAGGTTTAGATTTGGGGTTATGTTTAGATTTTAGGTTTAGATTTGGGGTTAGGTTTAGATTTTAGGTTTAGATTTGGGGTTAGGTTTAGATTTTAGGTTTAGATTTGGGGTTAGGTTTAGATTCTAGGTTTAGATTTGGGGTTAGGTTTAGATTTGGGGTTAGGTTTAGATTTTAGGTTTAGATTTGGGGTTAGGTTTAGATTTGGGGTTAGGTTTAGATTTTAGGTTTAGATTTTGGGTTAGGTTTAGATTTTAGGTTTAGATTTTAGGTTTAGATTTGGGGAAAGGTTTAGATTTTAGGTTTAGATTTGGGGTTAGGTTTAGATTTTAGGTTTAGATTTGGGGTTAGGTTTAGATTTTAGGTTTAGATTTGGGGTTAGGTTTAGATTTGGGGTTAGGTTTAGATTTTAGGTTTAGATTTGGGGTTAGGTTTAGATTTGGGGTTAGGTTTAGATTTTAGGTTTAGATTTGGGGTTAGGTTTAGATTTTAGGTTTAGATTTGGGGTTAGGTTTAGATTTTAGGTTTAGATTTGGGGTTAGGTTTAGATTTGGGGTTAGGTTTAGATTTTAGGTTTAGATTTGGGGTTAGGTTTAGATTTGGGGTTAGGTTTAGATTTTAGGTTTAGATTTGGGGTTAGGTTTAGATTTTAGGTTTAGATTTGGGGTTAGGTTTAGATTTGGGGTTAGGTTTAGATTTTAGGTTTAGATTTGGGGTTAGGTTTAGATTTTAGGTTTAGATTTGGGGTTATGTTTAGATTTGGGGTTAGGTTAGGATTTGGGGTTAGGTTTAGATTTTAGGTTTAGATTTGGGGTTAGGTTTAGATTTTAGGTTTATATTTGGGGTTAGGTTTAGATTTTTTGGTTTAGATTTGGGGTTAGGTTTAGATTTTAGGTTTAGATTTGGGGTTAGGTTTAGATTTGGGGTTAGGTTTAGATTTTAGGTTTAGATTTGGGATTAGGTTTAGATTTGGGGTTAGGTTTAGATTTTCGGTTTAGATTTTAGGTTTAGATTTGGGGTTAGGCTTAGATTTTAGGTTTAGATTTGGGGTTAGGTTTAGATTTTCGGTTTAGATTTGGGGTTAAGTTTAGATTTGGGGTTAGGTTTAGATTTTAGGTTTAGATTTGGGGTTAGGTTTAGATTTTAGGTTTAGATTTGGGGTTAGGTTTAGATTTTAGGTTTAGATTTGGGGTTAGGTTTAGATTTGGGGTTAGGTTTAGATTTTAGGTTTAGATTTGGGATTAGGTTTAGATTTGGGGTTAGGTTTAGATTTTAGGTTTAGATTTTAGGTTTAGATTTGGGGTTAGGCTTAGATTTTAGGTTTAGATTTGGGGTTAGGTTTAGATTTTCGGTTTAGATTTGGGGTTAAGTTTAGATTTGGGGTTAGGTTTAGATTTTAGGTTTAGATTTGGGGTTAGGTTTAGATTTTAGGTTTAGATTTGGGGTTAGGTTTAGATTTTAGGTTTAGATTTGGGGTTAGGTTTAGATTTTAGGTTTAGATTTGGGGTTAGGTTTAGATTTTAGGTTTAGATTTGGGGTTAGGTTTAGATTTGGGGTTAGGTTTAGATTTTAGGTTTAGATTTGGGGTTAGGTTTAGATTTGGGGTTAGGTTTAGATTTTAGGTTTAGATTTGGGGTTAGGTTTAGATTTTAGGTTTAAATTTGGGGTTAGGTTTAGATTTTAGGTTTAGATTTGGGGTTAGGTTTAGATTTGGGGTTAGGTTTAGATTTTAGGTTTAGATTTGGGGTTAGGTTTAGATTTGGGGTTAGGTTTAGATTTTAGGTTTAGATTTGGGGTTAGGTTTAGATTTTAGGTTTAGATTTGGGGTTAGGTTTAGATTTGGGTTTAGGTGTAGACTTGGGGTTAGGTTTAGATTTTAGGTTTAGATTTGGGGTTAGGTTTAGATTTTAGGTTTAGATTTGGGGTTAGGTTTAGATTTGGGGTTAGGTTTAGATTTTAGGTTTAGATTTGGGGTTAGGTTTAGATTTGGGGTTAGGTTTAGATTTTAGGTTTAGATTTGGGGTTAGGTTTAGATTTTAGGTTTAGATTTGGGGTTAGGTTTAGATTTTAGGTTTAGATTTGGGGTTAGGTTTAGATTTGGGGTTAGGTTTAGATTTTAGGTTTAGATTTGGGGTTAGGTTTAGATTTTAGGTTTAGATTTGGGGTTAGGTTTAGATTTGGGGTTAGGTTTAGATTTTAGGTTTAGATTTGGGGTTAGGTTTAGATTTTAGGTTTAGATTTGGGGTTAGGTTTAGATTTGGGGTTAGGTTTAGATTTTAGGTTTAGATTTGGGGTTAGGTTTAGATTTGGGGTTAGGTTTAGATTTTAGGTTTAGATTTGGGGTTAGGTTTAGATTTTAGGTTTAGATTTGGGGTTAGGTTTAGATTTGGGGTTAGGTTTAGATTTTAGGTTTAGATTTGGGGTTAGGTTTAGATTATAGGTTTAGATTTGGGGTTAGGTTTAGATTTGGGGTTAGGTTTAGATTTTAGGTTTAGATTTGGGGTTAGGTTTAGATTTTAGGTTTAGATTTGGGGTTAGGTTTAGATTTGGGGTTAGGTTTAGATTTTAGGTTTAGATTTGGGGTTAGGTTTAGATTTGGGGTTAGGTTTAGATTTGGGGTTAGGTTTAGATTTTAGGTTTAGATTTGGGGTTAGGTTTAGATTTGGGGTTAGGTTTAGATTTTAGGTTTAGATTTGGGGTTAGGTTTAGATTTGGGGTTAGGTTTAGATTTTAGGTTTAGATTTGGGGTTAGGTTTAGATTTTAGGTTTAGATTTGGGGTTAGGTTTAGATTTGGGGTTAGGTTTAGATTTGGGGTTAGGTTTAGATTTTAGGTTTAGATTTGGGGTTAGGTTTAGATTTTAGGTTTAGATTTGGGGTTAGGTTTAGATTTTGGGTTAGGTTTAGATTTGGGGTTAGGTTTAGATTTGGGGTTAGGTTTAGATTTTAGGTTTAGACTTGGGGTTAGGTTTAGATTTTAGGTTTAGATTTTAGATTTAGATTTGGGGTTAGGTTTAGATTTTAGGTTTAGATTTGGGGTTAGGTTTAGATTTTAGGTTTAGATTTAAGGTTAGGTTTCGATTTCGGGTTACGTTTAGATTTTAGATTTAGATTTGGGGTTAGGTTTAGATTTTAGGTTTAGATTTGGGGTTAGGTTTAGATTTGGGGTTAGGTTTAGACTTGGGGTTAGGTTTAGATTTTAGGTTTAGATTTGGGGTTAGGTTTAGATTTTAGGTTTAGATTTGGGGTTAGGTTTAGATTTGGGGTTAGGTTTAGATTTTAGGTTTAGATTTGGGGTTAGGTTTAGATTTGGGGTTAGGTTTAGATTTTAGGTTTAGATTTGGGGTTAGGTTTAGATTTGGGGTTAGGTTTAGATTTTAGGTTTAGATTTGGGGTTAGGTTTAGATTTTAGTTTTAGATTTGGGGTTAGGTTTAGATTTGGGGTTAGGTTTAGATTTTAGGTTTAGATTTGGGTTTAGGTTTAGATTTTAGGTTTAGATTTTAGGTTTAGATTTGGGGTTAGGTTTAGATTTTAGGTTTAGATTTAAGGTTAGGTTTCGATTTCGGGTTACGTTTAGATTTTAGGTTTAGATTTGGGGTTAGGTTTAGATTTTAGGTTTAGATTTGAGGTTAGGTTTAGATTTCAGGTTTAGATTTGGGGTTAGGTTTAGATTTTAGGTTTAGATTTGGGGTTAGGTTTAGACTTGGGGTTAGGTTTAGATTTTAGGTTTAGATTTGGGGTTAGGTTTAGATTTTAGGTTTAGATTTGGGGTTAGGTTTAGATTTTAGGTTTAGATTTGGGGTTAGGTTTAGATTTGGGGTTAGGTTTAGATTTTAGGTTTAGATTTGGGGTTAGGTTTAGATTTGGGGTTAGGTTTAGATTTTAGGTTTAGATTTGGGGTTAGGTTTAGATTTGGGGTTAGGTTTAGATTTTAGGTTTAGATTTGGGGTTAGGTTTAGATTTGGGGTTAGGTTTAGATTTTAGGTTTAGATTTGGGGTTAGGTTTAGATTATAGGTTTAGATTTGGGGTTAGGTTTAGATTTGGGGTTAGGTTTAGATTTTAGGTTTAGATTTGGGGTTAGGTTTAGATTTTAGGTTTAAATTTGGGGTTAGGTTTAGATTTTAGGTTTAGATTTGGGGTTAGGTTTAGATTTGGGGTTAGGTTTAGATTTTAGGTTTAGATTTGGGGTTAGGTTTAGATTTGGGGTTAGGTTTAGATTTTAGGTTTAGATTTGGGGTTAGGTTTAGATTTTAGGTTTAGATTTGGGGTTAGGTTTAGATTTGGGGTTAGGTTTAGATTTGGGGTTAGGTTTAGATTTTAGGTTTAGATTTGGGGTTAGGTTTAGATTTTAGGTTTAGATTTGGGGTTAGGTTTAGATTTTGGGTTAGGTTTAGATTTGGGGTTAGGTTTAGATTTGGGGTTAGGTTTAGATTTTAGGTTTAGACTTGGGGTTAGGTTTAGATTTTAGGTTTAGATTTTAGATTTAGATTTGGGGTTAGGTTTAGATTTTAGGTTTAGATTTGGGGTTAGGTTTAGATTTTAGGTTTAGATTTAAGGTTAGGTTTCGATTTCGGGTTACGTTTAGATTTTAGATTTAGATTTGGGGTTAGGTTTAGATTTTAGGTTTAAATTTGGGGTTAGGTTTAGATTTTAGGTTTAGATTTGGGGTTAGGTTTAGATTTGGGGTTAGGTTTAGACTTGGGGTTAGGTTTAGATTTTAGGTTTAGATTTGGGGTTAGGTTTAGATTTTAGGTTTAGATTTGGGGTTAGGTTTAGATTTGGGGTTAGGTTTAGATTTTAGGTTTAGATTTGGGGTTAGGTTTAGATTTGGGGTTAGGTTTAGATTTTAGGTTTAGATTTGGGGTTAGGTTTAGATTTGGGGTTAGGTTTAGATTTTAGGTTTAGATTTGGGGTTAGGTTTAGATTTTAGTTTTAGATTTGGGGTTAGGTTTAGATTTGGGGTTAGGTTTAGATTTTAGGTTTAGATTTGGGTTTAGGTTTAGATTTTAGGTTTAGATTTTAGGTTTAGATTTGGGGTTAGGTTTAGATTTTAGGTTTAGATTTAAGGTTAGGTTTCGATTTCGGGTTACGTTTAGATTTTAGGTTTAGATTTGGGGTTAGGTTTAGATTTTAGGTTTAGATTTGAGGTTAGGTTTAGATTTCAGGTTTAGATTTGGGGTTAGGTTTAGATTTTAGGTTTAGATTTGGGGTTAGGTTTAGATTTGGGGTTAGGTTTAGATTTTAGGTTTAGATTTGGGGTTAGGTTTAGATTTTAGGTTTAGATTTGGGGTTAGGTTTAGATTTTAGGTTTAGATTTGGGGTTAGGTTTAGATTTGGGGTTAGGTTTAGATTTTAGGTTTAGATTTGGGGTTAGGTTTAGATTTGGGGTTAGGTTTAGATTTTAGGTTTAGATTTGGGGTTAGGTTTAGATTTGGGGTTAGGTTTAGATTTTAGGTTTAGATTTGGGGTTAGGTTTAGATTTGGGGTTAGGTTTAGATTTTAGGTTTAGATTTGGGGTTAGGTTTAGATTATAGGTTTAGATTTGGGGTTAGGTTTAGATTTGGGGTTAGGTTTAGATTTTAGGTTTAGATTTGGGGTTAGGTTTAGATTTTAGGTTTAAATTTGGGGTTAGGTTTAGATTTTAGGTTTAGATTTGGGGTTAGGTTTAGATTTGGGGTTAGGTTTAGATTTTAGGTTTAGATTTGGGGTTAGGTTTAGATTTGGGGTTAGGTTTAGATTCTAGGTTTAGATTTGGGGTTAGGTTTAGATTTGGGGTTAGGTTTAGATTTTAGGTTTAGATTTGGGGTTAGGTTTAGATTTGGGGTTAGGTTTAGATTTTAGGTTTAGATTTGGGGTTAGGTTTAGATTTGGGGTTAGGTTTAGATTTTAGGTTTAGATTTGGGGTTAGGTTTAGATTTTAGGTTTAGATTTGGGGTTAGGTTTAGATTTGGGGTTAGGTTTAGATTTTAGGTTTAGATTTTGGGTTAGGTTTAGATTTGGGGTTAGGTTTAGATTTTAGGTTTAGATTTGGGGTTAGGTTTAGACTTGTGGTTAGGTTTAGATTTTAGGTTTAGATTTGGGGTTAGGTTTAGATTTTAGGTTTAGATTTGGGGTTAGGTTTAGATTTTAGGTTTAGATTTTGGGTTAGGTTTAGATTTGGGGTTAGGTTTAGATTTGGGGTTAGGTTTAGATTTTAGGTTTAGACTTGGGGTTAGGTTTAGATTTTAGGTTTAGATTTTAGATTTAGATTTGGGGTTAGGTTTAGATTTTAGGTTTAGATTTGGGGTTAGGTTTAGATTTTAGGTTTAGATTTAAGGTTAGGTTTCGATTTCGGGTTACGTTTAGATTTTAGATTTAGATTTGGGGTTAGGTTTAGATTTTAGGTTTAAATTTGGGGTTAGGTTTAGATTTGGGGTTAGGTTTAGATTTTAGGTTTAGATTTGGGGTTAGGTTTAGATTTGGGGTTAGGTTTAGATTCTAGGTTTAGATTGGGGTTAGGTTAAGATTTGGGGTTAGGTTTAGATTTTAGGTTTAGATTTGGGGTTAGGTTTAGATTTGGGGTTAGGTTTAGATTTTAGGTTTAGATTTGGGGTTAGGTTTAGATTATAGGTTTAGATTTTAGGTTTAGATTTTGGGATAGGTTTAGATTTTAGGTTTAGATTTGGGGTTAGGTTTAGATTTTAGGTTTAGATTTGGGGTTAGGTTTAGATTTTAGGTTTAGATTTGGGGTTAGGTTTAGATTTGGGGTTAGGTTTAGATTTTAGGTTTAGATTTGGGGTTAGGTTTAGATTTTAGGTTTAGATTTGGGGTTAGGTTTAGATTTGGGGTTAGGTTTAGATTTTAGGTTTAGATTTGGGGTTAGGTTTAGATTTGGGGTTAGGTTTAGATTTTAGGTTTAGATTTGGGGTTAGGTTTAGATTTGGGGTTAGGTTTAGATTTTAGGTTTAGATTTGGGGTTAGGTTTAGATTTGGGGTTAGGTTTAGATTTTAGGTTTAGATTTGGGGTTAGGTTTAGATTTTAGTTTTAGATTTGGGGTTAGGTTTAGATTTGGGGTTAGGTTTAGATTTTAGGTTTAGATTTGGGTTTAGGTTTAGATTTTAGGTTTAGATTTTAGGTTTAGATTTGGGGTTAGGTTTAGATTTTAGGTTTAGATTTAAGGTTAGGTTTCGATTTCGGGTTACGTTTAGATTTTAGGTTTAGATTTGGGGTTAGGTTTAGATTTTAGGTTTAGATTTGAGGTTAGGTTTAGATTTCAGGTTTAGATGGGGGTTAGGTTTAGATTTTAGGTTTAGATTTGGGGTTAGGTTTAGATTTGGGGTTAGGTTTAGATTTTAGGTTTAGATTTGGGGTTAGGTTTAGATTTTAGGTTTAGATTTGGGGTTAGGTTTAGATTTTAGGTTTAGATTTGGGGTTAGGTTTAGATTTGGGGTTAGGTTTAGATTTTAGGTTTAGATTTGGGGTTAGGTTTAGATTTGGGGTTAGGTTTAGATTTTAGGTTTAGATTTGGGGTTAGGTTTAGATTTGGGGTTAGGTTTAGATTTTAGGTTTAGATTTGGGGTTAGGTTTAGATTTGGGGTTAGGTTTAGATTATAGGTTTAGATTTGGGGTTAGGTTTAGATTTGGGGTTAGGTTTAGATTTTAGGTTTAGATTTGGGGTTAGGTTTAGATTTTAGGTTTAAATTTGGGGTTAGGTTTAGATTTTAGGTTTAGATTTGGGGTTAGGTTTAGATTTGGGGTTAGGTTTAGATTTTAGGTTTAGATTTGGGGTTAGGTTTAGATTTGGGGTTAGGTTTAGATTCTAGGTTTAGATTTGGGGTTAGGTTTAGATTTGGGGTTAGGTTTAGATTTTAGGTTTAGATTTGGGGTTAGGTTTAGATTTGGGGTTAGGTTTAGATTTTAGGTTTAGATTTGGGGTTAGGTTTAGATTTGGGGTTAGGTTTAGATTTTAGGTTTAGATTTGGGGTTAGGTTTAGATTTTAGGTTTAGATTTGGGGTTAGGTTTAGATTTGGGGTTAGGTTTAGATTTTAGGTTTAGATTTTGGGTTAGGTTTAGATTTGGGGTTAGGTTTAGATTTTAGGTTTAGATTTGGGGTTAGGTTTAGACTTGTGGTTAGGTTTAGATTTTAGGTTTAGATTTGGGGTTAGGTTTAGATTTTAGGTTTAGATTTGGGGTTAGGTTTAGATTTTAGGTTTAGATTTTGGGTTAGGTTTAGATTTGGGGTTAGGTTTAGATTTGGGGTTAGGTTTAGATTTTAGGTTTAGACTTGGGGTTAGGTTTAGATTTTAGGTTTAGATTTTAGATTTAGATTTGGGGTTAGGTTTAGATTTTAGGTTTAGATTTGGGGTTAGGTTTAGATTTTAGGTTTAGATTTAAGGTTAGGTTTCGATTTCGGGTTACGTTTAGATTTTAGATTTAGATTTGGGGTTAGGTTTAGATTTTAGGTTTAAATTTGGGGTTAGGTTTAGATTTTAGGTTTAGATTTGGGGTTAGGTTTAGATTTGGGGTTAGGTTTAGATTTTAGGTTTAGATTTGGGGTTAGGTTTAGATTTGGGGTTAGGTTTAGATTCTAGGTTTAGATTGGGGTTAGGTTAAGATTTGGGGTTAGGTTTAGATTTTAGGTTTAGATTTGGGGTTAGGTTTAGATTTGGGGTTAGGTTTAGATTTTAGGTTTAGATTTGGGGTTAGGTTTAGATTATAGGTTTAGATTTTAGGTTTAGATTTTGGGATAGGTTTAGATTTTAGGTTTAGATTTGGGGTTAGGTTTAGATTTTAGGTTTAGATTTGGGGTTAGGTTTAGATTTTAGGTTTAGATTTGGGGTTAGGTTTAGATTTGGGGTTAGGTTTAGATTTTAGGTTTAGATTTGGGGTTAGGTTTAGATTTGGGGTTAGGTTTAGATTTTAGGTTTAGATTTGGGGTTAGGTTTAGATTTTATGTTTAGATTTGGGGTTAGGTTTAGATTTTAGGTTTAGATTTGGGGTTAGGTTTAGATTTGGGGTTAGGTTTAGATTTTAGGTTTAGATTTGGGGTTAGGTTTAGATTTTAGGTTTAGATTTGGGGTTAGGTTTAGATTTGGGGTTAGGTTTAGATTTTAGGTTTAGATTTGGGGTTAGGTTTAGATTTTAGGTTTAGATTTGGGGTTATGTTTAGATTTTAGGTTTAGATTTGGGGTTAGGTTTAGATTTTAGGTTTAGATTTGGGGTTAGGTTTAGATTTTAGGTTTAGATTTGGGGTTAGGTTTAGATTTTAGGTTTAGATTTGGGGTTAGGTTTAGATTTTAGGTTTAGATTTGGGGTTATGTTTAGATTTTAGGTTTAGATTTGGGGTTAGGTTTAGATTTTAGGTTTAGATTTGGGGTTAGGTTTAGATTTTAGGTTTAGATTTGGGGTTAGGTTTAGATTTTAGGTTTAGATTTGGGGTTAGGTTTAGATTTTAGGTTTAGATTTGGGGTTAGGTTTAGATTTTAGGTTTAGATTTGGGGTTAGGTTTAGATTTTAGGTTTAGATTTGGGGTTAGGTTTAGATTTTAGGTTTAGATTTGGGGTTAGGTTTAGATTTTAGGTTTAGATTTGGGGTTAGGTTTAGATTTTAGGTTTAGATTTGGGGTTAGGTTTAGATTTTAGGTTTAGATTTGGGGTTAGGTTTAGATTTTAGGTTTAGATTTGGGGTTAGGTTTAGATTTGGGGTTAGGTTTAGATTTTAGGTTTAGATTTGGGGTTATGTTTAGATTTTAGGTTTAGATTTGGGGTTAGGTTTAGATTTTAGGTTTAGATTTGGGGTTAGGTTTAGATTTTAGGTTTAGATTTGGGGTTAGGTTTAGATTCTAGGTTTAGATTTGGGGTTAGGTTTAGATTTGGGGTTAGGTTTAGATTTTAGGTTTAGATTTGGGGTTAGGTTTAGATTTGGGGTTAGGTTTAGATTTTAGGTTTAGATTTTGGGTTAGGTTTAGATTTTAGGTTTAGATTTTAGGTTTAGATTTGGGGAAAGGTTTAGATTTTAGGTTTAGATTTGGGGTTAGGTTTAGATTTTAGGTTTAGATTTGGGGTTAGGTTTAGATTTTAGGTTTAGATTTGGGGTTAGGTTTAGATTTGGGGTTAGGTTTAGATTTTAGGTTTAGATTTGGGGTTAGGTTTAGATTTGGGGTTAGGTTTAGATTTTAGGTTTAGATTTGGGGTTAGGTTTAGATTTTAGGTTTAGATTTGGGGTTAGGTTTAGATTTTAGGTTTAGATTTGGGGTTAGGTTTAGATTTGGGGTTAGGTTTAGATTTTAGGTTTAGATTTGGGGTTAGGTTTAGATTTGGGGTTAGGTTTAGATTTTAGGTTTAGATTTGGGGTTAGGTTTAGATTTTAGGTTTAGATTTGGGGTTAGGTTTAGATTTGGGGTTAGGTTTAGATTTTAGGTTTAGATTTGGGGTTAGGTTTAGATTTTAGGTTTAGATTTGGGGTTATGTTTAGATTTGGGGTTAGGTTAGGATTTGGGGTTAGGTTTAGATTTTAGGTTTAGATTTGGGGTTAGGTTTAGATTTTAGGTTTATATTTGGGGTTAGGTTTAGATTTTTTGGTTTAGATTTGGGGTTAGGTTTAGATTTTAGGTTTAGATTTGGGGTTAGGTTTAGATTTGGGGTTAGGTTTAGATTTTAGGTTTAGATTTGGGGTTAGGTTTAGATTTTAGGTTTAGATTTGGGATTAGGTTTAGATTTGGGGTTAGGTTTAGATTTTAGGTTTAGATTTTAGGTTTAGATTTGGGGTTAGGCTTAGATTTTAGGTTTAGATTTGGGGTTAGGTTTAGATTTTAGGTTTAGATTTGGGGTTAAGTTTAGATTTGGGGTTAGGTTTAGATTTTAGGTTTAGATTTGGGGTTAGGTTTAGATTTTAGGTTTAGATTTGGGGTTAGGTTTAGATTTTAGGTTTAGATTTGGGGTTAGGTTTAGATTTTAGGTTTAGTTTTGGGGTCAGGTTTAGATTTCAGGTTTAGATTTGGGGTTAGGTTTAGATTTTAGGTTTAGATTTGGGGTTAGGTTTAGATTTGGGGTTAGGTTTAGATTTTAGGTTTAGATTTGGGGTTAGGTTTAGATTTGGGGTTAGGTTTAGATTTTATGTTTAGATTTGGGGTTAGGTTTAGATTTTAGGTTTAGATTTGGGGTTAGGTTTAGATTTGGGGTTAGGTTTTGATTTTAGGTTTGGATTTGGGGTTAGGTTTAGATTTTAGGTTTAGATTTGGGGTTAGGTTTAGATTTGGGGTTAGGTTTAGATTTTAGGTTTAGATTTGGGGTTAGGTTTAGATTTTAGGTTTAGATTTGGGGTTAGGTTTAGATTTTAGGTTTATATTTAAGGTTAGGTTTCGATTTGGGGTTACGTTTAGATTTTAGGTTTAGATTTGGGGTTAGGTTTAGATTTGGGGTTAGGTTTAGATTTTAGGTTTAGATTTGGGGTTAGGTTTAGATTTGGGGTTAGGTTTAGATTTTAGGTTTAGATTTGGGGTTAGGTTTAGATTTTAGGTTTAGATTTGGGGTTAGGTTTAGATTTGGGGTTAGGTTTAGATTTTAGGTTTAGATTTGGGTTTAGGTTTAGATTTTAGGTTTAGATTTTAGGTTTAGATTTGGGGTTAGGTTTTGATTTTAGGTTTAGATTTAAGGTTAGGTTTCGATTTCGGGTTACGTTTAGATTTTAGGTTTAGATTTGGGGTTAGGTTTAGATTTTAGGTTTAGATTTGAGGTTAGGTTTAGATTTCAGGTTTAGATTTGGGTTAGGTTTAGATTTTAGGTTTAGATTTGGGGTTAGGTTTAGATTTGGGGTTAGGTTTAGATTTGAGGTTTAGATTTGGGGTTAGGTTTAGATTTGGGGTTAGGTTTAGATTTGGGGTTAGGTTTAGATTTTAGGTTTAGATTTGGGGTTAGGTTTAGATTTGGGGTTAGGTTTAGATTTTAGGTTTAGATTTGGGGTTAGCTTTAGATTTTAGGTTTAGATTTGGGGTTAGGTTTAGATTTTAGGTTTAGATTTGGGGTTAGGTTTAGATTTGGGGTTAGGTTTAGATTTTAGGTTTAGATTTGGGGTTAGGTTTAGATTTTAGGTTTAGATTTGGGGTTAGGTTTAGATTTGGGGTTAGGTTTAGATTTTAGGTTTAGATTTGGGTTTAGGTTTAGATTTTAGGTTTAGATTTTAGATTTAGATTTGGGGTTAGGTTTAGATTTTAGGTTTAGATTTAAGGTTAGGTTTCGATTTCGGGTTACATTTAGATTTTATGTTTAGATTTGGGGTTAGGTTTAGATTTTAGGTTTAGATTTGAGGTTAGGTTTAGATTTCAGGTTTAGATTTGGGGTTAGGTTTAGATTTTAGGTTTAGATTTGGGGTTAGGTTTAGATTTGGGGTTAGGTTTAGATTTTAGGTTTAGATTTGGGGTTAGGTTTAGATTTGGGGTTAGGTTTAGATTTTAGGTTTAGATTTGGGGTTAGATTTAGATTTTAGGTTTAGATTTGGGGTTAGGTTTAGATTTTAGGTTTATATTTGGGGTTAGGTTTAGATTTTTTGGTTTAGATTTGGGGTTAGGTTTAGATTTGGGGTTAGGTTTAGATTTTAGGTTTAGATTTGGGGTTAGGTTTAGATTTTAGGTTTAGATTTGGGATTAGGTTTAGATTTGGGGTTAGGTTTAGATTTTAGGTTTAGATTTTAGGTTTAGATTTGGGGTTAGGCTTATATTTTAGGTTTAGATTTGGGGTTAGGTTTAGATTTTCGGTTTAAATTTGGGGTTAAGTTTAGATTTGGGGTTAGGTTTAGATTTTAGGTTTAGATTTGGGGTTAGGTTTAGATTTTAGGTTTAGATTTGTGGTTAGGTTTAGATTTTAGGTTTAGATTTGGGGTTAGGTTTAGATTTTAGGTTTAGATTTGGGGTTAGGTTTAGATTTTAGGTTTAGATTTGGGGTTAGGTTTAGATTTGGGGTTAGGTTTAGATCTTAGGTTTGGATTTGGGGTTAGGTTTAGATTATAGGTTTAGATTTGGGGTTAGGTTTAGACTTGTGGTTAGGTTTAGATTTTAGGTTTAGATTTGGGGTTAGGTTTAGATTTTAGGTTTAGATTTGGGGTTAGGTTTAGATTTGGGGTTAGGTTTAGATTTGGGGTTAGGTTTAGATTTTAGGTTTAGATTTGGGGTTAGGTTTATATTTGGGGTTAGGTTTAGATTCTAGGTTTAGATTTTAGGTTTAGATTTGGGGTTAGTCTTAGATTTTAGGTTTAGATTTGGGGTTAGGTTTAGATTTTCGGTTTAGATTTGGGGTTAAGTTTAGATTTGGGGTTAGGTTTAGATTTTAGGTTTAGATTTGGGGTTAGGTTTAGATTTTAGGTTTAGATTTGTGGTTAGGTTTAGATTTTAGGTTTAGATTTGGGGTTAGGTTTAGATTTTAGGTTTAGATTTGGGGTTAGGTTTAGATTTGGGGTTAGGTTTAGATTTTAGGTTTAGATTTGGGATTAGGTTTAGATTTGGGGTTAGGTTTAGATTTTAGGTTTAGATTTTAGGTTTAGATTTGGGGTTAGGCTTAGATTTTAGGTTTAGATTTGGGGTTAGGTTTAGATTTTCGGTTTAGATTTGGGGTTAAGTTTAGATTTGGGGTTAGGTTTAGATTTTAGGTTTAGATTTGGGGTTAGGTTTAGATTTTAGGTTTAGATTTGGGGTTAGGTTTAGATTTTAGGTTTAGATTTGGGGTCAGGTTTAGATTTCAGGTTTAGATTTGGGGTTAGGTTTAGATTTTAGGTTTAGATTTGGGGTTAGGTTTAGATTTGGGGTTAGGTTTAGATTTTAGGTTTAGATTTGGGGTTAGGTTTAGATTTGGGGTTAGGTTTAGATTTTAGGTTTAGATTTGGGGTTAGGTTTAGATTTGGGGTTAGGTTTAGATTTTAGGTTTAGATTTGGGGTTAGGTTTTGATTTTAGGTTTGGATTTGGGGTTAGGTTTAGATTTTAGGTTTAGATTTGGGGTTAGGTTTAGATTTTAGGTTTAGATTTTAGGTTTAGATTTGGGGTTAGGCTTAGATTTTAGGTTTAGATTTGGGGTTAGGTTTAGATTTTCGGTTTAGATTTGGGGTTAAGTTTAGATTTGGGGTTAGGTTTAGATTTTAGGTTTAGATTTGGGGTTAGGTTTAGATTTTAGGTTTAGATTTGGGGTTAGGTTTAGATTTTAGGTTTAGATTTGGGGTTAGGTTTAGATTTTAGGTTTAGATTTGGGGTCAGGTTTAGATTTCAGGTTTAGATTTGGGGTTAGGTTTAGATTTTAGGTTTAGATTTGGGGTTAGGTTTAGATTTGGGGTTAGGTTTAGATTTTAGGTTTAGATTTGGGGTTAGGTTTAGATTTGGGGTTAGGTTTAGATTTTAGGTTTAGATTTGGGGTTAGGTTTAGATTTTAGGTTTAGATTTGGGGTTAGGTTTAGATTTGGGGTTAGGTTTTGATTTTAGGTTTAGATTTGGGGTTAGGTTTAGATTTTAGGTTTAGATTTGGGGTTAGGTTTAGATTTTAGGTTTAGATTTGGGGTTAGGTTTAGATTTTAGGTTTAGATTTGGGGTTAGGTTTAGATTTTAGGTTTAGATTTGGGGTTAGGTTTAGATTTTAGGTTTAGATTTGGGGTTAGGTTTAGATTTTAGGTTTAGATTTGGGGTTAGGTTTAGATTCTAGGTTTAGATTTGGGGTTAGGTTTAGATTTGGGGTTAGGTTTAGATTTTAGGTTTAGATTTGGGGTTAGGTTTAGATTTGGGGTTAGGTTTAGATTTTAGGTTTAGATTTTGGGTTAGGTTTAGATTTTAGGTTTAGATTTTAGGTTTAGATTTGGGGAAAGGTTTAGATTTTAGGTTTAGATTTGGGGTTAGGTTTAGATTTTAGGTTTAGATTTGGGGTTAGGTTTAGATTTTAGGTTTAGATTTGGGGTTAGGTTTAGATTTGGGGTTAGGTTTAGATTTTAGGTTTAGATTTGGGGTTAGGTTTAGATTTTAGGTTTAGATTTGGGGTTAGGTTTAGATTTTAGGTTTAGATTTGGGGTTAGGTTTAGATTTGGGGTTAGGTTTAGATTTTAGGTTTAGATTTGGGGTTAGGTTTAGATTTGGGGTTAGGTTTAGATTTTAGGTTTAGATTTGGGGTTAGGTTTAGATTTTAGTTTTAGATTTGGGGTTAGGTTTAGATTTGGGGTTAGGTTTAGATTTTAGGTTTAGATTTGGGGTTAGGTTTAGATTTTCGGTTTAGATTTGGGGTTATGTTTAGATTTGGGGTTAGGTTAGGATTTGGGGTTAGGTTTAGATTTTAGGTTTAGATGTGGGGTTAGGTTTAGATTTTAGGTTTATATTTGGGGTTAGGTTTAGATTTTTTGGTTTAGATTTGGGGTTAGGTTTAGATTTTAGGTTTAGATTTGGGGTTAGGTTTAGATTTGGGGTTAGGTTTAGATTTTAGGTTTAGATTTGGGGTTAGGTTTAGATTTTAGGTTTAGATTTGGGGTTAGGTTTAGATTTTAGGTTTAGATTTGGGGTTAGGTTTAGATTTTCGGTTTAGATTTGGGGTTATGTTTAGATTTGGGGTTAGGTTAGGATTTGGGGTTAGGTTTAGATTTTAGGTTTAGATGTGGGGTTAGGTTTAGATTTTAGGTTTAGATTTGGGGTTAGGTTTAGATTTTTTGGTTTAGATTTGGGGTTAGGTTTAGATTTTAGGTTTAGATTTGGGGTTAGGTTTAGATTTGGGGTTAGGTTTAGATTTTAGGTTTAGATTTGGGGTTAGGTTTAGATTTTAGGTTTAGATTTGGGGTTAGGTTTAGATTTTAGGTTTAGATTTGGGGTTAGGTTTAGATTTTAGGTTTAGATTTTAGGTTTAGATTCTGGGTTAGGCTTAGATTTTAGGTTTAGATTTGGGGTTAGGTTTAGATTTTCGGTTTAAATTTGGGGTTAAGTTTAGATTTGGGGTTAGGTTTAGATTTTAGGTTTAGATTTGGAGTTAGGTTTAGATTTTAGGTTTAGATTTGGGGTTAGGTTTAGATTTTAGGTTTAGATTTGGGGTTAGGTTTAGATTTTAGGTTTAGATTTGGGGTTAGGTTTAGATTTGGGGTTAGGTTTAGATTTTAGGTTTAGATTTGGGATTAGGTTTAGATTTGGGGTTAGGTTTAGATTTTAGGTTTAGATTTTAGGTTTAGATTTGGGGTTAGGCTTAGATTTTAGGTTTAGATTTGGGGTTAGGTTTAGATTTTCGGTTTAGATTTGGGGTTAAGTTTAGATTTGGGGTTAGGTTTAGATTTTAGGTTTAGATTTGGGGTCAGGTTTAGATTTCAGGTTTAGATTTGGGGTTAGGTTTAGATTTTAGGTTTAGATTTGGGGTTAGGTTTAGATTTGGGGTTAGGTTTAGATTTTAGGTTTAGATTTGGGGTTAGGTTTAGATTTGGGGTTAGGTTTAGATTTTAGGTTTAGATTTGGGGTTAGGTTTAGATTTTAGGTTTAGATTTGGGGTTAGGTTTAGATTTGGGGTTAGGTTTTGATTTTAGGTTTGGATTTGGGGTTAGGTTTAGATTTTAGGTTTAGATTTGGGGTTAGGTTTAGATTTGGGGTTAGGTTTAGATTTTAGGTTTAGATTTGGCGTTAGGTTTAGATTTTAGGTTTAGATTTGGGGTTAGGTTTAGATTTTAGGTTTATATTTAAGGTTAGGTTTCGATTTCGGGTTACGTTTAGATTTTAGGTTTAGATTTGGGGTTAGGTTTAGATTTTAGGTTTATATTTGGGGTTAGGTTTAGATTTCAGGTTTAGATTTGGGGTTAGGTTTAGATTTTAGGTTTAGATTTGGGGTTAAGTCTAGATTTGGGGTTAGGTTTAGATTTTAGGTTTAGATTTGGGGTTAGGTTTAGATTTGGGGTTAGGTTTAGATTTTAGGTTTAGATTTGGGGTTAGGTTTAGATTTTAGGTTTAGATTTGGGGTTAGGTTTAGTTTTGGGGTTAGGTTTAGACTTGGGGTTAGGTTTAGATTTTAGGTTTAGATTTGGGGTTAGGTTTAGATTTTAGGTTTAGATTTGGGGTTAGGTTTAGATTTGGGGTTAGGTTTAGATTTTAGGTTTAGATTTGGGGTTAGGTTTAGATTTGGGGTTAGGTTTAGATTTTAGGTTTAGATTTGGGGTTAGGTTTAGATTTGTGGTTAGGTTTAGATTTTAGGTTTAGATTTGGGGTTAGGTTTAGATTTGGGGTTAGGTTTAGATTTTAGGTTTAGATTTGGGGTTAGGTTTAGATTTTAGGTTTAGATTTGGGGTTAGGTTTAGATTTGGGGTTAGGTTTAGATTTTAGGTTTAGATTTGGGGTTAGGTTTTGATTTTAGGTTTGGATTTGGGGTTAGGTTTAGATTTTAGGTTTAGATTTGGGGTTAGGTTTAGATTTTAGGTTTAGATTTTAGGTTTAGATTTGGGGTTAGGCTTAGATTTTAGGTTTAGATTTGGGGTTAGGTTTAGATTTTCGGTTTAGATTTGGGGTTAAGTTTAGATTTGGGGTTAGGTTTAGATTTTAGGTTTAGATTTGGGGTTAGGTTTAGATTTTAGGTTTAGATTTGGGGTTAGGTTTAGATTTTAGGTTTAGATTTGGGGTTAGGTTTAGATTTTAGGTTTAGATTTGTGGTCAGGTTTAGATTTCAGGTTTAGATTTGGGGTTAGGTTTAGATTTTAGGTTTAGATTTGGGGTTAGGTTTAGATTTGGGGTTAGGTTTAGATTTTAGGTTTAGATTTGGGGTTAGGTTTAGATTTGGGGTTAGGTTTAGATTTTAGGTTTGGATTTGGGGTTAGGTTTAGATTTTAGGTTTAGATTTGGGGTTAGGTTTAGATTTGGGGTTAGGTTTTGATTTTAGGTTTAGATTTGGGGTTAGGTTTAGATTTTAGGTTTAGATTTGGGGTTAGGTTTAGATTTTAGGTTTAGATTTGGGGTTAGGTTTAGATTTTAGGTTTAGATTTGGGGTTAGGTTTAGATTTTAGGTTTAGATTTGGGGTTAGGTTTAGATTTTAGGTTTAGATTTGGGGTTAGGTTTAGATTTTAGGTTTAGATTTGGGGTTAGGTTTAGATTTTAGGTTTAGATTTGGGGTTAGGTTTAGATTTGGGGTTAGGTTTAGATTTTAGGTTTAGATTTGGGGTTATGTTTAGATTTTAGGTTTAGATTTGGGGTTATGTTTAGATTTTAGGTTTAGATTTGGGGTTAGGTTTAGATTTTAGGTTTAGATTTGGGGTTAGGTTTAGATTTTAGGTTTAGATTTGGGGTTAGGTTTAGATTCTAGGTTTAGATTTGGGGTTAGGTTTAGATTTGGGGTTAGGTTTAGATTTTAGGTTTAGATTTGGGGTTAGGTTTAGATTTGGGGTTAGGTTTAGATTTTAGGTTTAGATTTTGGGTTAGGTTTAGATTTTAGGTTTAGATTTTAGGTTTAGATTTGGGGAAAGGTTTAGATTTTAGGTTTAGATTTGGGGTTAGGTTTAGATTTTAGGTTTAGATTTGGGGTTAGGTTTAGATTTTAGGTTTAGATTTGGGGTTAGGTTTAGATTTGGGGTTAGGTTTAGATTTTAGGTTTAGATTTGGGGTTAGGTTTAGATTTTAGGTTTAGATTTGGGGTTAGGTTTAGATTTTAGGTTTAGATTTGGGGTTAGGTTTAGATTTGGGGTTAGGTTTAGATTTTAGGTTTAGATTTGGGGTTAGGTTTAGATTTGGGGTTAGGTTTAGATTTTAGGTTTAGATTTGGGGTTAGGTTTAGATTTTAGTTTTAGATTTGGGGTTAGGTTTAGATTTGGGGTTAGGTTTAGATTTTAGGTTTAGATTTGGGGTTAGGTTTAGATTTTCGGTTTAGATTTGGGGTTATGTTTAGATTTGGGGTTAGGTTAGGATTTGGGGTTAGGTTTAGATTTTAGGTTTAGATGTGGGGTTAGGTTTAGATTTTAGGTTTATATTTGGGGTTAGGTTTAGATTTTTTGGTTTAGATTTGGGGTTAGGTTTAGATTTTAGGTTTAGATTTGGGGTTAGGTTTAGATTTGGGGTTAGGTTTAGATTTTAGGTTTAGATTTGGGGTTAGGTTTAGATTTTAGGTTTAGATTTGGGGTTAGGTTTAGATTTTAGGTTTAGATTTGGGGTTAGGTTTAGATTTTAGGTTTAGATTTGGGGTTAGGTTTAGATTTTCGGTTTAGATTTGGGGTTATGTTTAGATTTGGGGTTAGGTTAGGATTTGGGGTTAGGTTTAGATTTTAGGTTTAGATGTGGGGTTAGGTTTAGATTTTAGGTTTAGATTTGGGGTTAGGTTTAGATTTTTTGGTTTAGATTTGGGGTTAGGTTTAGATTTTAGGTTTAGATTTGGGGTTAGGTTTAGATTTGGGGTTAGGTTTAGATTTTAGGTTTAGATTTGGGGTTAGGTTTAGATTTTAGGTTTAGATTTGGGGTTAGGTTTAGATTTTAGGTTTAGATTTGGGGTTAGGTTTAGATTTTAGGTTTAGATTTTAGGTTTAGATTCTGGGTTAGGCTTAGATTTTAGGTTTAGATTTGGGGTTAGGTTTAGATTTTCGGTTTAAATTTGGGGTTAAGTTTAGATTTGGGGTTAGGTTTAGATTTTAGGTTTAGATTTGGAGTTAGGTTTAGATTTTAGGTTTAGATTTGGGGTTAGGTTTAGATTTTAGGTTTAGATTTGGGGTTAGGTTTAGATTTTAGGTTTAGATTTGGGGTTAGGTTTAGATTTGGGGTTAGGTTTAGATTTTAGGTTTAGATTTGGGATTAGGTTTAGATTTGGGGTTAGGTTTAGATTTTAGGTTTAGATTTTAGGTTTAGATTTGGGGTTAGGCTTAGATTTTAGGTTTAGATTTGGGGTTAGGTTTAGATTTTCGGTTTAGATTTGGGGTTAAGTTTAGATTTGGGGTTAGGTTTAGATTTTAGGTTTAGATTTGGGGTCAGGTTTAGATTTCAGGTTTAGATTTGGGGTTAGGTTTAGATTTTAGGTTTAGATTTGGGGTTAGGTTTAGATTTGGGGTTAGGTTTAGATTTTAGGTTTAGATTTGGGGTTAGGTTTAGATTTGGGGTTAGGTTTAGATTTTAGGTTTAGATTTGGGGTTAGGTTTAGATTTTAGGTTTAGATTTGGGGTTAGGTTTAGATTTGGGGTTAGGTTTTGATTTTAGGTTTGGATTTGGGGTTAGGTTTAGATTTTAGGTTTAGATTTGGGGTTAGGTTTAGATTTGGGGTTAGGTTTAGATTTTAGGTTTAGATTTGGCGTTAGGTTTAGATTTTAGGTTTAGATTTGGGGTTAGGTTTAGATTTTAGGTTTATATTTAAGGTTAGGTTTCGATTTCGGGTTACGTTTAGATTTTAGGTTTAGATTTGGGGTTAGGTTTAGATTTTAGGTTTATATTTGGGGTTAGGTTTAGATTTCAGGTTTAGATTTGGGGTTAGGTTTAGATTTTAGGTTTAGATTTGGGGTTAAGTCTAGATTTGGGGTTAGGTTTAGATTTTAGGTTTAGATTTGGGGTTAGGTTTAGATTTGGGGTTAGGTTTAGATTTTAGGTTTAGATTTGGGGTTAGGTTTAGATTTTAGGTTTAGATTTGGGGTTAGGTTTAGTTTTGGGGTTAGGTTTAGACTTGGGGTTAGGTTTAGATTTTAGGTTTAGATTTGGGGTTAGGTTTAGATTTTAGGTTTAGATTTGGGGTTAGGTTTAGATTTGGGGTTAGGTTTAGATTTTAGGTTTAGATTTGGGGTTAGGTTTAGATTTGGGGTTAGGTTTAGATTTTAGGTTTAGATTTGGGGTTAGGTTTAGATTTGTGGTTAGGTTTAGATTTTAGGTTTAGATTTGGGGTTAGGTTTAGATTTGGGGTTAGGTTTAGATTTTAGGTTTAGATTTGGGGTTAGGTTTAGATTTTAGGTTTAGATTTGGGGTTAGGTTTAGATTTGGGGTTAGGTTTAGATTTTAGGTTTAGATTTGGGTTTAGGTTTAGATTTTAGGTTTAGATTTTAGGTTTAGATTTGGGGTTAGGTTTTGATTTTAGGTTTAGATTTAAGGTTAGGTTTCGATTTCGGGTTACGTTTAGATTTTAGGTTTAGATTTGGGGTTAGGTTTAGATTTTAGGTTTAGATTTGAGGTTAGGTTTAGATTTCAGGTTTAGATTTGGGGTTAGGTTTAGATTTTAGGTTTAGATTTGGGGTTAGGTTTAGATTTGGGGTTAGGTTTAGATTTGAGGTTTAGATTTGGGGTTAGGTTTAGATTTGGGGTTAGGTTTAGATTTGGGGTTAGGTTTAGATTTTAGGTTTAGATTTGGGGTTAGGTTTAGATTTGGGGTTAGTTTTAGATTTTAGGTTTAGATTTGGGGTTAGGTTTAGATTTTAGGTTTAGATTTGGGGTTAGGTTTAGATTTGGGGTTAGGTTTAGATTTTAGGTTTAGATTTGGGGTTAGGTTTAGATTTGGGGTTAGGTTTAGATTTTAGGTTTAGATTTGGGGTTAGGTTTAGATTTGGGGTTAGGTTTAGATTTTAGGTTTAGATTTGGGGTTAGGTTTAGATTTTAGGTTTAGATTTGGGGTTAGGTTTAGATTTGGGGTTAGGTTTAGATTTTAGGTTTAGATTTGGGTTTAGGTTTAGATTTTAGGTTTATATTTTAGATTTAGATTTGGGGTTAGGTTTAGATTTTAGGTTTAGATTTAAGGTTAGGTTTCGATTTCGGGTTACATTTAGATTTTATGTTTAGATTTGGGGTTAGGTTTAGATTTTAGGTTTAGATTTGAGGTTAGGTTTAGATTTCAGGTTTAGATTTGGGGTTAGGTTTAGATTTTAGGTTTAGATTTGGGGTTAGGTTTAGATTTGGGGTTAGGTTTAGATTTTAGGTTTAGATTTGGGGTTAGGTTTAGATTTGGGGTTAGGTTTAGATTTTAGGTTTAGATTTGGGGTTAGGTTTAGATTTTAGGTTTAGATTTGGGGTTAGGTTTTGATTTTAGGTTTGGATTTGGGGTTAGGTTTAGATTTTAGGTTTAGATTTGGGGTTAGGTTTAGATTTTAGGTTTAGATTTTAGGTTTAGATTTGGGGTTAGGCTTAGATTTTAGGTTTAGATTTGGGGTTAGGTTTAGATTTTCGGTTTAGATTTGGGGTTAAGTTTAGATTTGGGGTTAGGTTTAGATTTTAGGTTTAGATTTGGGGTTAGGTTTAGATTTTAGGTTTAGATTTGGGGTTAGGTTTAGATTTTAGGTTTAGATTTGGGGTTAGGTTTAGATTTTAGGTTTAGATTTGGGGTCAGGTTTAGATTTCAGGTTTAGATTTGGGGTTAGGTTTAGATTTTAGGTTTAGATTTGGGGTTAGGTTTAGATTTGGGGTTAGGTTTAGATTTTAGGTTTAGATTTGGGGTTAGGTTTAGATTTGGGGTTAGGTTTAGATTTTAGGTTTAGATTTGGGGTTAGGTTTAGATTTTAGGTTTAGATTTGGGGTTAGGTTTAGATTTGGGGTTAGGTTTTGATTTTAGGTTTAGATTTGGGGTTAGGTTTAGATTTTAGGTTTAGATTTGGGGTTAGGTTTAGATTTTAGGTTTAGATTTGGGGTTAGGTTTAGATTTTAGGTTTAGATTTGGGGTTAGGTTTAGATTTTAGGTTTAGATTTGGGGTTAGGTTTAGATTTTAGGTTTAGATTTGGGGTTAGGTTTAGATTTTAGGTTTAGATTTGGGGTTAGGTTTAGATTTGGGGTTAGGTTTAGATTTTAGGTTTAGATTTGGGGTTATGTTTAGATTTTAGGTTTAGATTTGGGGTTATGTTTAGATTTTAGGTTTAGATTTGGGGTTAGGTTTAGATTTTAGGTTTAGATTTGGGGTTAGGTTTAGATTTTAGGTTTAGATTTGGGGTTAGGTTTAGATTCTAGGTTTAGATTTGGGGTTAGGTTTAGATTTGGGGTTAGGTTTAGATTTTAGGTTTAGATTTGGGGTTAGGTTTAGATTTGGGGTTAGGTTTAGATTTTAGGTTTAGATTTTGGGTTAGGTTTAGATTTTAGGTTTAGATTTTAGGTTTAGATTTGGGGAAAGGTTTAGATTTTAGGTTTAGATTTGGGGTTAGGTTTAGATTTTAGGTTTAGATTTGGGGTTAGGTTTAGATTTTAGGTTTAGATTTGGGGTTAGGTTTAGATTTGGGGTTAGGTTTAGATTTTAGGTTTAGATTTGGGGTTAGGTTTAGATTTTAGGTTTAGATTTGGGGTTAGGTTTAGATTTTAGGTTTAGATTTGGGGTTAGGTTTAGATTTGGGGTTAGGTTTAGATTTTAGGTTTAGATTTGGGGTTAGGTTTAGATTTGGGGTTAGGTTTAGATTTTAGGTTTAGATTTGGGGTTAGGTTTAGATTTTAGTTTTAGATTTGGGGTTAGGTTTAGATTTGGGGTTAGGTTTAGATTTTAGGTTTAGATTTGGGGTTAGGTTTAGATTTTCGGTTTAGATTTGGGGTTATGTTTAGATTTGGGGTTAGGTTAGGATTTGGGGTTAGGTTTAGATTTTAGGTTTAGATGTGGGGTTAGGTTTAGATTTTAGGTTTATATTTGGGGTTAGGTTTAGATTTTTTGGTTTAGATTTGGGGTTAGGTTTAGATTTTAGGTTTAGATTTGGGGTTAGGTTTAGATTTGGGGTTAGGTTTAGATTTTAGGTTTAGATTTGGGGTTAGGTTTAGATTTTAGGTTTAGATTTGGGGTTAGGTTTAGATTTTAGGTTTAGATTTGGGGTTAGGTTTAGATTTTCGGTTTAGATTTGGGGTTATGTTTAGATTTGGGGTTAGGTTAGGATTTGGGGTTAGGTTTAGATTTTAGGTTTAGATGTGGGGTTAGGTTTAGATTTTAGGTTTAGATTTGGGGTTAGGTTTAGATTTTTTGGTTTAGATTTGGGGTTAGGTTTAGATTTTAGGTTTAGATTTGGGGTTAGGTTTAGATTTGGGGTTAGGTTTAGATTTTAGGTTTAGATTTGGGGTTAGGTTTAGATTTTAGGTTTAGATTTGGGGTTAGGTTTAGATTTTAGGTTTAGATTTGGGGTTAGGTTTAGATTTTAGGTTTAGATTTTAGGTTTAGATTCTGGGTTAGGCTTAGATTTTAGGTTTAGATTTGGGGTTAGGTTTAGATTTTCGGTTTAAATTTGGGGTTAAGTTTAGATTTGGGGTTAGGTTTAGATTTTAGGTTTAGATTTGGAGTTAGGTTTAGATTTTAGGTTTAGATTTGGGGTTAGGTTTAGATTTTAGGTTTAGATTTGGGGTTAGGTTTAGATTTTAGGTTTAGATTTGGGGTTAGGTTTAGATTTGGGGTTAGGTTTAGATTTTAGGTTTAGATTTGGGATTAGGTTTAGATTTGGGGTTAGGTTTAGATTTTAGGTTTAGATTTTAGGTTTAGATTTGGGGTTAGGCTTAGATTTTAGGTTTAGATTTGGGGTTAGGTTTAGATTTTCGGTTTAGATTTGGGGTTAAGTTTAGATTTGGGGTTAGGTTTAGATTTTAGGTTTAGATTTGGGGTCAGGTTTAGATTTCAGGTTTAGATTTGGGGTTAGGTTTAGATTTTAGGTTTAGATTTGGGGTTAGGTTTAGATTTTAGGTTTAGATTTTAGGTTTAGATTTGGGGTTAGGTTTAGATTTTAGGTTTAGATTTGGGGTTAGGTTTAGATTTGGGGTTAGGTTTAGATTTTAGGTTTAGATTTGGGGTTAGGTTTAGATTTTAGGTTTAGATTTGGGGTTAGGTTTAGATTTGGGGTTAGGTTTTGATTTTAGGTTTGGATTTGGGGTTAGGTTTAGATTTTAGGTTTAGATTTGGGGTTAGGTTTAGATTTGGGGTTAGGTTTAGATTTTAGGTTTAGATTTGGCGTTAGGTTTAGATTTTAGGTTTAGATTTGGGGTTAGGTTTAGATTTTAGGTTTATATTTAAGGTTAGGTTTCGATTTCGGGTTACGTTTAGATTTTAGGTTTAGATTTGGGGTTAGGTTTAGATTTTAGGTTTATATTTGGGGTTAGGTTTAGATTTCAGGTTTAGATTTGGGGTTAGGTTTAGATTTTAGGTTTAGATTTGGGGTTAAGTCTAGATTTGGGGTTAGGTTTAGATTTTAGGTTTAGATTTGGGGTTAGGTTTAGATTTGGGGTTAGGTTTAGATTTTAGGTTTAGATTTGGGGTTAGGTTTAGATTTTAGGTTTAGATTTGGGGTTAGGTTTAGTTTTGGGGTTAGGTTTAGACTTGGGGTTAGGTTTAGATTTTAGGTTTAGATTTGGGGTTAGGTTTAGATTTTAGGTTTAGATTTGGGGTTAGGTTTAGATTTGGGGTTAGGTTTAGATTTTAGGTTTAGATTTGGGGTTAGGTTTAGATTTGGGGTTAGGTTTAGATTTTAGGTTTAGATTTGGGGTTAGGTTTAGATTTGTGGTTAGGTTTAGATTTTAGGTTTAGATTTGGGGTTAGGTTTAGATTTGGGGTTAGGTTTAGATTTTAGGTTTAGATTTGGGGTTAGGTTTAGATTTTAGGTTTAGATTTGGGGTTAGGTTTAGATTTGGGGTTAGGTTTAGATTTTAGGTTTAGATTTGGGTTTAGGTTTAGATTTTAGGTTTAGATTTTAGGTTTAGATTTGGGGTTAGGTTTAGATTTGGGGTTAGGTTTAGATTTTAGGTTTAGATTTGGGGTTAGGTTTTGATTTTAGGTTTGGATTTGGGGTTAGGTTTAGATTTTAGGTTTAGATTTGGGGTTAGGTTTAGATTTTAGGTTTAGATTTTAGGTTTAGATTTGGGGTTAGGCTTAGATTTTAGGTTTAGATTTGGGGTTAGGTTTAGATTTTCGGTTTAGATTTGGGGTTAAGTTTAGATTTGGGGTTAGGTTTAGATTTTAGGTTTAGATTTGGGGTTAGGTTTAGATTTTAGGTTTAGATTTGGGGTTAGGTTTAGATTTTAGGTTTAGATTTGGGGTTAGGTTTAGATTTTAGGTTTAGATTTGGGGTCAGGTTTAGATTTCAGGTTTAGATTTGGGGTTAGGTTTAGATTTTAGGTTTAGATTTGGGGTTAGGTTTAGATTTGGGGTTAGGTTTAGATTTTAGGTTTAGATTTGGGGTTAGGTTTAGATTTGGGGTTAGGTTTAGATTTTAGGTTTAGATTTGGGGTTAGGTTTAGATTTTAGGTTTAGATTTGGGGTTAGGTTTAGATTTGGGGTTAGGTTTTGATTTTAGGTTTAGATTTGGGGTTAGGTTTAGATTTTAGGTTTAGATTTGGGGTTAGGTTTAGATTTTAGGTTTAGATTTGGGGTTAGGTTTAGATTTTAGGTTTAGATTTGGGGTTAGGTTTAGATTTTAGGTTTAGATTTGGGGTTAGGTTTAGATTTTAGGTTTAGATTTGGGGTTAGGTTTAGATTTTAGGTTTAGATTTGGGGTTAGGTTTAGATTTGGGGTTAGGTTTAGATTTTAGGTTTAGATTTGGGGTTATGTTTAGATTTTAGGTTTAGATTTGGGGTTATGTTTAGATTTTAGGTTTAGATTTGGGGTTAGGTTTAGATTTTAGGTTTAGATTTGGGGTTAGGTTTAGATTTTAGGTTTAGATTTGGGGTTAGGTTTAGATTCTAGGTTTAGATTTGGGGTTAGGTTTAGATTTGGGGTTAGGTTTAGATTTTAGGTTTAGATTTGGGGTTAGGTTTAGATTTGGGGTTAGGTTTAGATTTTAGGTTTAGATTTTGGGTTAGGTTTAGATTTTAGGTTTAGATTTTAGGTTTAGATTTGGGGAAAGGTTTAGATTTTAGGTTTAGATTTGGGGTTAGGTTTAGATTTTAGGTTTAGATTTGGGGTTAGGTTTAGATTTTAGGTTTAGATTTGGGGTTAGGTTTAGATTTGGGGTTAGGTTTAGATTTTAGGTTTAGATTTGGGGTTAGGTTTAGATTTTAGGTTTAGATTTGGGGTTAGGTTTAGATTTGGGGTTAGGTTTAGATTTTAGGTTTAGATTTGGGGTTAGGTTTAGATTTGGGGTTAGGTTTAGATTTTAGGTTTAGATTTGGGGTTAGGTTTAGATTTTAGTTTTAGATTTGGGGTTAGGTTTAGATTTGGGGTTAGGTTTAGATTTTAGGTTTAGATTTGGGGTTAGGTTTAGATTTTCGGTTTAGATTTGGGGTTATGTTTAGATTTGGGGTTAGGTTAGGATTTGGGGTTAGGTTTAGATTTTAGGTTTAGATGTGGGGTTAGGTTTAGATTTTAGGTTTATATTTGGGGTTAGGTTTAGATTTTTTGGTTTAGATTTGGGGTTAGGTTTAGATTTTAGGTTTAGATTTGGGGTTAGGTTTAGATTTGGGGTTAGGTTTAGATTTTAGGTTTAGATTTGGGGTTAGGTTTAGATTTTAGGTTTAGATTTGGGGTTAGGTTTAGATTTTAGGTTTAGATTTGGGGTTAGGTTTAGATTTTAGGTTTAGATTTGGGGTTAGGTTTAGATTTTCGGTTTAGATTTGGGGTTATGTTTAGATTTGGGGTTAGGTTAGGATTTGGGGTTAGGTTTAGATTTTAGGTTTAGATGTGGGGTTAGGTTTAGATTTTAGGTTTAGATTTGGGGTTAGGTTTAGATTTTTTGGTTTAGATTTGGGGTTAGGTTTAGATTTTAGGTTTAGATTTGGGGTTAGGTTTAGATTTGGGGTTAGGTTTAGATTTTAGGTTTAGATTTGGGGTTAGGTTTAGATTTTAGGTTTAGATTTGGGGTTAGGTTTAGATTTTAGGTTTAGATTTGGGGTTAGGTTTAGATTTTAGGTTTAGATTTTAGGTTTAGATTCTGGGTTAGGCTTAGATTTTAGGTTTAGATTTGGGGTTAGGTTTAGATTTTCGGTTTAGATTTGGGGTTAAGTTTAGATTTGGGGTTAGGTTTAGATTTTAGGTTTAGATTTGGGGTCAGGTTTAGATTTCAGGTTTAGATTTGGGGTTAGGTTTAGATTTTAGGTTTAGATTTGGGGTTAGGTTTAGATTTGGGGTTAGGTTTAGATTTTAGGTTTAGATTTGGGGTTAGGTTTAGATTTGGGGTTAGGTTTAGATTTTAGGTTTAGATTTGGGGTTAGGTTTAGATTTTAGGTTTAGATTTGGGGTTAGGTTTAGATTTGGGGTTAGGTTTTGATTTTAGGTTTGGATTTGGGGTTAGGTTTAGATTTTAGGTTTAGATTTGGGGTTAGGTTTAGATTTGGGGTTAGGTTTAGATTTTAGGTTTAGATTTGGCGTTAGGTTTAGATTTTAGGTTTAGATTTGGGGTTAGGTTTAGATTTTAGGTTTATATTTAAGGTTAGGTTTCGATTTCGGGTTACGTTTAGATTTTAGGTTTAGATTTGGGGTTAGGTTTAGATTTTAGGTTTATATTTGGGGTTAGGTTTAGATTTCAGGTTTAGATTTGGGGTTAGGTTTAGATTTTAGGTTTAGATTTGGGGTTAAGTCTAGATTTGGGGTTAGGTTTAGATTTTAGGTTTAGATTTGGGGTTAGGTTTAGATTTGGGGTTAGGTTTAGATTTTAGGTTTAGATTTGGGGTTAGGTTTAGATTTTAGGTTTAGATTTGGGGTTAGGTTTAGTTTTGGGGTTAGGTTTAGACTTGGGGTTAGGTTTAGATTTTAGGTTTAGATTTGGGGTTAGGTTTAGATTTTAGGTTTAGATTTGGGGTTAGGTTTAGATTTGGGGTTAGGTTTAGATTTTAGGTTTAGATTTGGGGTTAGGTTTAGATTTGGGGTTAGGTTTAGATTTTAGGTTTAGATTTGGGGTTAGGTTTAGATTTGTGGTTAGGTTTAGATTTTAGGTTTAGATTTGGGGTTAGGTTTAGATTTGGGGTTAGGTTTAGATTTTAGGTTTAGATTTGGGGTTAGGTTTAGATTTTAGGTTTAGATTTGGGGTTAGGTTTAGATTTGGGGTTAGGTTTAGATTTTAGGTTTAGATTTGGGTTTAGGTTTAGATTTTAGGTTTAGATTTTAGGTTTAGATTTGGGGTTAGGTTTTGATTTTAGGTTTAGATTTAAGGTTAGGTTTCGATTTCGGGTTACGTTTAGATTTTAGGTTTAGATTTGGGGTTAGGTTTAGATTTTAGGTTTAGATTTGAGGTTAGGTTTAGATTTCAGGTTTAGATTTGGGGTTAGGTTTAGATTTTAGGTTTAGATTTGGGGTTAGGTTTAGATTTGGGGTTAGGTTTAGATTTGAGGTTTAGATTTGCGGTTAGGTTTAGATTTGGGGTTAGGTTTAGATTTGGGGTTAGGTTTAGATTTTAGGTTTAGATTTGGGGTTAGGTTTAGATTTGGGGTTAGTTTTAGATTTTAGGTTTAGATTTGGGGTTAGGTTTAGATTTTAGGTTTAGATTTGGGGTTAGGTTTAGATTTGGGGTTAGGTTTAGATTTTAGGTTTAGATTTGGGGTTAGGTTTAGATTTGGGGTTAGGTTTAGATTTTAGGTTTAGATTTGGGGTTAGGTTTAGATTTTAGGTTTAGATTTGGGGTTAGGTTTAGATTTGGGGTTAGGTTTAGATTTTAGGTTTAGATTTGGGTTTAGGTTTAGATTTTAGGTTTATATTTTAGATTTAGATTTGGGGTTAGGTTTAGATTTTAGGTTTAGATTTAAGGTTAGGTTTCGATTTCGGGTTACATTTAGATTTTATGTTTAGATTTGGGGTTAGGTTTAGATTTTAGGTTTAGATTTGAGGTTAGGTTTAGATTTCAGGTTTAGATTTGGGGTTAGGTTTAGATTTTAGGTTTAGATTTGGGGTTAGGTTTAGATTTGGGGTTAGGTTTAGATTTTAGGTTTAGATTTGGGGTTAGGTTTAGATTTGGGGTTAGGTTTAGATTTTAGGTTTAGATTTGGGGTTAGGTTTAGATTTGGGGTTAGGTTTAGATTTTAGGTTTAGATTTCGGGTTAGGTTTAGATTTTAGGTTTAGATTTGGGGTTAGGTTTAGATTTTAGGCTTAGATTTGGGGTTAGATTTAGATTTTAGGTTTATATTTGGGGTTAGGTTTAGATTTTTTGGTTTAGATTTGGGGTTAGGTTTAGATTTGGGGTTAGGTTTAGATTTTAGGTTTAGATTTGGGGTTAGGTTTAGATTTTAGGTTTAGATTTGGGATTAGGTTTAGATTTGGGGTTAGGTTTAGATTTTAGGTTTAGATTTTAGGTTTAGATTTGGGGTTAGGCTTAGATTTTTGGTTTAGATTTGGGGTTAGGTTTAGATTTTCGGTTTAAATTTGGGGTTAAGTTTAGATTTGGGGTTAGGTTTAGATTTTAGGTTTAGATTTGGGGTTAGGTTTAGATTTTAGGTTTAGATTTGGGGTTAGGTTTAGATTTGGGGTTAGGTTTAGATTTTAGGTTTGGATTTGGGGTTAGGTTTAGATTATAGGTTTAGATTTGGGGTTAGGTTTAGACTTGTGGTTAGGTTTAGATTTTAGGTTTGGATTTGGGGTTAGGTTTAGATTTTAGGTTTAGATTTGGGGTTAGGTTTAGATTTGGGGTTAGGTTTAGATTTTAGGTTTGGATTTGGGGTTAGGTTTAGATTATAGGTTTAGATTTGGGGTTAGGTTTAGACTTGTGGTTAGGTTTAGATTTTACGTTTGGATTTGGGGTTAGGTTTAGATTTTAGGTTTAGATTTGGGGTTAGGTTTAGATTTTAGGTTTAGATTTGGGGTTAGGTTTAGATTTGGGGTTAGGTTTAGATTTTAGGTTTAGATTTGGGGTTAGGTTTAGATTTGGGGTTAGGTTTAGATTTTAGGTTTAGATTTGGGGTTAGGTTTAGATTTTAGGTTTAGATTTGGGGTTAGGTTTAGATTTGGGGTTAGGTTTAGATTTTAGGTTTGGATTTGGGGTTAGGTTTAGATTTGGGGTTAGGTTTAGATTTGGGGTTAGGTTTAGATTTTAGGTTTAGATTTGGGGTTAGGTTTAGATTTGGGGTTAGGTTTAGATTTTAGGTTTAGATTTGGGGTTAGGTTTAGATTTTAGGTTTAGATTTGGGGTTAGATTTAGATTTTAGGTTTAGATTTGGGGTTAGGTTTAGATTTTAGGTTTATATTTGGGGTTAGGTTTAGATTTTTTGGTTTAGATTTGGGGTTAGGTTTAGATTTTAGGTTTAGATTTGGGGTTAGGTTTAGATTTGGGGTTAGGTTTAGATTTTAGGTTTAGATTTGGGGTTAGGTTTAGATTTGGGGTTAGGTTTAGATTCTAGGTTTAGATTTTAGGTTTAGATTTGGGGTTAGGCTTAGATTTTAGGTTTAGATTTGGGGTTAGGTTTAGATTTTCGGTTTAGATTTGGGGTTAAGTTTAGATTTGGGGTTAGGTTTAGATTTTAGGTTTAGATTTGGGGTTAGGTTTAGATTTTAGGTTTAGATTTGTGGTTAGGTTTAGATTTTAGGTTTAGATTTGGGGTTAGGTTTAGATTTTAGGTTTAGATTTGGGGTTAGGTTTAGATTTGGGGTTAGGTTTAGATTTTAGGTTTAGATTTGGGATTAGGTTTAGATTTGGGGTTAGGTTTAGATTTTAGGTTTAGATTTTAGGTTTAGATTTGGGGTTAGGCTTAGATTTTAGGTTTAGATTTGGGGTTAGGTTTAGATTTTAGGTTTAGATTTGGGGTTAGGTTTAGATTTGGGGTTAGGTTTAGATTTTAGGTTTAGATTTGGGGTTAGGTTTAGATTTTAAGTTTAGATTTGGGGTTAGGTTTAGATTTTAGGTTTAGATTTGGGGTTAGGTTTAGATTTTAGGTTTAGATTTGGGGTCAGGTTTAGATTTCAGGTTTAGATTTGGGGTTAGGTTTAGATTTTAGGTTTAGATTTGGGGTTAGGTTTAGATTTGGGGTTAGGTTTAGATTTTAGGTTTAGATTTGGGGTTAGGTTTAGATTTGGGGTTAGGTTTAGATTTTAGGTTTAGATTTGGGGTTAGGTTTAGATTTGGGGTTAGGTTTAGATTTTAGGTTTAGATTTGGGGTTAGGTTTTGATTTTAGGTTTGGATTTGGGGTTAGGTTTAGATTTTAGGTTTAGATTTGGGGTTAGGTTTAGATTTGGGGTTAGGTTTAGATTTTAGGTTTAGATTTTAGGTTTAGATTTGGGGTTAGGCTTAGATTTTAGGTTTAGATTTGGGGTTAGGTTTAGATTTTTGGTTTAGATTTGGGGTTAAGTTTAGATTTGGGGTTAGGTTTAGATTTTAGGATTAGATTTGGGGTTAGGTTTAGATTTTAGGTTTAGATTTGGGGTTAGGTTTAGATTTTAGGTTTAGATTTGGGGTTAGGTTTAGATTTTAGGTTTAGATTTGGGGTCAGGTTTAGATTTGGGGTTAGGTTTAGATTTTAGGTTTAGATTTGGGGTTAGGTTTAGATTTGGGGTTAGGTTTAGATTTTAGGTTTAGATTTGGGGTTAGGTTTAGATTTTAGGTTTAGATTTGGGGTTAGGTTTAGATTTGGGGTTAGGTTTTGATTTTAGGTTTGGATTTGGGGTTAGGTTTAGATTTTAGGTTTAGATTTGGGGTTAGGTTTAGATTTGGGGTTAGGTTTAGATTTTAGGTTTAGATTTGGGGTTAGGTTTAGATTTTAGGTTTAGATTTGGGGTTAGGTTTAGATTTTTGGTTTATATTTAAGGTTAGGTTTCGATTTCGGGTTACGTTTAGATTTTAGGTTTAGATTTGGGGTTAGGTTTAGATTTTAGGTTTATATTTGGGGTTAGGTTTAGATTTCAGGTTTAGATTTGGGGTTAGGTTTAGATTTTAGGTTTAGATTTGGGGTTAAGTCTAGATTTGGGGTTAGGTTTAGATTTTAGGTTTAGATTTGGGGTTAGGTTTAGATTTGGGGTTAGGTTTAGATTTTAGGTTTAGATTTGGGGTTAGGTTTAGATTTTAGGTTTAGATTTGTGGTTAGGTTTAGATTTGGGGTTAGGTTTAGACTTGGGGTTAGGTTTAGATTTTAGGTTTAGATTTGGGGTTAGGTTTAGATTTTAGGTTTAGATTTGGGGTTAGGTTTAGATTTTAGGTTTAGATTTGGGGTTAGGTTTAGATTTGGGGTTAGGTTTAGATTTTAGGTTTAGATTTGGGGTTAGGTTTAGATTTGGGGTTAGGTTTAGATTTTAGGTTTAGATTTGGGGTTAGGTTTAGATTTGGGGTTAGGTTTAGATTTTAGGTTTAGATTTGGGGTTAGGTTTAGATTTGGGGTTAGGTTTAGATTTTAGGTTTAGATTTGGGGTTAAGTTTAGATTTGGGGTTAGGTTTAGATTTTAGGTTTAGATTTGGGGTTAGGTTTAGATTTGGGGTTAGGTTTAGATTTTAGGTTTAGATTTGGGGTTAGGTTTAGATTTTAGGTTTAGATTTGGGGTTAGGTTTAGATTTTAGGTTTAGATTTGGGGTTAGATTTAGATTTTAGGTTTAGATTTGGGGTTAGGTTTAGATTTTAGGTTTATATTTGGGGTTAGGTTTAGATTTTTTGGTTTAGATTTGGGGTTAGGTTTAGATTTGGGGTTAGGTTTAGATTTTAGGTTTAGATTTGGGGTTAGGTTTAGATTTTAGGTTTAGATTTGGGATTAGGTTTAGATTTGGGGTTAGGTTTAGATTTTAGGTTTAGATTTGGGGTTAGGTTTAGATTTGGGGTTAGGTTTAGATTTTAGGTTTAGATTTGGGGTTAGGTTTAGATTTTCGGTTTAAATTTGGGGTTAAGTTTAGATTTGGGGTTAGGTTTAGATTTTAGGTTTAGATTTGGGGTTAGGTTTAGATTTTAGGTTTAGATTTGTGGTTAGGTTTAGATTTTAGGTTTAGATTTGGGGTTAGGTTTAGATTTTAGGTTTAGATTTGGGGTTAGGTTTAGATTTTAGGTTTAGATTTGGGGTTAGGTTTAGATTTGGGGTTAGGTTTAGATTTTAGGTTTGGATTTGGGGTTAGGTTTAGATTATAGGTTTAGATTTGGGGTTAGGTTTAGACTTGTGGTTAGGTTTAGATTTTAGGTTTGGATTTGGGGTTAGGTTTAGATTTTAGGTTTAGATTTGGGGTTAGGTTTAGATTTTAGGTTTAGATTTGGGGTTAGGTTTAGATTTGGGGTTAGGTTTAGATTTTAGGTTTAGATTTGGGGTTAGGTTTAGATTTGGGGTTAGGTTTAGATTTTAGGTTTAGATTTGGGGTTAGGTTTAGATTTTAGGTTTAGATTTGGGGTTAGGTTTAGATTTGGGGTTAGGTTTAGATTTTAGGTTTAGATTTGGGATTAGGTTTAGATTTGGGGTTAGGTTTAGATTTGGGGTTAGGTTTAGATTTTAGGTTTAGATTTGGGGTTAGGTTTAGATTTGGGGTTAGGTTTAGATTTTAGGTTTAGATTTGGGGTTAGGTTTAGATTTTAGGTTTAGATTTGGGGTTAGATTTAGATTTTAGGTTTAGATTTGGGGTTAGGTTTAGATTTTAGGTTTATATTTGGGGTTAGGTTTAGATTTTTTGGTTTAGATTTGGGGTTAGGTTTAGATTTTAGGTTTAGATTTGGGGTTAGGTTTAGATTTGGGGTTAGGTTTAGATTCTAGGTTTAGATTTTAGGTTTAGATTTGGGGTTAGGCTTAGATTTTAGGTTTAGATTTGGGGTTAGGTTTAGATTTTCGGTTTAGATTTGGGGTTAAGTTTAGATTTGGGGTTAGGTTTAGATTTTAGGTTTAGATTTGTGGTTAGGTTTAGATTTTAGGTTTAGATTTGTGGTTAGGTTTAGATTTTAGGTTTAGATTTGGGGTTAGGTTTAGATTTTAGGTTTAGATTTGGGGTTAGGTTTAGATTTGGGGTTAGGTTTAGATTTTAGGTTTAGATTTGGGATTAGGTTTAGATTTGGGGTTAGGTTTAGATTTTAGGTTTAGATTTTAGGTTTAGATTTGGGGTTAGGCTTAGATTTTAGGTTTAGATTTGGGGTTAGGTTTAGATTTTCGGTTTAGATTTGGGGTTAAGTTTAGATTTGGGGTTAGGTTTAGATTTTAGGTTTAGATTTGGGGTTAGGTTTAGATTTTAGGTTTAGATTTGGGGTTAGGTTTAGATTTTAGGTTTAGATTTGGGGTCAGGTTTAGATTTCAGGTTTAGATTTGGGGTTAGGTTTAGATTTTAGGTTTAGATTTGGGGTTAGGTTTAGATTTGGGGTTAGGTTTAGATTTTAGGTTTAGATTTGGGGTTAGGTTTAGATTTGGGGTTAGGTTTAGATTTTAGGTTTAGATTTGGGGTTAGGTTTAGATTTGGGGTTAGGTTTAGATTTTAGGTTTAGATTTGGGGTTAGGTTTTGATTTTAGGTTTGGATTTGGGGTTAGGTTTAGATTTTAGGTTTAGATTTGGGGTTAGGTTTAGATTTGGGGTTAGGTTTAGATTTTAGGTTTAGATTTTAGGTTTAGATTTGGGGTTAGGCTTAGATTTTAGGTTTAGATTTGGGGTTAGGTTTAGATTTTCGGTTTAGATTTGGGGTTAAGTTTAGATTTGGGGTTAGGTTTAGATTTTAGGTTTAGATTTGGGGTTAGGTTTAGATTTTAGGTTTAGATTTGGGGTTAGGTTTAGATTTTAGGTTTAGATTTGGGGTTAGGTTTAGATTTTAGGTTTAGATTTGGGGTCAGGTTTAGATTTCAGGTTTAGATTTGGGGTTAGGTTTAGATTTTAGGTTTAGATTTGGGGTTAGGTTTAGATTTTAGGTTTAGATTTGGGGTTAGGTTTAGATTTGGGGTTAGGTTTAGATTTTAGGTTTAGATTTGGGGTTAGGTTTAGATTTTAGGTTTAGATTTGGGGTTAGGTTTAGATTTGGGGTTAGGTTTTGATTTTAGGTTTGGATTTGGGGTTAGGTTTAGATTTTAGGTTTAGATTTGGGGTTAGGTTTAGATTTGGGGTTAGGTTTAGATTTTAGGTTTAGATTTGGGGTTAGGTTTAGATTTTAGGTTTAGATTTGGGGTTAGGTTTAGATTTTAGGTTTAAATTTAAGGTTAGGTTTCGATTTCGGGTTACGTTTAGATTTTAGGTTTAGATTTGGGGTTAGGTTTAGATTTTAGGTTTATATTTGGGGTTAGGTTTAGATTTCAGGTTTAGATTTGGGGTTAGGTTTAGATTTTAGGTTTAGATTTTAGGTTAAGTCTAGATTTGGGGTTAGGTTTAGATTTTAGGTTTAGATTTGGGGTTAGGTTTAGATTTGGGGTTAGGTTTAGATTTTAGGTTTAGATTTGGGGTTAGGTTTAGATTTTAGGTTTAGATTTGGGGTTAGGTTTAGATTTGGGGTTAGGTTTAGACTTGGGGTTAGGTTTAGATTTTAAGTTTAGATTTGGGGTTAGGTTTAGATTTTAGGTTTAGATTTGGGGTTAGGTTTAGATTTTAGGTTTAGATTTGGGGTTAGGTTTAGATTTGGGGTTAGGTTTAGATTTTAGGTTTAGATTTGGGGTTAGGTTTAGATTTGGGGTTAGGTTTAGATTTTAGGTTTAGATTTGGGTTAGGTTTAGATTTGGGGTTAGGTTTAGATTTTAGGTTTAGATTTGGGGTTAGGTTTAGATTTGGGGTTAGGTTTAGATTTTAGGTTTAGATTTGGGGTTAGGTTTAGATTTGGGGTTAGGTTTAGATTTTAGATTTAGATTTGGGTTTAGGTTTAGATTTTAGGTTTAGATTTTAGGTTTAGATTTGGGGTTAGGTTTAGATTTTAGGTTTAGATTTAAGGTTAGGTTTCGATTTCGGGTTACGTTTAGATTTTAGTTTTAGATTTGGGGTTAGGTTTAGATTTTAGGTTTAGATTTGAGGTTAGGTTTAGATTTGGGGTTAGGTTTAGATTTTAGGTTTAGATTTGGGGTTAGGTTTAGATTTGGGGTTAGGTTTAGATTTTAGGTTTAGATTTGGGGTTAGGTTTAGATTTTAGGTTTAGATTTGGGGTTAGATTTAGATTTTAGGTTTAGATTTGGGGTTAGGTTTAGATTTTAGGTTTATATTTGGGGTTAGGTTTAGATTTTTTGGTTTAGATTTGGGGTTAGGTTTAGATTTTAGGTTTAGATTTGGGGTTAGGTTTAGATTTGGGGTTAGGTTTAAATTTTAGGTTTAGATTTTAGGTTTAGATTTGGGGTTAGGCTTAGATTTTAGGTTTAGATTTGGGGTTAGGTTTAGATTTTCGGTTTAGATTTGGGGTTAAGTTTAGATTTGGGGTTAGGTTTAGATTTTAGGTTTAGATTTGGGGTTAGGTTTAGATTTTAGGTTTAGATTTGTGGTTATGTTTAGATTTTAGGTTTAGATTTGGGGTTAGGTTTAGATTTTAGGTTTAGATTTGGGGTTAGGTTTAGATTTTAGGTTTAGATTTGGGGTTAGGTTTAGATTTGGGGTTAGGTTTAGATTTTAGGTTTAGATTTGGGGTTAGGTTTAGATTTGGGGTTAGGTTTAGATTTGGGGTTAGGTTTAGATTTTAGGTTTAGATTTGGGGTTAGGTTTAGATTTGGGGTTAGGTTTAGATTTTAGGTTTAGATTTGGGGTTAGGTTTAGATTTTAGGTTTAGATTTGGGGTTAGGTTTAGATTTGGGGTTAGGTTTAGATTTTAGGTTTAGATTTGGGGTTAGGTTTAGATTTGGGGTTAGGTTTAGATTTTAGGTTTAGATTTGGGGTTAGGTTTAGATTTGGGGTTAGGTTTAGATTTTAGGTTTAGATTTGGGGTTAGGTTTAGATTTTAGGTTTAGATTTGGGGTTAGGTTTAGATTTGGGGTTAGGTTTAGATTTTAGGTTTAGATTTGGGTTTAGGTTTAGATTTTAGGTTTAGATTTTAGATTTAGATTTGGGGTTAGGTTTAGATTTTAGGTTTAGATTTAAGGTTAGGTTTCGATTTCGGGTTACATTTAGATTTTATGTTTAGATTTGGGGTTAGGTTTAGATTTTAGGTTTAGATTTGAGGTTAGGTTTAGATTTCAGGTTTAGATTTGGGGTTAGGTTTAGATTTTAGGTTTAGATTTGGGGTTAGGTTTAGATTTGGGGTTAGGTTTAGATTTTAGGTTTAGATTTGGGGTTAGGTTTAGATTTGGGGTTAGGTTTAGATTTTAGGTTTAGATTTGGGGTTAGGTTTAGATTTGGGGTTAGGTTTAGATTTTAGGTTTAGATTTGGGGTTAGGTTTAGATTTTAGGTTTAGATTTGGGGTTAGATTTAGATTTTAGGTTTAGATTTGGGGTTAGGTTTAGATTTTAGGTTTATATTTGGGGTTAGGTTTAGATTTTTTGGTTTAGATTTGGGGTTAGGTTTAGATTTGGGGTTAGGTTTAGATTTTAGGTTTAGATTTGGGGTTAGGTTTAGATTTTAGGTTTAGATTTGGGATTAGGTTTAGATTTGGGGTTAGGTTTAGATTTTAGGTTTAGATTTTAGGTTTAGATTTGGGGTTAGGCTTAGATTTTAGGTTTAGATTTGGGGTTAGGTTTAGATTTTCGGTTTAGATTTGGGGTTAAGTTTAGATTTGGGGTTAGGTTTAGATTTTAGGTTTAGACTTGGGGTTAGGTTTAGATTTTAGGTTTAGATTTGGGGTTAGGTTTAGATTTTAGGTTTAGATTTGGGGTTAGGTTTAGATTTGGGGTTAGGTTTAGATTTTAGGTTTGGATTTGGGGTTAGGTTTAGATTATAGGTTTAGATTTGGGGTTAGGTTTAGACTTGTGGTTAGGTTTAGATTTTAGGTTTAGATTTGGGGTTAGGTTTAGATTTTAGGTTTAGATTTGGGGTTAGGTTTAGATTTGGGGTTAGGTTTAGATTTTAGGTTTAGATTTGGGGTTAGGTTTAGATTTGGGGTTAGGTTTAGATTTTAGGTTTAGATTTGGGGTTAGGTTTAGATTTTAGGTTTAGATTTGGGGTTAGGTTTAGATTTGGGGTTAGGTTTAGATTTTAGGTTTAGATTTGGGGTTAGGTTTAGATTTGGGGTTAGGTTTAGATTTGGGGTTAGGTTTAGATTTTAGGTTTAGATTTGGGGTTAGGTTTAGATTTGGGGTTAGGTTTAGATTTTAGGTTTAGATTTGGGGTTAGGTTTAGATTTTAGGTTTAGATTTGGGGTTAGATTTAGATTTTAGGTTTAGATTTGGGGTTAGGTTTAGATTTTAGGTTTATATTTGGGGTTAGGTTTAGATATTTTGGTTTAGATTTGGGGTTAGGTTTAGATTTTAGGTTTAGATTTGGGGTTAGGTTTAGATTTGGGGTTAGGTTTAGATTTTAGGTTTAGATTTGGGGTTAGGTTTAGATTTGGGGTTAGGTTTAGATTCTAGGTTTAGATTTTAGGTTTAGATTTGGGGTTAGGCTTAGATTTTAGGTTTAGATTTGGGGTTAGGTTTAGATTTTCGGTTTAGATTTGGGGTTAAGTTTAGATTTGGGGTTAGGTTTAGATTTTAGGTTTAGATTTGGGGTTAGGTTTAGATTTTAGGTTTAGATTTGTGGTTAGGTTTAGATTTTAGGTTTAGATTTGGGGTTAGGTTTAGATTTTAGGTTTAGATTTGGGGTTAGGTTTAGATTTTAGGTTTAGATTTGGGGTTAGGTTTAGATTTGGGGTTAGGTTTAGATTTTAGGTTTGGATTTGGGGTTAGGTTTAGATTATAGGTTTAGATTTGGGGTTAGGTTTAGACTTGTGGTTAGGTTTAGATTTTAGGTTTAGATTTGGGGTTAGGTTTAGATTTTAGGTTTAGATTTGGGGTTAGGTTTAGATTTTAGGTTTAGATTTGAGGTTAGGTTTAGATTTGGGGTTACGTTTAGATTTTAGGTTTAGATTTGGGGTTAGGTTTAGATTTGGGGTTAGGTTTAAATTTTAGGTTTATATTTGGGGTTAGGTTTAGATTTTAGGTTTAGATTTGGGGTTAGGTTTAGATTTGGGGTTAGGTTTAGATTTTAGGTTTAGATTTGGGGTTAGGTTTAGATTTGGGGTTAGGTTTAGATTTTAGGTTTAGATTTGGGGTTAGGTTTAGATTTGGGGTTAGGTTTAGATTTTAGGTTTAGATTTGGGGTTAGGTTTAGATTTGGGGTTAGGTTTAGATTATAGGTTTAGATTTGGGGTTAGGTTTAGACTTGTGGTTAGGTTTAGATTTTAGGTTTAGATTTGGGGTTAGGTTTAGATTTTAGGTTTAGATTTGGGGTTAGGTTTAGATTTTAGGTTTAGATTTGGGGTTAGGTTTAGATTTGGGGTTAGGTTTAGATTTTAGGTTTAGATTTGGGGTTAGGTTTAGATTTGGGGTTAGGTTTAGATTTTAGGTTTAGATTTGGGGTTAGGTTTAGATTTTAGGTTTAGATTTGGGGTTAGGTTTAGATTTGGGGTTAGGTTTAGATTTTAGGTTTAGATTTGGGGTTAGGTTTAGATTTGGGGTTAGGTTTAGATTTGGGGTTAGGTTTAGATTTTAGGTTTAGATCTGGGGTTAGGTTTAGATTTGGGGTTAGGTTTAGATTTTAGGTTTATATTTGGGGTTAGGTTTAGATTTTTTGGTTTAGATTTGGGGTTAGGTTTAGATTTTAGGTTTAGATTTGGGGTTAGGTTTAGATTTGGTGTTAGGTTTAGATTTTAGGTTTAGATTTGGGATTAGGTTTAGATTTGGGGTTAGGTTTAGATTTTAGGTTTAGATTTTAGGTTTAGATTTGGGGTTAGGCTTAGATTTTAGGTTTAGATTTGGGGTTAGGTTTAGATTTTCGGTTTAGATTTGGGGTTAAATTTAGATTTGGGGTTAGGTTTAGAATTTAGGTTTAGATTTGGGGTTAGGCTTAGATTTTAGGTTTAGATTTGGGGTTAGGTTTAGATTTTAGGTTTAGATTTGGGGTTAGGTTTAGATTTTAGGTTTAGATTTGGGGTTAGGTTTAGATTTGGGGTTAGGTTTAGATTTGGGGTTAGGTTTAGATTTTAGGTTTAGATTTGGGGTTAGGTTTAGATTTTAGGTTTAGATTTGGGGTTAGGTTCAGATTTGGGGTTAGGTTTAGATTTTAGGTTTAGATTTGGGGTTAGGTTTAGATTTGGAGTTAGGTTTAGATTTTAGGTTTAGATTTGGGGTTAGGTTTAGATTTTAGGTTTAGATTTGGGGTTAGGTGTAGATTTGGGGTTAGGTTTAGATTTTAGGTTTAGATTTGGTGTTAGGTTTGGATTTTAGGTTTAGATTTTAGGTTTAGATTTGGGGTTAGGTTTAGATTTTAGGTTTAGATTTGGGGTTAGGTTTAGATTTGGGGTTAGGTTTAGATTTTAGGTTTAGATTTGGGGTTAGGTTTAGATTTTAGGTTTAGATTTGGGGTTAGGTTTAGATTTTAGGTTTAGATTTGGGGTTAGGTTTAGATTTGGGGTAAGGTTTAGATTTTAGGTTTGGATTTGGGGTTAGGTTTAGATTATAGGTTTAGATTTGGGGTTAGGTTTAGACTTGTGGTTAGGTTTAGATTTTAGGTTTAGATTTGGGGTTAGGTTTAGATTTTAGGTTTAGATTTGGGGTTAGGTTTAGATTTTAGGTTTAGATTTGGGGTTAGGTTTAGATTTTAGGTTTAGATTTGGGGTTAGGTTTAGATTTTAGGTTTAGATTTGGGGTTAGGTTTAGATTTGGGGTTAGGTTTAGATTTTAGGTTTAGATTTGGGGTTAGGTTTAGATTTGGGGTTAGGTTTAGATTTTAGGTTTAGATTTGGGGTTAGGTTTAGATTTGGGGTTAGGTTTAGATTTTAGGTTTAGATTTGGGGTTAGGTTTAGATTTTAGGTTTAGATTTGGGGTTAGGTTTAGATTTGGGGTTAGGTTTAGATTTTAGGTTTAGATTTGGGTTTAGGTTTAGATTTTAGGTTTAGATTTTAGGTTTAGATTTGGGGTTAGGTTTAGATTTTAGGTTTAGATTTAAGGTTAGGTTTCGATTTCGGGTTACGTTTAGATTTTAGGTTTAGATTTGGGGTTAGGTTTAGATTTTAGGTTTAGATTTGAGGTTAGGTTTAGATTTGGGGTTAGGTTTAGATTTTAGGTTTAGATTTGGGGTTAGGTTTAGATTTGGGGTTAGGTTTAGATTTTAGGTTTAGATTTGGGGTTAGGTTTAGATTTTAGGTTTAGATTTGGGGTTAGATTTAGATTTTAGGTTTAGATTTGGGGTTAGGTTTAGATTTTAGGTTTATATTTGGGGTTAGGTTTAGATTTTTTGGATTAGATTTGGGGTTAGGTTTAGATTTTAGGTTTAGATTTGGGGTTAGGTTTAGATTTGGGGTTAGGTTTAAATTTTAGGTTTAGATTTTAGGTTTAGATTTGGGGTTAGGCTTAGATTTTAGGTTTAGATTTGGGGTTAGGTTTAGATTTTCGGTTTAGATTTGGGGTTAAGTTTAGATTTGGGGTTAGGTTTAGATTTTAGGTTTAGATTTGGGGTTAGGTTTAGATTTTAGGTTTAGATTTTAGGTTTAGATTTGGGGTTAGGCTTAGATTTTAGGTTTAGATTTGGGGTTAGGTTTAGATTTTCGGTTTAGATTTGGGGTTAAGTTTAGATTTGGGGTTAGGTTTAGATTTTAGGTTTAGATTTGGGGTTAGGTTTAGATTTTAGGTTTAGATTTGGGGTTAGGTTTAGATTTTAGGTTTAGATTTGGGGTCAGGTTTAGATTTCAGGTTTAGATTTGGGGTTAGGTTTAGATTTTAGGTTTAGATTTGGGGTTAGGTTTAGATTTGGGGTTAGGTTTAGATTTTAGGTTTAGATTTGGGGTTAGGTTTAGATTTGGGGTTAGGTTTAGATTTTAGGTTTAGATTTGGGGTTAGGTTTAGATTTGGGGTTAGGTTTAGATTTTAGGTTTAGATTTGGGGTTAGGTTTTGATTTTAGGTTTGGATTTGGGGTTAGGTTTAGATTTTAGGTTTAGATTTGGGGTTAGGTTTAGATTTGGGGTTAGGTTTAGATTTTAGGTTTAGATTTTAGGTTTAGATTTGGGGTTAGGCTTAGATTTTAGGTTTAGATTTGGGGTTAGGTTTAGATTTTCGGTTTAGATTTGGGGTTAAGTTTAGATTTGGGGTTAGGTTTAGATTTTAGGTTTAGATTTGGGGTTAGGTTTAGATTTTAGGTTTAGATTTGGGGTTAGGTTTAGATTTTAGGTTTAGATTTGGGGTTAGGTTTAGATTTTAGGTTTAGATTTGGGGTCAGGTTTAGATTTCAGGTTTAGATTTGGGGTTAGGTTTAGATTTTAGGTTTAGATTTGGGGTTAGGTTTAGATTTTAGGTTTAGATTTGGGGTTAGGTTTAGATTTGGGGTTAGGTTTAGATTTTAGGTTTAGATTTGGGGTTAGGTTTAGATTTTAGGTTTAGATTTGGGGTTAGGTTTAGATTTGGGGTTAGGTTTTGATTTTAGGTTTGGATTTGGGGTTAGGTTTAGATTTTAGGTTTAGATTTGGGGTTAGGTTTAGATTTGGGGTTAGGTTTAGATTTTAGGTTTAGATTTGGGGTTAGGTTTAGATTTTAGGTTTAGATTTGGGGTTAGGTTTAGATTTTAGGTTTAAATTTAAGGTTAGGTTTCGATTTCGGGTTACGTTTAGATTTTAGGTTTAGATTTGGGGTTAGGTTTAGATTTTAGGTTTATATTTGGGGTTAGGTTTAGATTTCAGGTTTAGATTTGGGGTTAGGTTTAGATTTTAGGTTTAGATTTTAGGTTAAGTCTAGATTTGGGGTTAGGTTTAGATTTTAGGTTTAGATTTGGGGTTAGGTTTAGATTTGGGGTTAGGTTTAGATTTTAGGTTTAGATTTGGGGTTAGGTTTAGATTTTAGGTTTAGATTTGGGGTTAGGTTTAGATTTGGGGTTAGGTTTAGACTTGGGGTTAGGTTTAGATTTTAAGTTTAGATTTGGGGTTAGGTTTAGATTTTAGGTTTAGATTTGGGGTTAGGTTTAGATTTTAGGTTTAGATTTGGGGTTAGGTTTAGATTTGGGGTTAGGTTTAGATTTTAGGTTTAGATTTGGGGTTAGGTTTAGATTTGGGGTTAGGTTTAGATTTTAGGTTTAGATTTGGGTTAGGTTTAGATTTGGGGTTAGGTTTAGATTTTAGGTTTAGATTTGGGGTTAGGTTTAGATTTGGGGTTAGGTTTAGATTTTAGGTTTAGATTTGGGGTTAGGTTTAGATTTGGGGTTAGGTTTAGATTTTAGATTTAGATTTGGGTTTAGGTTTAGATTTTAGGTTTAGATTTTAGGTTTAGATTTGGGGTTAGGTTTAGATTTTAGGTTTAGATTTAAGGTTAGGTTTCGATTTCGGGTTACGTTTAGATTTTAGTTTTAGATTTGGGGTTAGGTTTAGATTTTAGGTTTAGATTTGAGGTTAGGTTTAGATTTGGGGTTAGGTTTAGATTTTAGGTTTAGATTTGGGGTTAGGTTTAGATTTGGGGTTAGGTTTAGATTTTAGGTTTAGATTTGGGGTTAGGTTTAGATTTTAGGTTTAGATTTGGGGTTAGATTTAGATTTTAGGTTTAGATTTGGGGTTAGGTTTAGATTTTAGGTTTATATTTGGGGTTAGGTTTAGATTTTTTGGTTTAGATTTGGGGTTAGGTTTAGATTTTAGGTTTAGATTTGGGGTTAGGTTTAGATTTGGGGTTAGGTTTAAATTTTAGGTTTAGATTTTAGGTTTAGATTTGGGGTTAGGCTTAGATTTTAGGTTTAGATTTGGGGTTAGGTTTAGATTTTCGGTTTAGATTTGGGGTTAAGTTTAGATTTGGGGTTAGGTTTAGATTTTAGGTTTAGATTTGGGGTTAGGTTTAGATTTTAGGTTTAGATTTGTGGTTATGTTTAGATTTTAGGTTTAGATTTGGGGTTAGGTTTAGATTTTAGGTTTAGATTTGGGGTTAGGTTTAGATTTTAGGTTTAGATTTGGGGTTAGGTTTAGATTTGGGGTTAGGTTTAGATTTTAGGTTTAGATTTGGGGTTAGGTTTAGATTTGGGGTTAGGTTTAGATTTGGGGTTAGGTTTAGATTTTAGGTTTAGATTTGGGGTTAGGTTTAGATTTGGGGTTAGGTTTAGATTTTAGGTTTAGATTTGGGGTTAGGTTTAGATTTTAGGTTTAGATTTGGGGTTAGGTTTAGATTTGGGGTTAGGTTTAGATTTTAGGTTTAGATTTGGGGTTAGGTTTAGATTTGGGGTTAGGTTTAGATTTTAGGTTTAGATTTGGGGTTAGGTTTAGATTTGGGGTTAGGTTTAGATTTTAGGTTTAGATTTGGGGTTAGGTTTAGATTTTAGGTTTAGATTTGGGGTTAGGTTTAGATTTGGGGTTAGGTTTAGATTTTAGGTTTAGATTTGGGTTTAGGTTTAGATTTTAGGTTTAGATTTTAGATTTAGATTTGGGGTTAGGTTTAGATTTTAGGTTTAGATTTAAGGTTAGGTTTCGATTTCGGGTTACATTTAGATTTTATGTTTAGATTTGGGGTTAGGTTTAGATTTTAGGTTTAGATTTGAGGTTAGGTTTAGATTTCAGGTTTAGATTTGGGGTTAGGTTTAGATTTTAGGTTTAGATTTGGGGTTAGGTTTAGATTTGGGGTTAGGTTTAGATTTTAGGTTTAGATTTGGGGTTAGGTTTAGATTTGGGGTTAGGTTTAGATTTTAGGTTTAGATTTGGGGTTAGGTTTAGATTTGGGGTTAGGTTTAGATTTTAGGTTTAGATTTGGGGTTAGGTTTAGATTTTAGGTTTAGATTTGGGGTTAGATTTAGATTTTAGGTTTAGATTTGGGGTTAGGTTTAGATTTTAGGTTTATATTTGGGGTTAGGTTTAGATTTTTTGGTTTAGATTTGGGGTTAGGTTTAGATTTGGGGTTAGGTTTAGATTTTAGGTTTAGATTTGGGGTTAGGTTTAGATTTTAGGTTTAGATTTGGGATTAGGTTTAGATTTGGGGTTAGGTTTAGATTTTAGGTTTAGATTTTAGGTTTAGATTTGGGGTTAGGCTTAGATTTTAGGTTTAGATTTGGGGTTAGGTTTAGATTTTCGGTTTAGATTTGGGGTTAAGTTTAGATTTGGGGTTAGGTTTAGATTTTAGGTTTAGACTTGGGGTTAGGTTTAGATTTTAGGTTTAGATTTGGGGTTAGGTTTAGATTTTAGGTTTAGATTTGGGGTTAGGTTTAGATTTGGGGTTAGGTTTAGATTTTAGGTTTGGATTTGGGGTTAGGTTTAGATTATAGGTTTAGATTTGGGGTTAGGTTTAGACTTGTGGTTAGGTTTAGATTTTAGGTTTAGATTTGGGGTTAGGTTTAGATTTTAGGTTTAGATTTGGGGTTAGGTTTAGATTTGGGGTTAGGTTTAGATTTTAGGTTTAGATTTGGGGTTAGGTTTAGATTTGGGGTTAGGTTTAGATTTTAGGTTTAGATTTGGGGTTAGGTTTAGATTTTAGGTTTAGATTTGGGGTTAGGTTTAGATTTGGGGTTAGGTTTAGATTTTAGGTTTAGATTTGGGGTTAGGTTTAGATTTGGGGTTAGGTTTAGATTTGGGGTTAGGTTTAGATTTTAGGTTTAGATTTGGGGTTAGGTTTAGATTTGGGGTTAGGTTTAGATTTTAGGTTTAGATTTGGGGTTAGGTTTAGATTTTAGGTTTAGATTTGGGGTTAGATTTAGATTTTAGGTTTAGATTTGGGGTTAGGTTTAGATTTTAGGTTTATATTTGGGGTTAGGTTTAGATATTTTGGTTTAGATTTGGGGTTAGGTTTAGATTTTAGGTTTAGATTTGGGGTTAGGTTTAGATTTGGGGTTAGGTTTAGATTTTAGGTTTAGATTTGGGGTTAGGTTTAGATTTGGGGTTAGGTTTAGATTCTAGGTTTAGATTTTAGGTTTAGATTTGGGGTTAGGCTTAGATTTTAGGTTTAGATTTGGGGTTAGGTTTAGATTTTCGGTTTAGATTTGGGGTTAAGTTTAGATTTGGGGTTAGGTTTAGATTTTAGGTTTAGATTTGGGGTTAGGTTTAGATTTTAGGTTTAGATTTGTGGTTAGGTTTAGATTTTAGGTTTAGATTTGGGGTTAGGTTTAGATTTTAGGTTTAGATTTGGGGTTAGGTTTAGATTTTAGGTTTAGATTTGGGGTTAGGTTTAGATTTGGGGTTAGGTTTAGATTTTAGGTTTGGATTTGGGGTTAGGTTTAGATTATAGGTTTAGATTTGGGGTTAGGTTTAGACTTGTGGTTAGGTTTAGATTTTAGGTTTAGATTTGGGGTTAGGTTTAGATTTTAGGTTTAGATTTGGGGTTAGGTTTAGATTTTAGGTTTAGATTTGAGGTTAGGTTTAGATTTGGGGTTACGTTTAGATTTTAGGTTTAGATTTGGGGTTAGGTTTAGATTTGGGGTTAGGTTTAAATTTTAGGTTTATATTTGGGGTTAGGTTTAGATTTTAGGTTTAGATTTGGGGTTAGGTTTAGATTTGGGGTTAGGTTTAGATTTTAGGTTTAGATTTGGGGTTAGGTTTAGATTTGGGGTTAGGTTTAGATTTTAGGTTTAGATTTGGGGTTAGGTTTAGATTTGGGGTTAGGTTTAGATTTTAGGTTTAGATTTGGGGTTAGGTTTAGATTTGGGGTTAGGTTTAGATTATAGGTTTAGATTTGGGGTTAGGTTTAGACTTGTGGTTAGGTTTAGATTTTAGGTTTAGATTTGGGGTTAGGTTTAGATTTTAGGTTTAGATTTGGGGTTAGGTTTAGATTTTAGGTTTAGATTTGGGGTTAGGTTTAGATTTGGGGTTAGGTTTAGATTTTAGGTTTAGATTTGGGGTTAGGTTTAGATTTGGGGTTAGGTTTAGATTTTAGGTTTAGATTTGGGGTTAGGTTTAGATTTTAGGTTTAGATTTGGGGTTAGGTTTAGATTTGGGGTTAGGTTTAGATTTTAGGTTTAGATTTGGGGTTAGGTTTAGATTTGGGGTTAGGTTTAGATTTGGGGTTAGGTTTAGATTTTAGGTTTAGATCTGGGGTTAGGTTTAGATTTGGGGTTAGGTTTAGATTTTAGGTTTATATTTGGGGTTAGGTTTAGATTTTTTGGTTTAGATTTGGGGTTAGGTTTAGATTTTAGGTTTAGATTTGGGGTTAGGTTTAGATTTGGTGTTAGGTTTAGATTTTAGGTTTAGATTTGGGATTAGGTTTAGATTTGGGGTTAGGTTTAGATTTTAGGTTTAGATTTTAGGTTTAGATTTGGGGTTAGGCTTAGATTTTAGGTTTAGATTTGGGGTTAGGTTTAGATTTTCGGTTTAGATTTGGGGTTAAATTTAGATTTGGGGTTAGGTTTAGAATTTAGGTTTAGATTTGGGGTTAGGCTTAGATTTTAGGTTTAGATTTGGGGTTAGGTTTAGATTTTAGGTTTAGATTTGGGGTTAGGTTTAGATTTTAGGTTTAGATTTGGGGTTAGGTTTAGATTTGGGGTTAGGTTTAGATTTGGGGTTAGGTTTAGATTTTAGGTTTAGATTTGGGGTTAGGTTTAGATTTTAGGTTTAGATTTGGGGTTAGGTTCAGATTTGGGGTTAGGTTTAGATTTTAGGTTTAGATTTGGGGTTAGGTTTAGATTTGGAGTTAGGTTTAGATTTTAGGTTTAGATTTGGGGTTAGGTTTAGATTTTAGGTTTAGATTTGGGGTTAGGTGTAGATTTGGGGTTAGGTTTAGATTTTAGGTTTAGATTTGGTGTTAGGTTTGGATTTTAGGTTTAGATTTTAGGTTTAGATTTGGGGTTAGGTTTAGATTTTAGGTTTAGATTTGGGGTTAGGTTTAGATTTGGGGTTAGGTTTAGATTTTAGGTTTAGATTTGGGGTTAGGTTTAGATTTTAGGTTTAGATTTGGGGTTAGGTTTAGATTTTAGGTTTAGATTTGGGGTTAGGTTTAGATTTGGGGTAAGGTTTAGATTTTAGGTTTGGATTTGGGGTTAGGTTTAGATTATAGGTTTAGATTTGGGGTTAGGTTTAGACTTGTGGTTAGGTTTAGATTTTAGGTTTAGATTTGGGGTTAGGTTTAGATTTTAGGTTTAGATTTGGGGTTAGGTTTAGATTTTAGGTTTAGATTTGGGGTTAGGTTTAGATTTTAGGTTTAGATTTGGGGTTAGGTTTAGATTTTAGGTTTAGATTTGGGGTTAGGTTTAGATTTGGGGTTAGGTTTAGATTTTAGGTTTAGATTTGGGGTTAGGTTTAGATTTGGGGTTAGGTTTAGATTTTAGGTTTAGATTTGGGGTTAGGTTTAGATTTGGGGTTAGGTTTAGATTTTAGGTTTAGATTTGGGGTTAGGTTTAGATTTTAGGTTTAGATTTGGGGTTAGGTTTAGATTTGGGGTTAGGTTTAGATTTTAGGTTTAGATTTGGGTTTAGGTTTAGATTTTAGGTTTAGATTTTAGGTTTAGATTTGGGGTTAGGTTTAGATTTTAGGTTTAGATTTAAGGTTAGGTTTCGATTTCGGGTTACGTTTAGATTTTAGGTTTAGATTTGGGGTTAGGTTTAGATTTTAGGTTTAGATTTGAGGTTAGGTTTAGATTTGGGGTTAGGTTTAGATTTTAGGTTTAGATTTGGGGTTAGGTTTAGATTTGGGGTTAGGTTTAGATTTTAGGTTTAGATTTGGGGTTAGGTTTAGATTTTAGGTTTAGATTTGGGGTTAGATTTAGATTTTAGGTTTAGATTTGGGGTTAGGTTTAGATTTTAGGTTTATATTTGGGGTTAGGTTTAGATTTTTTGGATTAGATTTGGGGTTAGGTTTAGATTTTAGGTTTAGATTTGGGGTTAGGTTTAGATTTGGGGTTAGGTTTAAATTTTAGGTTTAGATTTTAGGTTTAGATTTGGGGTTAGGCTTAGATTTTAGGTTTAGATTTGGGGTTAGGTTTAGATTTTCGGTTTAGATTTGGGGTTAAGTTTAGATTTGGGGTTAGGTTTAGATTTTAGGTTTAGATTTGGGGTTAGGTTTAGATTTTAGGTTTAGATTTGTGGTTAGGTTTAGATTTTAGGTTTAGATTTGGGGTTAGGTTTAGATTTGGGGTTAGGTTTAGATTTTAGGTTTAGATTTGGGGTTAGGTTTAGATTTGGGGTTAGGTTTAGATTTTAGGTTTAGATTTGGGGTTAGGTTTAGATTTTAGGTTTAGATTTGGGGTTAGGTTTAGATTTGGGGTTAGGTTTAGATTTTAGGTTTAGATTTGGGGTTAGGTTTAGATTTGGGGTTAGGTTTAGATTTGGGGTTAGGTTTAGATTTTAGGTTTAGATTTGGGGTTAGGTTTAGATTTGGGGTTAGGTTTAGATTTTAGGTTTAGATTTGGGGTTAGGTTTAGATTTTAGGTTTAGATTTGGGGTTAGATTTAGATTTTAGGTTTAGATTTGGGGTTAGGTTTAGATTTTAGGTTTATATTTGGGGTTAGGTTTAGATATTTTGGTTTAGATTTGGGGTTAGGTTTAGATTTTAGGTTTAGATTTGGGGTTAGGTTTAGATTTGGGGTTAGGTTTAGATTTTAGGTTTAGATTTGGGGTTAGGTTTAGATTTGGGGTTAGGTTTAGATTCTAGGTTTAGATTTTAGGTTTAGATTTGGGGTTAGGCTTAGATTTTAGGTTTAGATTTGGGGTTAGGTTTAGATTTTCGGTTTAGATTTGGGGTTAAGTTTAGATTTGGGGTTAGGTTTAGATTTTAGGTTTAGATTTGGGGTTAGGTTTAGATTTTAGGTTTAGATTT